>NC_088335.1:21962500-22300000 GCF_036884655.1 Musa acuminata AAA Group
TCAGGCAGATCCAAGCTTAGAGTACTGAAAAGTAGTAAAGTATATCCTTAAGTACTTAAGAAAGACTAAGAATCTTTTACTAGTATACGAAGGTAGTAGCCTCAAGGTTGAAGGCTACATGAACTCGAGTTTCTAATCTAATGTCGCTGATAGCAAGTCGAGTTTGGGATATATGTACACCCTGAATGGAGGAGCAGTATATTGGAAGAGTTTCAAGTAAGATACTATTGTTGACTCAACCACAAAGGCGGAGTACCTTGTTACAGCAAATGCAGCAAAAGGAGGGAGTGTAGATTAAAAAGTTGATCACAGATCTAGGAGTCGTGCTGGGCAGTGAGGAGTCGATTTCCTTATATTGCGACAATAACGGGATGATTGTTTTTGCGAAGGAACCCAAGTCTCATCAGAAGTCTAAGAACATTCTATGGAGGTTCCACATAATCAGAGAGATCGTGACCCGAGGAGATGTAGCAGTGGAAAGAATTCTATCTGAAGATAACATCGTAGATCCACTAACAAAGTTATTGTCTCATATTGTCTTTGAGCATCATAAGGGTCTTATAGGGATCAAACACAAAGATGATTGGCTTTAGGTCAAGTGGGAGATTACTACTCACATGTGCTCTGTGTGTGACTTGACATGTAGTCATTATGCTTATTATTATTATTTGATATTTTATCATTTTATATTGCCTATTGCATAAATATATTATGATGTCTATGGATTTATGCAATGGGAATTAGATCGTGATGAGATCACGATAATGAGACCGATTCGCCTTTAAACACATATCCTAAATAATCCCTGTCATAGGTTACTCGAGAGGGACATTGAGATAATTGGACAAATTGGTTTTGCTGTATACCCGTCCATATGATTGATACAGCTGGTCTCATAGTTGCTCGTGTGGGGACACTAGGGATACAGTGTAGGTGCTTATTGGAGAATGAGTTCACTGATTAATTCACTCATGGAATGTTGGATGGTTGATAATGCCTTACTGTTAGACATCGATTCCATGTCCCAATGGTATATCTGGTCCTTAGACTTAAGACACCAAGGATATCTTATATGAGTACTCCACTCTTTTATATCAGACTTATAGGTTTGGAGGTGTAAGATCTAGCATAACTAGTCATCGGGACTAGTAGCTAACCTTACGAGGGCCATTGAGTGTCAATAGAGGATCATCCGCTCTCGATATCATGAGAGGAATATCCTATGTTTTCTTGCTCAAATAAATCCCTAGCTAGGGTTATTCGGATTGAGAGAAAAAGAGTTCTCTAGGAGATTCTGATTAGAGCGAGACTCGAGTAGAAACTATATGGGCCTGATAGTGTCATGCCTAATATACGGTCTCTGGGGTATTAGATGGATGAGGGACTATAGATACATGGTAATTGAGGATAGATAAGTCCAAAGGATTGGATTCCCCTGTATTGTCTGGGGACTACGGCGTAGTGGCCTAGTACGTCCACAATCGATGAGTCGAGTGAATTATTATGGACATAATAATTCACTAATCTAGAAGGAGTTCTGACAGATATGACTCATGGCCAACTTGATATTAGGCCTAGAGGGTCATACACATATGGCAGGTATTACAATTAGTAGAAGTTCGAATATGAGATATATGTTGGAGCTCATATCTTATTGGATATCCAATAAGCCCCTGAATTATTGGATCCTATGGATGAGATTTAATAAGAAACAATATGAGATTATTAGGTAGAGCCCCACTAATTTAAGAGGCTTGGGTAGTTTGATGGAGATCTAGTACCCAATATGGTAGGATCCATTAGGGTTAAGTTGATAGGAGGCCTTTATAAATAGGAGAGAACCAAAGACTCATAGGTTATAGGTTCTTTTTAGCAGCCTCCTCCTATTCTCCTCTCTCCCTCTCCTCCTCATACTGTAGCCTCTATTTGGGGTATGTGGATAGCAAAAAGGGCTGCCCCCTTCTTGATTGTGTGGTGCACGCGAGGAAGAGTTTTGGGCAACGATTTGAAGAGCATCTTATGCAGCTTATGTCATGTGGATCACCACTAGAGAGGAGGATAGTTGATCTCCTTTATCCTTTCCCACAGATCTGTAGGTTTTTAGGGATATACAATCTTCCAAGGAAATTCTTTTATATGTAATTTTTCGGTTTTGTGGGTTTTTGCACACCAACTTTTGCACGACAATGAAACCTTCTTTTCTGTGAGAATTCTAGGATTTTATTTTTCTATTCTTCTGCTGCGAATGTGATATGACCCCAAATTTCTCAATAAAAGGGGGAGAAGTTATGATAATGATTTGAAATTATGCATGAAATACTCATGATTTTATGATGTATACAATGATGTGAAAGTCACAATTATTAAAATTTTTTTGACTTGAATTCAAAGATATTATGATTAGAAAGTTATCATTTTTTGAATTCAAGTTTATTTCAATGTCATATAGATTGGGGAAGTATGTTAAAACTTCATCATAAATTGATTGTCATCATAAAAAAGGGAGAGTGTTGAATTTTAGATTTTAATGATGAAATTAATTGAGCAAGTTATGATCTAATTAGTATTTGAGTGACACAAGACTAACTTCGATCATGGAAAGGCAAATCAATTGAAGTAGGAGAATTAGTGTTAGGTTGAAATGGATCATGTCAAAAGATTGGACGTTGGGCCAGAGGATTGGTCGACGTGCCAGAACATAGACTTCGTGTCATGAGTTCGGGCATCGGGCCAAAAGGATCGGTCATTGCATGAAGAAAATCAAATGTTGTAGGAGGTCAATATTATTGAATTATGGATTTTGATGATGAAGTTAATTGTAAATTATTTGATCTAATTTATATATTGAGAAAAGTGTACAGGATTAACTATGATAGTAGTAAGACATAAAGCGGGTGTTGTTGGAGTCAAGATCGAGATCTCATTGGGAGTTCGAGAGTTCGTCGGAAGTCTGGATGTTCGTCGGAAGTTCTACCCGAATCAACGAAGAAGTCCAAGAGCTTGCCAAAGAAGCTCGTCAGAACTTACCAAGAAGATCATCATAAAGTCCAAGAGCTTGCCGGGAGTCCATCGGAGCATTGCCGAGAGTTCGTCGGATGTTCGTCGGAAGTATGCCGGAGGCTCGCCGGAAGAGCAATTGATGCACTGGAACAAGGAGTACTATGATCATGTCTTAAGTATCATAGTTAAAGAGTAAATTAAGTTAGGATTGGGAGGTAATCTCACTAACTTAATTATGGGGCCAATTGGGCCATTGATAGGGCTGAATTGGGCCGAATTGAGCAGCCCATTCAGCCCCTAAATTCCTGGCCAGCGGTGGCACCACCTCGGAGACTCGGTCTCCTAGGAATTCTGGGCGATGGTACCACCCCTGTCAAGCGATGGTACTACCGACAGTTAATATTGCCAATGATGGTACCGCCCTTGTTAGGTAGTGGTACCGCTAGAGCTCAGTCTTCGATCTCTATCAAGCGGTGGTACCATCCAACTGGGCGGTGGTACCGCCCAATGTCAGGTGTCAGGCGGTAGTACCGCTCAGTAATGACGGTGGTATCACCAGGACCCCGAAAAATCGAGATTAGACACTTTTAGGCTCTAATTTTGAAGTCATTAGGGCCTATAAAAACACCACCCTTTTATGCATGAAAGGGCATGAAAGCATTGAGATAATCTTAAGTTATTGGGGTGTAAAAGTGTAACACCCCTCATTTCCGAATTTTCGTATAAATTTCTGGTGATAATGTAAGCATTTATTTTAAATTGACAAAAGAAATAGAGTATGAATCAGAGGTAACTTATTTGTAAGATTTGGGAGATCTGTTCAAAAAAAAAAAAAAAAAAAAAGAATCTGAGGACCTATATGTAAACCCTAAGGACCTAATCGTGAATATGATAAAAACAAGGACTAAACTGCAAAACACACAAAATGACAAATTCCACCGTTTAAGCCTCTCTGCCTTCGTTCTTAAGGAAGCAGAGAAGGCAGCTCGTGGGTGATCAGGGAAAGAAAGAAAGAAGAAGAAGAAGAAGAAGAAGAAGAAGAAGAAGAAGAGAAAAAAAAATTGGGGCTTTAAGGGTTCCTGCTTTAATCTTTTCGCGTAGGGTCAAAATTCTCAAAGGCAAGTGTTCTAACCCCATCGTACAGAATTTTTAGCTCTGTTTTTATGTTGATTCAAAATAAATTGAAGGATTTCTATTTAGAAACTGATATGTCTCTCTTTGGACATAGAACCATGGATTCTGAAGTTTTTCGATAAACTGACCCCTATACACTTTTTTAGCTATAAGTTTTAGTACAAAATGTGGATTCAGGCAGGAACTATTTTGTTTGAAATTAGACTCTTATATCTTCCTTTTGACACTGATTTTGTAGATTTTGGACACCGAATACTTACCCAAACATCTGTTTCAAATGAGCCTATAGACGCTGTAAAACAGGGTTCAAGATTTCTGACCTGTCGATACTAAAATGCCTATAACTCCCTGTTGAAAATTCTGATTTGTACCAAACTAATTTTATTTGAAACTAGACTTGAAAATATTTCTTTTGACATATATTTTGAAAATTTTGGAATTCAATTGCCTACCCTATTATCTGTTGAATCCGACCCTATAAATTCTGTAAAACAGTGATTGTGTTTTTGACCTTGGGTTACCTAATCAAAGGTAACTCCATGTTGGGAACCCTGTTTCATATAAAATTTGTTCCATCAGAATATAGATTGATATATGGTTCGACCATAGCTTTCTTATGGGTATTGGAGCATAATTGATATTCTGAAATATTTGTTTGATGTGCCACTGGAATTCTGTCCGAAATCGAGCTTTGGTCGATTTCGCGTATTCTGTTCCATTCCTTTGGATATTTGAATTCGTCTAACCTTCTTATTGGAATTGAGCTAAATATGATTGCTTGGAATCCCTGTATACTCTTGTTTTCATTTCATTCCAAATCTGAATACATTTGTGAGAGATTTGTTCTTTGTTTCGTATTGTCTCGAAAAGGCACATGCACGTTTTGTTGTTCCACGTGTGCTTCCGATATATGCTACTTATTGTTAAAACTGCCCTCTTATACTCTAGTGTGTGGGATTGTCTGGACCTTTGCCAGAAATGGTAAAGGGTATGCGCTTATTGCCCGCTCTCTGGGGTCCCGCTTTGTGGGATATGTTTGATATGACATTCTGACTGAGATCCCACTACACCTTCTATATGTTTGATATGACATCCAGAGTTTTGGTGAGTTGTTTCTGTTCATGCTCTGGATAAGAATGATATGATTGCGATGTCAAGGACGATGTTTGAGCTTCTGTACGATATTTGTTTTTGATATGCTCTGAAATGCTTCATTCACTGATGATTTTACTTCGAAATGTTCCATATGCCGTTGATATGCTTCGGAACATTTTATATGCCATTGATAAGCTCTGATATGTTTCCTTTGTTATTGATATGCTCTAATTACTCTGTGCTCCATTTGCTATGAACTGATATGTTTTGAAATGTCCTATCTGCCATTGATATGCTCCAATTAGTCTATGCCCCATCTGTCAGGAACCAAATATGTAAGATTGAAAGGACAATTGTGTTTCTGCTCCTAATGATATTATGTCTACAAAATCATATATTCTGCCTTGTATTTTTGAAACTGTATCTCTTTGAAAATTGTACTATTTTGATATGGATATGTTAGTCACTTGCTGAGCTCTTTATGCTCACCCCGTTTGTTGATAAAATTTTCAGGATAGCGTATTGCTTGCTTAAATGTTAAGATTGGGCTGAGGCGGTGGAAAGTTTAGAAGATTTTGGGCAGAGCTTTGTTAGCATATGTGTATTTGTTGTATAAGATACTCTGCATCTTATGAAATGTGACGATGAATCTAAACCTGTGGATTTTGTATAAGATAAAGGATCCCTCATGTATAGGATTTTGGAATGTTAAGTTAAATTCATGTAATGATATGATCTTATGGTAATCGTTGGTTTGGTGACTGCATAGACTTCCCCACTTGTGAATTTATGTTGTGGTTATTATTTTGATGAGTTGAGTTCAGATTGTATGAATTATCGAGTGATGTGTGGTATGTTTATGAATTGCACAGGGTTATGAATTTGTAGTCTATAGAGGTGAAATTTTGAATTGAATGTTTTCTTAGTGACCTCAAATGTGTGTTTGGATCCTGGGTTAGTTATGATGAAAATTTTAAATATTGTCGATATTTTGAGGGGAGTGACAGAGGTGGTATCAGAGCATGATTTGAGAATCACTAAGAATATTATTTATTTGAGGTTTATTGACTATCATTTAGAGATTGATCAAAGAAAATGTTCTTTTGATGTTTAGGGAAGCAAGGATGACGAGATCATCTGGTTCTCCTGTTGCATCTACTGCTGATCAATTGAGTGGTATCATGCGGACTTTGGAGACTATGGCACAAGTGATGCAACAACAACAACAACCTGTCCTACAAGGAAGAAATGATGGAACAGGAACATCAAACCAGACGGGGTTGGGAATTGAATAGTTTAAGAAGTTTAGTCCTCCCAGTTTTAGTGGTGAGTCTGATCCAATGGTGGCAGAACGATGGATGATGCAGATAGAGAAAATATTTGATGCCTTAAATTACCCTGATGATCGAAAGGTTTTTCTTGCCACCTTTATGCTGGAAGGAGAAGCTGAACACTAGTGGAGAATGATTAAGAGGATGTCTGAAATCAAACATGAGCCAATGACATGGAAGTTATTCCAAGAAAAGTTTAATGATAAATATTTTCCAGATTGTATGAGAGAGCAAAAAGAATTGGAGTTCTTGAATCTTATCTAGGGAAGTATGACGGTTACAAAGTATGAATCTAAATTCACTGAGCTCTCCAGGTTTGCCACACATATGACTGATGATGAATCTAGAAAAGCAAGAAGGTTTGAAAGGGGATTACGGCCAGTAATAAGAAGCCGAATGTCAGCTTTAAAATTACAAACATATGCTGATATGGTAGAAAGAGCTTTGAAAATTGAAAGAGACATGGAGGAAATTCAAGAAATCATTGGCAAGAACAAAAGGGACAAATTTACTGGCAAAAGCAGGAGAGAAAATGAATATGAAGCTAGTAACAAGAGGTTTAAGACATCTGGATTTGAGAAAGGGAAACCATTGTGGAGGACTCAGTTATGTGCAAAATGTGGATTAAATCATGAAACAAGTCAGTGTTTTCGGGTGACTGGAGCATGTTTTGGTTGTGGAAAGCTAGATCATCAACTAAGAGATTGCCCACTGAAAAGGAAGAAAGAGCCACTGTCTCCTAGACCCTCAGCTCATGCTAGAGTGTACGCTATCACTGAACAAGATTCTAAAGCTTCTAAATCAGTGGTGGAAGGTATTCTTTATGTTTCTAAAAGAAATGCAAAAGTTTTGTTTGATCCCGGCTCCAACTTATCGTTTGTTTCACAATACTTTGCTTGTCACTTGGATATTCTACCTAAACCCCTGGATTATATGTTATATGTAACAACTGCTGTTGGAGATTCATTGGCAACAAACTTGGTCTACCCATCTTGTTTGATCTCTATTGGAGACCGCGAACTCCTTGCTGATTTGATTCTCCTAGAGATCCAGGGCTTTGATATTATACTTGGCATGGATTGGTTATCTTCTCATCATGCTAGTATTGATTGTTACAAAAAAATAATTACTTTCTGCATACCCGATCAGCCTATATTTTTCTTTGAGGGCATTAAGCATGATTTGCCTCCTTGCTTGATATCAGCACTTCAAGCTTATCGTCTTATGCAGAAAGGTTGTTTTTGTTATATGGTGTGTGTAAAGGAGCATTCAAATCAGGAAACCCACCTAGATGAAATTTCAGTGGTCAAAGAATTCCCTGATGTATTCCCAGTTGACTTGCCTGGTTTACCTCTAGATAGAGAGGGTGAATTTGCTATTGATCTGGTCTCCAGTACAACCCCAATATCTAAGCCTCCCTACAGAATGGCACCACTCGAGCTAGAGGAATTAAAGAAGCAAATACAAGAATTATTAGATAAGGGTTTCATACGACCCAATGTATCCCCATGGGGTGCTCCGGTACTATTAGTGAAGAAGAAGGATGGAACTTTGAGGCTTTGTATTGATTATAGACAGTTGAATCAGGTGACCATAAAAAACAAATATCCCATACCTAGAATTGATGATTTGTTTGATCAACTGCAGGGTGCATAAGTATTCTCTAAGATTGACCTGAGATCAGGTTATTATCAGTTGAAGATCAAGGAGGAGGATATTTCAAAAATAGCTTTCAGAACTCGATATGGTCATTATGAATTCTTGGTGATGCCTTTTGGTTTGACAAATGCCCCTGCAGCTTTTATGGAACTAATGAATAGGATATTTCAACCGCTCTTGGATATCTATGTAATTATATTTATTGATGACATATTGGTGTATTCTAGGAGTAATCAAGAGCATGAGGAACACTTGAGAAATGTATTGTCCATACTAAGAGAAAAGAAGTTGTATGCAAAGTTCAGCAAATGTGAATTTTGGTTGAATGAAGTTGCTTTCTTAGGCCATGTGATTTCAGGGAAGGGTATATCTGTTGATCCAAGAAAAATAGAAGCTGTTGTTGAATGGGAAGTACCAACAAATGTAACGGAGGTTAGAAGCTTCTTGGGCATGGCAGGTTATTACAGGAGATTTGTGGAGGGATTTTCTCGAATTGCTCGACCTCTCACCAAACTCACTAAGAAGAATATGAAATTTGTATGGGGTGATGATTGTGAGCAAAGTTTTCAAGAGTTAAAAAGTGTTGAATCTCGGATTTTGATGATGAAACTAATTGATTGTGTTTAAATGTTTGACTACATTTTGAGTGATACAGGTCTACTCGATCAGGATTAGACAATTAACGCAGGAGGAATTGACGTTGCGCTGGAAGAGATCACGTTAGGATATTGGATGGCTGAACGCTTCGGACGTCGGGCATCGGGCCAAGGAGAGCGAAACTGTGCCAAGGATATCGGCGTTGCAGAGGTCAACCGCCGATTGGGCAACAAGCCGTAAGAGAGGACGATGCACCGAAGAATCGGATGAAGCGCCAACCAATGACATGTCGGGCAACAGAATGTCAATTTACATTATAATAATTGTCTAGATCGGAGTAGAGTGTTTGCTTGTGTGTGCAGGATTAACTACGATAACGACAAAGACATAAAGCAAAACAAAGTGCCGGAGTCAAGCGCGAAGGATTCGTTGGGAGTTCGAGAGTTCGACGGAAGTCCGAAGGTTCGTCGGGAATGCTGCCAGAACTAACCGAGAATGAGTAGGGAGCTTGCCGAAGGGTTTTTCGGAAGCTCGCCGGAAGGTTCGTTGGAAGTTCGCGGAGCTCGCCGAGAAAGATCGGAGCTTGCCGAAGAAGCTCATCGGAACTCGCCAAGATCAAATCGTGAAGTCTAGGAGCTTGCCGGGAGTCCGTAGAATGGTTTCCGGGAGTTTATCGGAAGACCGCCGGAAGTTCGCCAGAAGCTTGCCGGAAGAAGTCTTGACTTACGGACTTTGTAATAGCTTAGAAAATGTCTTTAAATTCCTAGTTAGCATGTTAATTAGGGTTAGGATTAGGTGTTAATCCTATAACCCAAGTAGGGGCCAATTGGACCCGAGTTCGGACTGGTTTGGGCCAAGTTTGGAGCCCAACCGGTGAGCTGATTTAGCCTAGGCGGTGGCACCGCCTAGCACCCGAGAGCTGGGCGGTGACACCTCCTGGCTGGGCGGTGGCACCGCCCAGCACCCGAGCGCTGGGCGGTGGCACCTCCAGCAGCGGGAACCCAAAGAGAATTCAAATTTTGAAGCCCAAATTTGAATCCTCTTGAGGCCTATAAATACCCCTCAAATCTCAGTTGAGAGAACAACTTTTTGAGCAGCAAGTGTTTGAGAGAAAGGCATTAGAAAAGTCCTAGCTAATCTTATTTTCATTTTGCTAGTGTTCACCTCCTTCATTCTTGCTAAAAATTTGTAAGAGAGTGAACCGCTTGTAAAGAGTTGTAAGAGGGGTATTTACCCTTCCCTTTCAAGAGATTTGCTAGTGGAAGGTGGGAGCCTCATCGAAGAGAGGCCTCGCAAGTGGATGTAGGTCATTTGACCGAACCACTCTAAATCGACGTAATCTCTGGTTTGCATTTCATTATTGTCATTTACATTACTGCAAATCTTCTTACTGCTTTAGTTCCTTATTACCCTTGCTGCGCAACTTTAAGAATACGCTTTCAAGTTAAACTTTTCAAGTTTCGTTCTTATCGTACGAAAAATTTGTCGAAATTAACGTTTTAATCCGCTGCACTAATTCACCCCCCCTCTTAGTGCCGCTTCGATCCTAACAATTGGTATCAGAGCCATGTTTTTCTACCTTGGTTTAACACCCAAATAGAAATGGCTCTTTACGGCTTTCAAGAGGGTCACTCTCTCATTTGTCCTCCCTTTTTCAATGGGACGGACTACACTTATTGGAAAACTCGAATGAGAGTTTTCTTACTTTCTTTGGATTTGAATTTATGGCACATAGTCGAAAATGGATTTGAAATGTCTTCTCTCCCAGTGAACCATTGGAATGATTTGGAGAAGAAGATGTTTTCTCTAAATGCAAAGGCTATGAATGCCTTATATTGTGCACTTGACAAAAATGAATTTAATCGTGTTTCGATGTATGACTCGGCTTTTGATATTTGGAGAACTCTAGAGGTCACTCATGAAGGCACTAGCCGAGTGAAAGAGTCCAAAATCAATATTCTTGTGCATTCTTACGAGCTTTTCCGGATAAAACCAAGTGAGTCCATCGGAGACATGTACACCCGGTTCACGGATGTCATCAATGGACTCAAAGCTCTTGGTAAAAGTTTTCTAATTTTGAACTAGTCAATGAAATCTTAAGATCCCTTCCAAAAAGTTGGGATCCAAAAGTTACGGCCATTCAAGAGGCCAAGGACCTTAAAACATTCCCTCTCGAAGAACTTATTGGGTCTCTAATGACCTACGAAATGAACAATGTGACAAAAAAGAAACTCGAGAACAACCTTCCAAATGATAGGAAGGATTTGGGACATAGAACACATGAAGACCACTCGAGCATAAGCTCAAGTGATGGTGAACTTAAACTACAAATGAAACAAAAATTAAAAAGCAAAAAGAATGGAATTACTTGCTTTGAACGCAAGAAGAACAAAAGTTGGGATGAATTGAGCTCTTCCGAAGACGAGGAGAAAATCAAGAAAGGCGAGGTGGCAAACTATGCCTCACCCTCTTACAACAATGAGGTAATCAAAATCCCACTAATTTATTTCGAAATTACAAAATACTTTCTTGAGTTATTTTTAATTTAGTTTAGGATTAATTTTCTTGAAAATTGCATGTGTTATGTTAATGCAGTAAAATGTTAAATATAAATCTAATGCTTATACACCTAGTAAGATTAATCTTATATATGTGCTTGAGAAGCAAGAATTTGTATTTTGACGATTTCCATATTGATTTTCAATGACGATGCATGATTTTTGAATGGAAGGCTTGATGATTTTTTATGAACCTTATCTTTGGTTTTCAAACATGATGTATAGTTTTGACATAAGAACAAAAATTTGAAGCATGCTAATATAAAGTCAATCATATAAAGTAAAACTAAAGAAATTTTAAATATCTATAAGAATCATTCAAAATTATGTTCAATAAAACCTTACTTGATGCTGTAATGAAACCATTGAAAGTTTTGATGCTATGATTTGATGATTTTATGCATGAGATTTAAAGTTATACATGATGATTTTTATGATTTATTGGTCTTGATGGTTTTTATGATAAAATTCATTTTTCGATCCTAAATGTTGATGCACATTTTTATCTAGCATAAATGACATGAATTTAAATAACTAAAAAGAGAAAAGCATTGTTCTTGAAAATTATTTTTCTCTATCTTGTTGATTTATATGAATCCCTTGAAAATGATTTTGGTTTGATGATTTGAATTAGAAATGAGTTATATCAAAATCATGATATTGATTTGACAAAATTGAATGAGTTGAAAACAAATGATGATTTTTCTCTTGAATACAACTTGTAATATTTTTACATATATATTTTCATCTTGATTTCTCGATATTCGATACATGAAATTTTTCCATGAATCAAAATTCTTTCATGATGTGATTCTTCTTGGTATTCACTAAAAATGATACATTCAAATTAACCTACTCTACTTGACATCTTGATAATTTATGACTTGAATATCATGTACAATATGCTCATAATGATGATTGAGTTATGTATGAAAAATGGAAGATATAGTTTTGAAATTTTGCATGTTCGAATTTGAAAATATTTGATATGCATGAAAATATTAAACATTTTGAAACCATGTTTTAGTGTTATGCTTAATGATCATGCTTAATAAATTTTAAAATTATGGATGATGAATCTTTTACGATTTATGGATCATTGATTTTTACCATAATGAAAGTACCTTATTGATTTTTGTTGTAATAAATCTTACTCTTTCGGTTTTAAACATGATAAATGTTTTTATTTGGTATAAATGAAACAAAATCATATGTTTTGAAATAATCGAAAAGAGGATAACATTCTTGAACATTATTTTGCTCAATCTTATTGATTTTGATGAATCCATTTGTATCATCTTTGTGAATCTCTTGGATTTTGATAATGATTTTGATGATTTAAATTTGAATAATTTTTTATTGAAATCATGATCTTGATCTCTTGAAATTCATAACATGAAATCCTTTATGAATCAACATTTTCTTTTCTATTTAAAAGGAGATTTGTCAAAATGTTTCATAGTCTTTTAGTATTCATAATCTTGACAATTATGTTTTGAAACTTTATGTAAACCAAGAATGTTCATCATGATTCTCTCTTTGAATATTTAAAGAGGAGAATTTTCTAGATGGTTCATGATTTTGATGATTGAATATTTGATATGCATGAATTGAGATCTTGCTCTCCTACCACTCTTTTTGCTATTCACCAAAAGGAAGACTAATTCTAATAAACCATGATATGCTATATGAATTTTATTGTATTCATGAAGTAAGATCTCATCACTAATTTTTGTTTATATTCCTTCATGTGATGATATGAATGTATGAAACACTTATGATATGATTTTTTATACAATTCCATGTATTCGTGAAATATTAATCTCATCACCCAATTAATTCCTCTTGATACTCCTAATGTGATGAAGTGAAATTATGCATGAAATACAAATGGGGATAAGTTTTTGGTAGGATATAATTTGACAAATTGATACCATCATGATATGAAACATTTATGATTTGCAATGATATATGCAATACTTGTGCTTTCTAATTATGATGTGATGTATTACATATGATGTAAATCATGATTTAAAATACTATGAGTTGTCGCTAAAATGATGTATTATAAATATTGATTTAATGTTTTGTATCATGAATACTCTAAATGATGAATATTTGGTATCATGATCAAAATGTTGACAAATAGTTAAAAATTTTAGTATCATGTATGATATCCTTATAATGTTGATCGATTTATTCAATATATGAATATAAGGTTTTTGAAAATATGCATATTCTAATTTGAAAATATGATGATGCATAATTAAGATTGATACTTACCTTTATCATAATTGATGTAATGGGTCTTCCCTTCTTTTTGACAATGACAAAGGGGGAGATAGCTTGCTTGCACAAGTCAAGAAGATGCAAAAACTTGATTGCTTGCTTGCCTATCTTAAGTAGCAAAGATTGCTAACTTGCTTATTTCAAGAAGCAAAAGTTATCTTCTTGAACATCATTATCTTGCCCATCTCAAGAAGCAAGACTTGCAACCTGCACATTGCAATAGGAAGTAAGAATCGATAGCTTACACACTTCAACAAGAAAGCTATCTTGTATTTGCTTTTGAAATTTTTACTAGCTTGTATGTTACAAAACTTGCTCACTTTTTCAAATACTTTGCTAGCTTGCACTTTGTAAAGGAAGCAAAAATAACACTTCTCAAAAGAGAAGAAAAACTTACTGTCTTGAACATCTTTAATATGCTAGCTAGCATGATGTACAATTTGCTATTTTGAATATTACAAAGAAATACTATCATGCACATTGCAAAGAAAAGCAAAGTGCAATCGTGCACAAGAAGCAAGTGTTGAATTGCCATGATTGAACTTAAGAATCTTGCTATACTTTTGTGCTTATATGTTGTGATGAAAATCTAGCTTTATGTTGCAAAAACTTGCATATCTTTTAAAATAGCTAGAGCTACTTCTCCTTTTTGTTGATGACATAGGGGGAGAAGTATATTGATGACTTCATGCATTGAATTAAATATTTTATATATTTGCATGATAGTTTAAATGTTTTTCATAAAATATGATGAATGTTGCTTGGATTTGGGATAATCCAAGTGTTCTATCAATGGCATATTGATAGGGGGAGTTTAGTTAAACTCCGGGGAGTTAAGGTTAACTCCGTTAGTCATCAATTAGTTGTCATCATCAAAAAGGGGGAGATTGTTGAATCTCGGATTTTGATGATGAAACTAATTGATTGTGTTTAAATGTTTGACTACATTTTGAGTGATACAAGTCTACTCGATCCGGATTAGACAATTAACGCAGGAGGAATTGATGTTGCGCTGGAAGAGATCACGTTAGGATATTAGATGGCTGAACGCTTCGGACGTCGGGCATCGGGCCAAGGAGAGCGAAACTGTGCCAAGGATATCGGCGTTGCAGAGGTCAACCGCCGATTGGGCAACAAGCCGCAAGAGAGGACGATGCACCGAAGAATCGGATGAAGCGCCAACCAATGACGTGCCGGGCAACAGAATGTCAATTTGCGTTATAATAATTGTCTAGATCGGAGTAGAGTGTTTGCTTGTGTGTGCAGGATTAACTACGATAACGACAAAGACATAAAGCAAAATAAAGTGCCGGAGTCAAGCGCGAAGGATTCGTTGGGAGTTCGAGAGTTCGACGGAAGTCCGAAGGTTCGTCGGGAATGCTGCCAGAACTAACCGAGAATGAGTAGGGAGCTTGCCGAAGGGTTTTTCGGAAGCTCGCCGGAAGGTTCGTTGGAAGTTCGCGGAGCTCGCCGAGAAAGATCGGAGCTTGCCGAAGAAGCTCATCGGAACTCGCCAAGATCAAATCGTGAAGTCTAGGAGCTTGCCGGGAGTCCGTAGAATGGTTTCCGGGAGTTTATCGGAAGACCGCCGGAAGTTCGCCAGAAGCTCGTCGGAAGAAGTCTTGACTTACGAACTTTGTAATAGCTTAGAAAATATCTTTAAATTCGTAGTTAGCATGTTAATTAGGGTTAGGATTAGGTGTTAATCCTATAACCCAAGTAGGGGCCAATTGGACCCGAGTTCGGACTGGTTTGGGCCAAGTTTGGAGCCCAACCGGTGAGCTGATTTAGCCTAGGCGGTGGCACCGCCTAGCACCCGAGAGCTGGGCGGTGACACCTCCTGGCTGGGCGGTGGCACCGCTTGGCTGGGCGGTGGCACCTCCAGCAGCGGGAACCCAAAGAGAATTCAAATTTTGAAGCCCAAATTTGAATCCTCTTGAGGCCTATAAATACCCCTCAAATCTCAGTTGAGAGAACAACTTTTTGAGCAGCAAGTGTTTGAGAGAAAGGCATTAGAAAAGTCCTAGCTAATCTTGTTTTCATTTTGCTAGTGTTCACCTCCTTCATTCTTGCTAAAAATTTGTAAGAGAGTGAACCGCTTGTAAAGAGTTGTAAGAGGGGTATTTACCCTTCCCTTTCAAGAGATTTGCTAGTGGAAGGTGGGAGCCTCATCGAAGAGGGGCCTCGCAAGTGGATGTAGGTCATTTGACCGAACCACTCTAAATCGACGTAATCTCTGGTTTGCATTTCATTATTGTCATTTACATTACTGCAAATCTTCTTACTGCTTTAGTTCCTTATTACCCTTGCTGCGCAACTTTAAGAATACGCTTTCAAGTTAAACTTTTCAAGTTCCGTTCTTATCGTACGAAAAATTTGTCGAAATTAACGTTTTAATCCGCTGCACTAATTCACCCCCCCTCTTAGTGCCGCTTCGATCCTAACAATTGGTATCAGAGCCATGTTTTTCTACCTTGGTTTAACACCCAAATAGAAATGGCTCTTTACGGCTTTCAAGAGGGTCACTCTCTCATTTGTCCTCCCTTTTTCAATGGGACGGACTACACTTATTGGAAAACTCGAATGAGAGTTTTCTTACTTTCTTTGGATTTGAATTTATGGCACATAGTCGAAAATGGATTTGAAATGTCTTCTCTCCCAGTGAACCATTGGAATGATTTGGAGAAGAAGATGTTTTCTCTAAATGCAAAGGCTATGAATGCCTTATATTGTGCACTTGACAAAAATGAATTTAATCGTGTTTCGATGTATGACTCGGCTTTTGATATTTGGAGAACTCTAGAGGTCACTCATGAAGGCACTAGCCGAGTGAAAGAGTCCAAAATCAATATTCTTGTGCATTCTTACGAGCTTTTCCGGATAAAACCAAGTGAGTCCATCGGAGACATGTACACCCGGTTCACGGATGTCATCAATGGACTCAAAGCTCTTGGTAAAAGTTTTTCTAATTTTGAACTAGTCAATGAAATCTTAAGATCCCTTCCAAAAAGTTGGGATCCAAAAGTTACGGCCATTCAAGAGGCCAAGGACCTTAAAACATTCCCTCTCGAAGAACTTATTGGGTCTCTAATGACCTACGAAATGAACAATGTGACAAAAAAGAAACTCGAGAACAACCTTCCAAATGATAGGAAGGATTTGGGACATAGAACACATGAAGACCACTCGAGCATAAGCTCAAGTGATGGTGAACTTAAACTACAAATGAAACAAAAATTAAAAAGCAAAAAGAATGGAATTACTTGCTTTGAACGCAAGAAGAACAAAAGTTGGGATGAATTGAGCTCTTCCGAAGACGAGGAGAAAATCAAGAAAGGCGAGGTGGCAAACTATGCCTCACCCTCTTACAACAATGAGGTAATCAAAATCCCACTAATTTATTTCGAAATTACATAATACTTTCTTGAGTTATTTTTAATTTAGTTTAGGATTAATTTTCTTGAAAATTGCATGTGTTATGTTAATGCAGTAAAATGTTAAATATAAATCTAATGCTTATACACCTAGTAAGATTAATCTTATATATGTGCTTGAGAAGCAAGAATTTGTATTTTGACGATTTCCATATTGATTTTCAATGACGATGCATGATTTTTGAATGGAAGGCTTGATGATTTTTTATGAACCTTATCTTTGGTTTTCAAACATGATGTATAGTTTTGACATAAGAACAAAAATTTGAAGCATGCTAATATAAAGTCAATCATATAAAGTAAAACTAAAGAAATTTTAAATATCTATAAGAATCATTCAAAATTATGTTCAATAAAACCTTACTTGATGCTGTAATGAAACCATTGAAAGTTTTGATGCTATGATTTGATGATTTTATGCATGAGATTGTAAAGTTATACATGATGATTTTTATGATTTATTGGTCTTGATGGTTTTTATGATAAAATTCATTTTTCGATCCTAAATGTTGATGCACATTTTTATCTAGCATAAATGACATGAATTTAAATAACTAAAAAGAGAAAAGCATTGTTCTTGAAAATTATTTTTCTCTATCTTGTTGATTTATATGAATCCCTTGAAAATGATTTTGGTTTGATGATTTGAATTAGAAATGAGTTATATCAAAATCATGATATTGATTTGACAAAATTGAATGAGTTGAAAACAAATGATGATTTTTCTCTTGAATACAACTTGTAATATTTTTACATATATATTTTCATCTTGATTTCTCGATATTCGATACATGAAATTTTTCCATGAATCAAAATTCTTTCATGATGTGATTCTTCTTGGTATTCACTAAAAATGATACATTCAAATTAACCTACTCTACTTGACATCTTGATAATTTATGACTTGAATATCATGTACAATATGCTCATAATGATGATTGAGTTATGTATGAAAAATGGAAGATATAGTTTTGAAATTTTGCATGTTCGAATTTGAAAATATTTGATATGCATGAAAATATTAAACATTTTGAAACCATGTTTTAGTGTTATGCTTAATGATCATGCTTAATAAATTTTAAAATTATGGATGATGAATCTTTTACGATTTATGGATCATTGATTTTTACCATAATGAAAGTACCTTATTGATTTTTGTTGTAATAAATCTTACTCTTTCGGTTTTAAACATGATAAATGTTTTTATTTGGTATAAATGAAACAAAATCATATGTTTTGAAATAATCGAAAAGAGGATAACATTCTTGAACATTATTTTGCTCAATCTTATTGATTTTGATGAATCCATTTGTATCATCTTTGTGAATCTCTTGGATTTTGATAATGATTTTGATGATTTAAATTTGAATAATTTTTTATTGAAATCATGATCTTGATCTCTTGAAATTCATAACATGAAATCCTTTATGAATCAACATTTTCTTTTCTATTTAAAAGGAGATTTGTCAAAATATTTCATAGTCTTTTAGTATTCATAATCTTGACAATTATGTTTTGAAACTTTATGTAAACCAAGAATGTTCATCATGATTCTCTCTTTGAATATTTAAAGAGGAGAATTTTCTAGATGGTTCATGATTTTGATGATTGAATATTTGATATGCATGAATTGAGATCTTGCTCTCCTACCACTCTTTTTGCTATTCACCAAAAGGAAGACTAATTCTAATAAACCATGATATGCTATATGAATTTTATTGTATTCATGAAGTAAGATCTCATCACTAATTTTTGTTTATATTCCTTCATGTGATGATATGAATGTATGAAACACTTATGATATGATTTTTTATACAATTCCATGTATTCGTGAAATATTAATCTCATCACCCAATTAATTCCTCTTGATACTCCTAATGTGATGAAGTGAAATTATGCATGAAATACAAATGGGGATAAGTTTTTGGTAGGATATAATTTGACAAATTGATACCATCATGATATGAAACATTTATGATTTGCAATGATATATGCAATACTTGTGCTTTCTAATTATGATGTGATGTATTACATATGATGTAAATCATGATTTAAAATACTATGAGTTGTCGCTAAAATGATGTATTATAAATATTGATTTAATGTTTTGTATCATGAATACTCTAAATGATGAATATTTGGTATCATGATCAAAATGTTGACAAATAGTTAAAAATTTTAGTATCATGTATGATATCCTTATAATGTTGATCGATTTATTCAATATATGAATATAAGGTTTTTGAAAATGTGCATATTCTAATTTGAAAATATGATGATGCATAATTAAGATTGATACTTACCTTTATCATAATTGATGTAATGGGTCTTCCCTTCTTTTTGACAATGACAAAGGGGGAGATAGCTTGCTTGCACAAGTCAAGAAGATGCAAAAACTTGATTGCTTGCTTGCCTATCTTAAGTAGCAAAGATTGCTAACTTGCTTATTTCAAGAAGCAAAAGTTATCTTCTTGAACATCATTATCTTGCCCATCTCAAGAAGCAAGACTTGCAACCTGCACATTGCAATAGGAAGTAAGAATCGATAGCTTACACACTTCAACAAGAAAGCTATCTTGTATTTGCTTTTGAAATTTTTACTAGCTTGTATGTTACAAAACTTGCTCACTTTTTTAAATACTTTGCTAGCTTGCACTTTGTAAAGGAAGCAAAAATAACACTTCTCAAAAGAGAAGAAAAACTTACTGTCTTGAACATCTTTAATATGCTAGCTAGCATGATGTACAATTTGCTATTTTGAATATTACAAAGAAATACTATCATGCACATTGCAAAGAAAAGCAAAGTGCAATCGTGCACAAGAAGCAAGTGTTGAATTGCCATGATTGAACTTAAGAATCTTGCTATACTTTTGTGCTTATATGTTGTGATGAAAATCTAGCTTTATGTTGCAAAAACTTGCATATCTTTTAAAATAGCTAGAGCTACTTCTCCTTTTTGTTGATGACATAGGGGGAGAAGTATATTGATGACTTCATGCATTGAATTAAATATTTTATATATTTGCATGATAGTTTAAATGTTTTTCATAAAATATGATGAATGTTGCTTGGATTTGGGATAATCCAAGTGTTCTATCAATGGCATATTGATAGGGGGAGTTTAGTTAAACTCCGGGGAGTTAAGGTTAACTCCGTTAGTCATCAATTAGTTGTCATCATCAAAAAGGGGGAGATTGTTGAATCTCGGATTTTGATGATGAAACTAATTGATTGTGTTTAAATGTTTGACTACATTTTGAGTGATACAGGTCTACTCGATCAGGATTAGACAATTAACGCAGGAGGAATTGATGTTGCGCTGGAAGAGATCACGTTAGGATATTAGATGGCTGAACGCTTCGGACGTCGGGCATCGGGCCAAGGAGAGCGAAACTGTGCCAAGGATATCGGCGTTGCAGAGGTCAACCGCCGATTGGGCAACAAGCCGCAAGAGAGGACGATGCACCGAAGAATCGGATGAAGCGCCAACCAATGACGTGCCGGGCAACAGAATGTCAATTTGCGTTATAATAATTGTCTAGATCGGAGTAGAGTGTTTGCTTGTGTGTGCAGGATTAACTACGATAACGACAAAGACATAAAGCAAAATAAAGTGCCGGAGTCAAGCGCGAAGGATTCGTTGGGAGTTCGAGAGTTCGACGGAAGTCCGAAGGTTCGTCGGGAATGCTGCCAGAACTAACCGAGAATGAGTAGGGAGCTTGCCGAAGGGTTTTTCGGAAGCTCGCCGGAAGGTTCGTTGGAAGTTCGCGGAGCTCGCCGAGAAAGATCGGAGCTTGCCAAAGAAGCTCATCGGAACTCGCCAAGATCAAATCGTGAAGTCTAGGAGCTTGCCGGGAGTCCGTAGAATGGTTTCCGGGAGTTTATCGGAAGACCGCCGGAAGTTCGCCAGAAGCTCGCTGGAAGAAGTCTTGACTTACGGACTTTGTAATAGCTTAGAAAATGTCTTTAAATTCCTAGTTAGCATGTTAATTAGGGTTAGGATTAGGTGTTAATCCTATAACCCAAGTAGGGGCCAATTGGACCCGAGTTCGGACTGGTTTGGGCCAAGTTTGGAGCCCAACCGGTGAGCTGATTTAGCCTAGGCGGTGGCACCGCCTAGCACCCGAGAGCTGGGCGGTGACACCTCCTGGCTGGGCGGTGGCACCGCTTGGCTGGGCGGTGGCACCTCCAGCAGCGGAAACCCAAAGAGAATTCAAATTTTGAAGCCCAAATTTGAATCCTCTTGAGGCCTATAAATACCCCTCAAATCTCAGTTGAGAGAACAACTTTTTGAGCAGCAAGTGTTTGAGAGAAAGGCATTAGAAAAGTCCTAGCTAATCTTGTTTTCATTTTGCTAGTGTTCACCTCCTTCATTCTTGCTAAAAATTTGTAAGAGAGTGAACCGCTTGTAAAGAGTTGTAAGAGGGGTATTTACCCTTCCCTTTCAAGAGATTTGCTAGTGGAAGGTGGGAGCCTCATCGAAGAGGGGCCTCGCAAGTGGATGTAGGTCATTTGACCGAACCACTCTAAATCGACGTAATCTCTGGTTTGCATTTCATTATTGTCATTTACATTACTGCAAATCTTCTTACTGCTTTAGTTCCTTATTACCCTTGCTGCGCAACTTTAAGAATACGCTTTCAAGTTAAACTTTTCAAGTTCCATTCTTATCGTACGAAAAATTTGTCGAAATTAACGTTTTAATCCGCTGCACTAATTCACCCCCCCTCTTAGTGCCGCTTCGATCGTAACAATTGGTATCAGAGCCATGTTTTTCTACCTTGGTTTAACACCCAAATAGAAATGGCTCTTTACGGCTTTCAAGAGGGTCACTCTCTCATTTGTCCTCCCTTTTTCAATGGGACGGACTACACTTATTGGAAAACTCGAATGAGAGTTTTCTTACTTTCTTTGGATTTGAATTTATGGCACATAGTCGAAAATGGATTTGAAATGTCTTCTCTCCCAGTGAACCATTGGAATGATTTGGAGAAGAAGATGTTTTCTCTAAATGCAAAGGCTATGAATGCCTTATATTGTGCACTTGACAAAAATGAATTTAATCGTGTTTCGATGTATGACTCGGCTTTTGATATTTGGAGAACTCTAGAGGTCACTCATGAAGGCACTAGCCGAGTGAAAGAGTCCAAAATCAATATTCTTGTGCATTCTTACGAGCTTTTCCGGATAAAACCAAGTGAGTCCATCGGAGACATGTACACCCGGTTCACGGATGTCATCAATGGACTCAAAGCTCTTGGTAAAAGTTTTTCCAATTTTGAACTAGTCAATGAAATCTTAAGATCCCTTCCAAAAAGTTGGGATCCAAAAGTTACGGCCATTCAAGAGGCCAAGGACCTTAAAACATTCCCTCTCGAAGAACTTATTGGGTCTCTAATGACCTACGAAATGAACAATGTGACAAAAAAGAAACTCGAGAACAACCTTCCAAATGATAGGAAGGATTTGGGACATAGAACACATGAAGACCACTCGAGCATAAGCTCAAGTGATGGTGAACTTAAACTACAAATGAAACAAAAATTAAAAAGCAAAAAGAATGGAATTACTTGCTTTGAACGCAAGAAGAACAAAAGTTGGGATGAATTGAGCTCTTCCGAAGACGAGGAGAAAATCAAGAAAGGCGAGGTGGCAAACTATGCCTCACCCTCTTACAACAATGAGGTAATCAAAATCCCACTAATTTATTTCGAAATTACATAATACTTTCTTGAGTTATTTTTAATTTAGTTTAGGATTAATTTTCTTGAAAATTGCATGTGTTATGTTAATGCAGTAAAATGTTAAATATAAATCTAATGCTTATACACCTAGTAAGATTAATCTTATATATGTGCTTGAGAAGCAAGAATTTGTATTTTGACGATTTCCATATTGATTTTCAATGACGATGCATGATTTTTGAATGGAAGGCTTGATGATTTTTTATGAACCTTATCTTTGGTTTTCAAACATGATGTATAGTTTTGACATAAGAACAAAAATTTGAAGCATGCTAATATAAAGTCAATCATATAAAGTAAAACTAAAGAAATTTTAAATATCTATAAGAATCATTCAAAATTATGTTCAATAAAACCTTACTTGATGCTGTAATGAAACCATTGAAAGTTTTGATGCTATGATTTGATGATTTTATGCATGAGATTGTAAAGTTATACATGATGATTTTTATGATTTATTGGTCTTGATGGTTTTTATGATAAAATTCATTTTTCGATCCTAAATGTTGATGCACATTTTTATCTAGCATAAATGACATGAATTTAAATAACTAAAAAGAGAAAAGCATTGTTCTTGAAAATTATTTTTCTCTATCTTGTTGATTTATATGAATCCCTTGAAAATGATTTTGGTTTGATGATTTGAATTAGAAATGAGTTATATCAAAATCATGATATTGATTTGACAAAATTGAATGAGTTGAAAACAAATGATGATTTTTCTCTTGAATACAACTTGTAATATTTTTACATATATATTTTCATCTTGATTTCTCGATATTCGATACATGAAATTTTTCCATGAATCAAAATTCTTTCATGATGTGATTCTTCTTGGTATTCACTAAAAATGATACATTCAAATTAACCTACTCTACTTGACATCTTGATAATTTATGACTTGAATATCATGTACAATATGCTCATAATGATGATTGAGTTATGTATGAAAAATGGAAGATATAGTTTTGAAATTTTGCATGTTCGAATTTGAAAATATTTGATATGCATGAAAATATTAAACATTTTGAAACCATGTTTTAGTGTTATGCTTAATGATCATGCTTAATAAATTTTAAAATTATGGATGATGAATCTTTTACGATTTATGGATCATTGATTTTTACCATAATGAAAGTACCTTATTGATTTTTGTTGTAATAAATCTTACTCTTTCGGTTTTAAACATGATAAATGTTTTTATTTGGTATAAATGAAACAAAATCATATGTTTTGAAATAATCGAAAAGAGGATAACATTCTTGAACATTATTTTGCTCAATCTTATTGATTTTGATGAATCCATTTGTATCATCTTTGTGAATCTCTTGGATTTTGATAATGATTTTGATGATTTAAATTTGAATAATTTTTTATTGAAATCATGATCTTGATCTCTTGAAATTCATAACATGAAATCCTTTATGAATCAACATTTTCTTTTCTATTTAAAAGGAGATTTGTCAAAATGTTTCATAGTCTTTTAGTATTCATAATCTTGACAATTATGTTTTGAAACTTTATGTAAACCAAGAATGTTCATCATGATTCTCTCTTTGAATATTTAAAGAGGAGAATTTTCTAGATGGTTCATGATTTTGATGATTGAATATTTGATATGCATGAATTGAGATCTTGCTCTCCTACCACTCTTTTTGCTATTCACCAAAAGGAAGACTAATTCTAATAAACCATGATATGCTATATGAATTTTATTGTATTCATGAAGTAAGATCTCATCACTAATTTTTGTTTATATTCCTTCATGTGATGATATGAATGTATGAAACACTTATGATATGATTTTTTATACAATTCCATGTATTCGTGAAATATTAATCTCATCACCCAATTAATTCCTCTTGATACTCCTAATGTGATGAAGTGAAATTATGCATGAAATACAAATGGGGATAAGTTTTTGGTAGGATATAATTTGACAAATTGATACCATCATGATATGAAACATTTATGATTTGCAATGATATATGCAATACTTGTGCTTTCTAATTATGATGTGATGTATTACATATGATGTAAATCATGATTTAAAATACTATGAGTTGTCGCTAAAATGATGTATTATAAATATTGATTTAATGTTTTGTATCATGAATACTCTAAATGATGAATATTTGGTATCATGATCAAAATGTTGACAAATAGTTAAAAATTTTAGTATCATGTATGATATCCTTATAATGTTGATCGATTTATTCAATATATGAATATAAGGTTTTTGAAAATGTGCATATTCTAATTTGAAAATATGATGATGCATAATTAAGATTGATACTTACCTTTATCATAATTGATGTAATGGGTCTTCCCTTCTTTTTGACAATGACAAAGGGGGAGATAGCTTGCTTGCACAAGTCAAGAAGATGCAAAAACTTGATTGCTTGCTTGCCTATCTTAAGTAGCAAAGATTGCTAACTTGCTTATTTCAAGAAGCAAAAGTTATCTTCTTGAACATCATTATCTTGCCCATCTCAAGAAGCAAGACTTGCAACCTGCACATTGCAATAGGAAGTAAGAATCGATAGCTTACACACTTCAACAAGAAAGCTATCTTGTATTTGCTTTTGAAATTTTTACTAGCTTGTATGTTACAAAACTTGCTCACTTTTTTAAATACTTTGCTAGCTTGCACTTTGTAAAGGAAGCAAAAATAACACTTCTCAAAAGAGAAGAAAAACTTACTGTCTTGAACATCTTTAATATGCTAGCTAGCATGATGTACAATTTGCTATTTTGAATATTACAAAGAAATACTATCATGCACATTGCAAAGAAAAGCAAAGTGCAATCGTGCACAAGAAGCAAGTGTTGAATTGCCATGATTGAACTTAAGAATCTTGCTATACTTTTGTGCTTATATGTTGTGATGAAAATCTAGCTTTATGTTGCAAAAACTTGCATATCTTTTAAAATAGCTAGAGCTACTTCTCCTTTTTGTTGATGACATAGGGGGAGAAGTATATTGATGACTTCATGCATTGAATTAAATATTTTATATATTTGCATGATAGTTTAAATGTTTTTCATAAAATATGATGAATGTTGCTTGGATTTGGGATAATCCAAGTGTTCTATCAATGGCATATTGATAGGGGGAGTTTAGTTAAACTCCGGGGAGTTAAGGTTAACTCCGTTAGTCATCAATTAGTTGTCATCATCAAAAAGGGGGAGATTGTTGAATCTCGGATTTTGATGATGAAACTAATTGATTGTGTTTAAATGTTTGACTACATTTTGAGTGATACAGGTCTACTCGATCAGGATTAGACAATTAACGCAGGAGGAATTGATGTTGCGCTGGAAGAGATCACGTTAGGATATTAGATTGCTGAACGCTTCGGACGTCGGGCATCGGGCCAAGGAGAGCGAAACTGTGCCAAGGATATCGGCGTTGCAGAGGTCAACCGCCGATTGGGCAACAAGCCGCAAGAGAGGACGATGCACCGAAGAATCGGATGAAGCGCCAACCAATGACGTGCCGGGCAACAGAATGTCAATTTCCGTTATAATAATTGTCTAGATCGGAGTAGAGTGTTTGCTTGTGTGTGCAGGATTAACTACGATAACGACAAAGACATAAAGCAAAATAAAGTGCCGGAGTCAAGCGCGAAGGATTCGTTGGGAGTTCGAGAGTTCGACGGAAGTCCGAAGGTTCGTCGGGAATGCTGCCAGAACTAACCGAGAATGAGTAGGGAGCTTGCCGAAGGGTTTTTCGGAAGCTCGCCGGAAGGTTCGTTGGAAGTTCGCGGAGCTGTCCGAGAAAGATCGGAGCTTGCCGAAGAAGCTCATCGGAACTCGCCAAGATCAAATCGTGAAGTCTAGGAGCTTGCCGGGAGTCCGTAGAATGGTTTCCGGGAGTTTATCGGAAGACCGCCGGAAGTTCGCCAGAAGCTCGCCGGAAGAAGTCTTGACTTACGGACTTTGTAATAGCTTAGAAAATGTCTTTAAATTCATAGTTAGCATGTTAATTAGGGTTAGGATTAGGTGTTAATCCTATAACCCAAGTAGGGGCCAATTGGACCCGAGTTCGGACTGGTTTGGGCCAAGTTTGGAGCCCAACCGGTGAGCTGATTTAGCCTAGGCGGTGGCACCGCCCAGCACCCGAGAGCTGGGCGGTGACACCTCCTGGCTGGGCGGTGGCACCGCCCAGCACCCGAGCGCTGGGCGGTGGCACCGCTTGGCTGGGCGGTGGCACCTCCAGCAGCGGGAACCCAAAGAGAATTCAAATTTAGAAGCCCAAATTTGAATCCTCTTGAGGCCTATAAATACCCCTCAAATCTCAGCTGAGAGAACAACTTTTTGAGCAGCAAGTGTTTGAGAGAAAGGCATTAGAAAAGTCCTAGCTAATCTTGTTTTCATTTTGCTAGTGTTCACCTCCTTCATTATTGCTAAAAATTTGTAAGAGAGTGAACCGCTTGTAAAGAGTTGTAAGAGGGGTATTTACCCTTCCCTTTCAAGAGATTTGCTAGTGGAAGGTGGGAGCCTCATCGAAGAGGGGCCTCGCAAGTGGATGTAGGTCATTTGACCGAACCACTCTAAATCGGCGTAATCTCTGGTTTGCATTTCATTATTGTCATTTACATTACTGTAAATCTTCTTACTGCTTTAGTTCCTTATTACCCTTGCTGCGCAACTTTAAGAATACGCTTTCAAGTTAAACTTTTCAAGTTCCGTTCTTATCGTACGAAAAATTTATCGAAATTAACGTTTTATCCGCTGCACTAATTCACCCCCCCTCTTAGTGCCGCTTCGATCCTAACAATTTGTATGGGGTTTTCTCGAATTGCTCAACCTCTCACCAAACTCACTAAGAAGAATATGAAATTTGTATGGGGTGATGATTGTGAGCAAAGTTTTCAAGAGTTAAAAAGAAGATTGACTAGTGCCCCTATTCTCACTATTCCAAGTGGTAGTGATGAGTTTGTAGTTTATACTGATGCTTCAAGAAAGGGCCTAGGATGTGTTTTGATGCAGGAAGGGAGAGTAATTGCGTATGCTTCTAGGCAACTTAAAGGTTATGAATTGAATTATCCAACTCATGATTTGGAATTGGCAGCAATTATTTTTGCTCTAAAGATTTGGAGACATTATTTGTATGGTCGACAGTTTGAAATCTTTACTGATCACAAGAGTTTAAAATATATTTTCACTCAGAAAGAGCTAAACATGAGGCAGCGAAGATGGATAGAACTTCTGAAGGATTATGATTGTGCCATCCGTTATCACCCGGGCAAGGCCAATGTTGTAGCTGATGCACTTAGTAGGAAATCTACAAGTTTTATGGCTAGTCTGGTCGTGAAGCAATGGAAATTATTAGAAGAAAATTTTGATTTGAAAGCTTTGAGGAAAGAGCAAGACTCGACGATATTGATGGCCTCCATTCAAGTGCAATCTGATCTTATTCAACAAATTAAGGAAGGACAATTACGAGATCCATATTTAATCTACTTGAGGAATGAAGTAGAAAAGGAATTGAAGCCACAATTTCAAGTTTCAAAGGATGGCCTATTGAGATTTGGGGAGAGAGTATGTGTACCAAATGAACCGGATATCAAGAATCAAATCCTAAAGGAAAGTCATACTTCGAAGTACACCATACATCCTGGGAGCACTAAGATGTATAGAGATCTTCAAAGTCATTATTGGTGGGAAGGCATGAAGAAGGAAATTGCAATGTATGTTTCAAAATGTTTGACTTGCCAGCAAATCAAAGTAGAACACCAAAGACCTGGAGGGTTGCTGCAACCTTTAGATATTCCTGAATGAAAATGGGAATGTATTACTATGGATTTTGTTTCAGGACTACCCAGAACCTCTAGAAAGCATGATGCTATTTGGGTTATCATCGATAGGTTAACAAAATCTGCACACTTCCTACCGATTAATATGACTTATTCGCTTGATAAACTTGCAGATTTATATGTTAATGAAATAGTAAGACTTCATGGTATTCTAAAGGAGATCATCTCTGGTAGAGACTCTAGATTTCTCTCTAGATTCTGGAGAAGATTACAGGAATCTATGGGCACTAAAGTCAAGTTTAGTACTACATATCATCCTCAGACTGATGGTCAGTCAGAAAGAACAATTCAAACATTTGAGGATTTACTTAGAGCCTATGTTATGGATTGGAAAGGTGAATGGGATAAAGATATTTCACTTGTTGAGTTCACTTATAATAATAGTTATCATTCAAGTATTCAGATGACTCCTTATGAAGCTTTATATGGGCGAAAGTGCATAACACCTATATGTTGGGAGGAAGTTGGTGATAGAAAGTTGTTAGCACCGGACAAGGTATAAGAAACTACCGAGAAAATTCAAGTAATAAGGAAAAGGTTAAAAACTGCTCAGAGTCGTCAAAAGAGTTATGCCGACAATAGAAGACGAGATATTGAGTTTGAAATCGGAGATTTTGTATTCTTAAAAGTCTCCCATTCCAAAGGCATTATAAGGTTTGGGAAGAAAGGAAAATTAAGCCCAAGATTCATTGGACATTTTGAGGTTCTTGAGAGGGTTGGTTCTGTCGCTTACAGAATTGCCTTGCCACCAGCATTGTGCCATGTCCATGATATATTTCATGTCTCGATGATTAGAAAGTATATATATGACCCTTCTCACATCATTAAGTATGAGCTGGTGGAGATCGATAAAGATTTATCTTATGTGGAAGAGCCTATTCAGATTGTTGATAAGAAAGAAAAAGTCCTAAGGAATCGGGTCATCCCACTAGTTCAAGTAATTTGGAGACATCATTCTGGAGAGGAGACAACTTGGGAGCTAGAGGAGGAAATGAAAAAGGTGTATCCCAGTCTTTTCATCGATAGAGGTATGATAAATTTAGAGGACTAAATTTTTCTTTTAAGGGGGGGAGAGTGTAACACCCCTCATTTCCGAATTTTTGTATAAATTTCTGGTGATAATGTAAGCATTTATTTTAAATTGACAAAAGAAATAGAGTATGAATCAGAGGTAACTTATTTGTAAGATTTGGGAGATCTGTTCAAAAAAAAAAAAAAAAAAAAAGAATCTGAGGACCTATATGTAAACCCTAAGGACCTAATCGTGAATATGATAAAAACAAGGACTAAACTGCAAAACGCACAAAATGACAAAGCCCACCGTTTAAGCCTCTCTGCCTTTGTTCTTAAGGAAGCATAGAAGGCAGCTCGTGGGTGATCAGGGAAAGAAAGAAAGAAGAAGAAGAAGAAGAAGAAGAAGAAGAAGAAGAGAAAAAAAATTGGGGCTTTAAGGGTTCCTGCTTTAATCTTTTCGCGTAGGGTCAAAATTCTCAAAGGCAAGTGTTCTAACCCCATCCTACAGAATTAATAGCCTTTGTTTTTATGTTGATTCAAAATAAATTGAAGGATTTCTATTTAGAAACTGATATGTCTCTCTTTGGACATAGAACCATGGATTCTGAAGTTTTTCGGTAAACTGACCCCTATACACTGTTTTAGCTATAAGTTTTAGTATAAAATGTGAATTCAGGCAGGAACTATTTTGTTTGAAATTAGACTCTTATATCTTCCTTTTGACACTGATTTTGTAGATTTTGGACACCGAATACTTACCCAAACATCTGTTTCAAATGAGCCTATAGACGCTGTAAAACAGGGTTCAAGATTTCTGACCTGTCGATACCAAAATGCCTATAACTCCCTGTTGAAAATTCTGATTTGTACCAAACTGATTTTATTTGAAATTAGACTTGAAAATCTTTCTTTTGACATATAGTGTGAAAATTTTGGAATTCAATTGCCTACCCAATTATCTGTTGAACCCGACCCTATAAATTCTGCAAAACAGTGATTGTGTTTTTGACCTTGGGTTACCAAATCAAAGGTAACTCCGTGTTGGGAACCCTGTTTCATATGAAATTTGTTCCATCAGAATATAGATTGATATATGGTTCGACCATAGCTTTCTTATGGGTATTGGAGCATAACTGATATTTGAAATATTTGTTTGATGTGCCACTGGAATTCTGTCCGAAATCGAGCTTTGGTCGATTTCGCGTATTCTGTTTCATTCCTTTGGATATTTGAATTCGTCTAACCTTCTTATTGGAATTGAGCTAAATATGATTGCTTGGAATCCCTGTATACTCTTGTTTTCATTTCATTCCAAATCTGAATACATTTGTGAGAGATTTGTTCTTTGTTTCGTATTGTCTCGAAAAGGCACATGCACGTTTTGTTGTTCCGCGTGTGCTTCCGATATATGCTACTTATTGTTAAAACTGCCCTCTTATACTCTGGTGTGTGGGATTGTCTGGACCTTTGCCAGAAATGGTAAAGGGTATGCGCTTATTGCCCGCTTTGTGGGGTCCCGCTCTGTGGGATATTTTGGACCTTTGCCAGAAATGGTAAAAGGGTATGTGCTTAGAGCCTGCGATGCTCTGCCGGCCCCCTCTGACTTCACCTAGACGTGGGTGGATGGAGCTCCCAGACGTGGGAGACTTTTGTCAGGTGGTCATTCAGAAATGGATGAATCACATTCTGACTGAGATCCCACTACACCTTCATATGTTTGATATGACATCCAGAGTTTTGGTGAGTTGTTTCTGTTCATGCTCTGGATAAGAATGATATGATTGCGACGTCAAGGACGACGTTTGAGCTTCTGTACGATATTTGTTTTTGATATGCTCTGAAATGCTTCATTCACTGATGATTTTACTTCGAAATATTCCATATGCCGTTGATATGCTTCGGAACATTTTATATGCCATTGATAAGCTCCGATATGTTTCCTTTGTTATTGATATGCTCCAATTACTCTGTGCTCCATTTGCTATGAACTGATATGTTCTGAATTGTCCTCTCTGCCATTGATATGCTCCAATTACTCTATGCCCCATCTGTCAGGAACCAAATATGTAAGATTGAAAGGACAATTGTGTTTCTGCTCCTAATGATATTATGTCTACGAAATCGTATATTCTACCTTGTATTTTTGAAACTGTATCTCTTTGGAAATTATACTATTTTGATATGGATATGTTAGTCACTTGCTGAGCTCTTTATGCTCACCCCATTTGTTGATAAAATTTTCAGGATAACGTATTGCTTGCTTAAATGTTAAGATTGGGCAGAGGCGGTGGAAAGTTTAGAAGATTTTGGGCAGAGCTTTGTTAGCATATGTGTATTTGTTGTATAAGATACTCTGCATCTTATGAAATGTGACGATGAATCTAAACCTGTGGATTTTGTGTAAGATAAAGGATCCCTCATGTATAGGATTTTGGAATGTTAAGTTAAATTCATGTAATGATATGATCTTATGGTAATCGTTGGTTTGGTGACTGCATAGACTTCCCCACTTGTGAATTTATGTTGTGGTTATTATTTTGATGAGTTGAGTTCAGATTGTATGAATTATCGAGTGATGTGTGGTATGTTTATGAATTGCACAGGGTTATGAATTTGTAGTCTATAGAGGTGAAATTTTGATCTGAATGTTTTCTTAGTGACCTCAAATGTGTGTTTGGATCCTGGGTTAGTTATGATGAAAATTTTAAATATTGTCGATATTTTGAGGGGCGTGACAAAAAGTGTTGTAAACAAGTGCTAGAGTCCTCCTCCTCCCTTTCTAAGTTTTGAGATCATTCAAGAGAGGTGTGAGACTTGTAAGGGTTCTCTCCTAAACTCGTGTAAAGGAGAAAGCACTATAAAGAGGTGATTGGTCTTCACCTATTGAAGAAAGGCCTTTAGTGGACACCAGTGACCTCATCGGAGGAGGAATCCGAAAGTGGATGTAGGTCACATTGACCGAACTACTCTAAAACTCGGTTTGTATTTACTTTGTGTAATTTACTTTACTGCAAACCTCCTTAATCTTCTCTTGCACTTTTACGAAAGCTTTCAAGTTCAACTTCTCTCTGAAACATATTGAATCGAAACCATTTTCGTTGGAATCGGTTTTAAACAAAATGAATAATTTTCTAAAATCGTAAAAGTTTTCCGCTGCACTAATTCACCCCCTCTTAGTGCCACTCTTGATCCTAACAATTGGTATCAAAGCAAGGATCACTCTCATTTGGTTTTATACCCAAGAGAGATGGCATTTGCTGGCAACCTAGAGGCCATTCAATTACATGTCCGCCCATGTTCAGTGGGACGGATCACATATTGGAAGGCTAGAATAAGGATCTTCCTAATTTCAATGAATTTCGAACTATGAAATATTGTAGAAAATGGATTTCAAAAGTCTTCTCTTCCAATGAACGATTGGAATGAGTTGGAGAAGATGTACGCTTTAAACGCAAAGGCTATGAATGCCTTATTTTGTGCATTAGATAAAAACGAGTTTAATCGAGTATCGATTTGTGAAATGACTTTTGATATTTGGAACACACTCGAAGTGACTCATAAAGGCACTAGTAGAGTGAAGGAGTCAAAAATTAATCTTTTACTATATTCTTATGAGTTGTTTCGAATGAAACCGAGTGAGACCATTGGAGACATGTACACATAATTTACGGATGTTGTCAATGGTCTAAAAGGACTTAGTAAAGGTTTTTTAGATTTTGAACTTGTTAATAAAATTTTAAGATCCCTTCCAAAGAGTTGGGACCCTAAAGTAATGGTCATTCAAGAGGCCAAAGATCTAAATAATTTTCCTCTTGAAGAACTAATTGGGTCACTAATGACCCATGAAATGACATGTAAAGCTCATGAAGAGCTTGAGGACACCCTTCCAAAGAACAGGAAGGATATAGCACTTAGAACATAAGAAGACCACTTGAAAGAAAACTCAAGTGATGAGGACCTTGATGAAGACTTGGCACTATTAATAAGAAAATTCAAAAAAATTATAAAAAGAAGTAAATTAAAAAATGATACTAAAAATAAATTTGAACCAAAGAAAGAACAAGTGATATGCTATGAATATAAGAAAACGAGATACTTCAAGAGTGAATGTCCCCAAGCAAAGAGGGGGAAACCAAAGAAGAAGGCGCTCAAAGCTATATGGGATGACTCAAGTGCTTCCGTAGAAGAGGAGCCAACCAACACCGAGCAACTTGCTCGCTATGCGCTAATGGCTATTGGAGATGGGGTAACAAATTCATTAGACACAAATTTAACTTTCAATGAGCTTTTAAGTGCTTTTCATGAATTATTTGATAAATGTAGAATTTTGAATAAAAAGTATAATTCTTTGAAAAAGGAACATGTTTCTCTTATTAGAAATTTTGATAGAGTAAAGATTAAGCATGAAAATAGCTTAGCTCCCTACACAAAATGTCATGATTTAGATACACTTCAAAAGGAAAACTTGCTACTCAAAGATACCTTAAAGAAATTTGAGGTTGGTAGCAAGTCCTTAAACATGATCCTTGCCAATAAGGGTCACGTTCATAGGAAAGGCGGAATCGGATTTGTAAGTGGCTCTTGTTGAATCTTGGATTTTGATAATGAAGTCAATTATCATTTGTTATCTAATCCATATGTTGAGATAAGTGTGCAGGATTAACTATGATGGCAGTAAGATATGCAGTAGGAATTGCGCCGGAGTCAAGACCATGATCACATTGGGGGTTCGAGACTTCGACGGAAGTCCGGACGGTCGTTGGAGGTTCTACGGGAACAAATCCGATAAGTCCAGGAGTTTTCCAAAGAAGCTCATCGGAACTCGCTAAGTGGATCGTCGCAAGTCCAAGAGATTTGCCGGAAGTCCACCGGAGCATCGCCAAGGGTTCGTCGGATGTTCGCTAGAAGAAGCGATTAACGCACCGGAGTAAGTTGTAGTAAATATCTTAAGAAATATCGTAGTTAGCATGTAGATTAAGCTAGGAATGGGAGGTGATCCCATTAACTTAATCTAGGGGCAATTGGGCCCTTGACAGAGCCAAATTGGGCCGAATGGATTAGCCCATTCGGACCCAGATTTCTTGGTCGGCGGTGGCACCGCCCAAGAGCTCAGTCTCCCAGGAAAGCTGGGTGGTGGAACCACCCCAGTCAAGTGGTAGCACCGCTTGGGCTCAGTCTCTGAGTAAGACTTGGTGGTGGAACCACCCCAGTCAGGCGATGGCACCTCTAGAGCTAAGTCTCTGAGCTCTGTCAGGTGGTTGTACCGCCCAGTCTAGCGATAGTAATGCCAGGACCTCGTGTTAGAACCCTTGCAGATTCTAAACTTGGGGTTGATCTCTTTAGGGGATCGGCCTCCTTGGAACTCTATAGGGGTTCCTCCCTCTAAGTTGCTGCAAAAAAGATTCATCTATTGCTTATGAAAAGAGGAGGAATACATGACTATTTATAGGGCTTCTAAACCCTAACTCCTAATAGGACTCCTACTTCTAACCAACTCCTAATAGGACTCCTACTTAAGACTCCTATTCCTTTACAACTCCTAATTCTTAAGACTCCTATTCCTTTACAACTCCTAATTCTTCTTTAAGAAACAACCTCCTAACCCTAGCCGGCCTCTTTACCTCTTTAATAGGGGTTGGCTTAGGTAGGTTTTACATGAATGTCCCTCTCAATTAGGACTCTCCTAGCTAGAGTCCTAATAGACCCGCCCTCTTCAAATCAGCCTTGTCCTCGAGGCTGACGATTCTTGAATTCTGAGAATTTGATCTTCAAGTCGTCATAGTTCTCCCAAGTGGCATCTTCTAATAATAGGTTCGCCCACTGTATTAGCACTTCAGTGGGTTGTCATCGTTGAGTCACAATCTGTCGATCAATAATAGCACTTGGTTGGGTCTGGAGTTCTCCTTGCGTAGTCATATTTGGTGGGTGGCTTTGGGCTATCTCCAAGCACCTATTTACAACTTTTATTTGGCCATCGGTTTGTGGGTGATATGCCATACTCCTTTTCAATTTAATACCCTGCGTATGGAATAACTTTGTCCAAAATCTGCTTGTGAAGATGCAAGTAGAATTTGTCACAAGCATAATGCATCCCTTATAGTGTAATTCTTTTGAGTCCCAATAGTAATGAGCCACGGAGCTTGGTGCTTCCTCTAATTTTTTTTTTTTTTTTATAATCTTACTAGTCTCTGAATCTTCCTGCCATTCTATCTTAATATCCTCAAGGAAGTCGCTAGTCGGAAGTGAAATGGCCGAAACTTCAGCTTGCTCGGGTAGCTGCGAAAGCGCATCTACAAGAACATTCTCTTTCCCTTTTTTGTAAGTTATTTCATAATCAAATCTAAGAAGTTTTGTTACCCATTTTTGTTGCTTAGGGGATGATATCTTTCGCTCCAAAAAGTACTTAAGGCTTTTTTGGTTGGTTTTAATTTGAAATCATCGACCAATCAAGTAGGGTCTCCACCGCGTTGTTGCGCGCACAATGGCGAGCATCTCCTTATCATATGTTGACTTATTTTGATAGGAGAGAGATAATACCTTGCTAGTGTATGTGAGTGGTCGACCATCTTACATGAGAATGACTCCAATTCTGACTCCAGATGTGTCGGCCTCAATAATGAAGGGTCGGTTGAAATCTGGTAGTGTTAGCACCGGCGTCGTCGTCATGGCTGCCTTAAGTTTGTCGAAGGCAGCGGAGGCTCTGTCAGACCATTGGAAGACATCTTTTTTTAGTAAGGAAGTAACTGGTGCACTAATCTCTCCATAGTTTTTCACGAACTTGCAGTAGTAGCCTGTTAAACCCAAAAAGCCATGTAGCAATTTTATGTTCCTCGGGGTCAGCCAGTTTTGCATTGCTCCAATTTTGAAGGGGTCTACTGCCACACCTTTCTCTGATATGATATGCCCAAGATATTCCACCGTCTTTTGAAGAAAGCAAAAATTCATAGTGGTTGTTGTGTGTTCAAAAGGTGGTTTTCGGTATGTCTTCTTCGCATACTCGTATTTGATGATACCCGGATCGAAGGTCCAGCTTTGTGAAGATTTGTGCTCCCTTAGCAACTCATATACTACTGGAATAGAGTATTTATCCTTGATGGTTATGCCATTGAGAGCTCGGTAATCAACACATAATCACCATATTCCATCCTTCTTTCGTATGAGGAGCACCGGTGAAGAGTAAGGGCTGCAACATGGCCGAATAACTCCTATTTTGAGCATCTCTTTTACAATCCTTTCTATTTCATCCTTCTGGAGATGTGGATACTGATATGGCTGAGCATTTGCTGCAGATTTGCCTGGAAGAATCGTTATACAATGATCATGCCGACGGGTAAGAGGTAGGTTGCACGGTTCGTCAAATATATCTGAAAATTCAGCAAGCAAAGGAAGTAGATTTGGATCTTCAAATTTTGTTGGCTCTCCCTTAGTTTGCTGCTCAAGTTGTACCAAAAGGCCGCTGCATGCTTTATGCAAAACCTTCTTCATTTGTTGTGTGCAAATTGTCGTTATGTCGCCCTCACGTTTCCCGTTCAGTATCACCTGTTTCTCCTTACTGTAAAATTTCATAATTAGTTGCATAAAATTCCAAGAAATATCACATAATGTCGTCAACCATTTAATTATGAGCATGGCCTCATGATCATCAAGAGCGAGAAGGAAGAAATCTGCAATTATCTCTTGGTCCTGCAGCAATAGTTTCTCCTATAGGCGCCTACGATCACAATTCAAAATCCGTCCGTCGACGACCTTAACGTCAAACCTGCTGCAATTCTCAATAGGTAAGGCCATCTGGATAGTAACCTTACTATTTAGAAAGTTATTAGAACTGCCCGTGTCGATGAGAACAGTGATCGGTTGTTGTTTGAGAAGGCCTCCAACTTTCATCGTTTGCAGGTTTGAGTAGCCGGCTAGTGCATGTACCGTAACTTCAATCGGTTGTGGCTCTTCTTCTGCATCTTCTTCTTTATGTTCAAGGCTCTCTTCTGGATGTTCAATGACCTCTTCTTCTATTGGTTCAATCATAAGAAGTCTCCCTTTACTACAGCGATGCTCACGGCTCCACGGCTCGTCATAATGCCAACATAACCCCTTCGCTTATCGCTCCCGAAGCTCTTCTCTTGTTGACCTCTTTGGTGTAGGGACTTGGTCAATAGTAGGGGGGGCTGAGGGCTTCAATATTACTGGTTGAGGAGTGACCCTAGTCCTCCGAGCTTCATGGTTCAATTGCTCCTCTTAATGTCGTGAGAAAGAGATGGCTGCCATAAGTGTATACAGTTGTCGCGCTTTAACTTCTCCTCGGATCTTCGGCTTCAAGCCTTCAATGAAGGTCCTCAATAGCTGTTTTTGAGACTAATCATGAGTTTGATTAGATAACCTTTCAAACCTGGTTTGGTACTCCTGAATGGTGGAGGTTTGTCGGATCTTTGCTAGTTGTTCGTCAATATTCTCGTAATCGATTGGTCTGAAGCGAATCAGCAGTCCTTCTTTGAATTGTCGCCATAAAATGACTCCATAAGTATGTTCAAACTAGTCAAACCACTGTATAGCATCCCCTTCAAGATGTATAGCTGCAATTTTCACCATAGATACATCCGCGGTTTTGTGGTATCGAAAATATCGCTCCGCGCACGAGATCCAACCAATCGGGTCTCCTTCTTCCCATCTAGGGAAGTCCACTCTCATGCATGGATAGTTGGGGTCAGTCATGTAACCTCCCCTCCCTTGGAAGTCATCTATTTGGGCTTGGTGTGATTGGGCAAAGCTCTCTCCTTGATATGATTTCTTCGGGCTTAGTGGTCGGCCCAATCTGAGTTCGGTAAAGAGCATCCGAATCTTATCCTCCATTCGCATCTCCAAGGCTTCGAATTTAGCATTGATTGTCTCCTTAGATGCCATAGTATATGCCCCCAAATCTCTCTTTTGTTGTTGGGTTAAAGGCATGTATAGGTTGAGAGAAATGATGGTTGAAAGGGTTGGTGGATTGGTGGATGTAGGCTGCGGTTTAGGCTTGTTTTGTGGCTGTTTTGGGTGCAGTTTGAGGGTGTGGTTTGGTAGAGTTTTAGGGCTATGGATGAAAGTTTTGGATCTGTGATAGATGGCAGCAAAGGTTTGACAGAAATCCATGGAAGTTGCAGCAAGTATGTGCTGTCTTGTAAAAGTAGAATTGTCGTCGAAGAAACAACGGTTTCTCAACATAATTTCCACCAAAAACTTGAGAGAATTGAGGAGGGAATTGATAGCAAAATCACAGTTTATATGACAGCAAGGATATCTAATTTAATCAAGAAAATTTCTGTAGTATAACAGCAAGGAAATTGGTGCAAGTTGCGATTGCAGAATTCTCGTCGAGAAATTTCAGCGGGTTACGATGAAAATTTGCAGCAACATAAAATCATTTTTAGAGATGAATTTCTTAATAGATTAATCTTAGATGGAAGCCAAGATGATCTATGAAGTGTATAAGAAATTTCATTAAAAAAAGATTGTAAATAAATGGGTTAAGGCAACAATATGCAGCTGAAATTTTCTACAGCATAGATTTTCAAGTGTAGCAGATTGGACATAAAAGATCAGTAGTTTATATTGAGAATTTTTTGATGAAACTAAAGGAAAATCTACTATTAGGAAGTGTCAAAGATGTCATAAAAATTTCGTAGAAATTTGGATAGAAAAAGCACAGTAGCAAGATCAAACAGATGGTGCTATGCGGCTTGAATTCTGCAATTCAAGTGCAGCAGATTGGACATAAAAGATCAGTAGTTTATATTGAGAATTTTTTGATGAAACCAAAGGGAAATCTACTGTTAGGAAGTGTCAAAGATGTAATAAAAATTTCATAGAAATTTGGATAGAAAAAGCACAGTAGCAAGATCAAACAGATGGTGCTATGCGGTTGGAATTCTGCAATGTATCTTTCATCGTAGAGATGAAATCTTTGTGACGAAAAGTTTATGCAGCAATATAGGAACAATTTTTTTTTTTTTGGATTTTCGAATAAGGATAACTAAATTGCAGTAGCAGTAAGGTAGGAAACCAGAACCTGTTGCAATTCACGGGGAGATCAAAGGATGGTTGTGTAGGGTTGATGGATGGCTGTGGAAGGGCAGCGAGACACCAAGAACGCTGCTCTGATACCAGGTGTTAGAACCCTTGCAGATTCTAAACTTGGGGTTGATCTCTTTAGGGGATCGGCCTCCTTGGAACTCTATAGGGGTTCCTCCCTCCAAGTTGCTGCTCAAAGGCTGCAGAAAAGATTCATCTATTGCTTATGAAAAGAGGAGGAATACATGACTATTTATAGGGCTTCTAAACCCTAACTCCTAATAGGACTCCTACTCAAGACTCCTACTTCTAACCAACTCCTAATAGGACTCCTATTTAAGACTCCTATTCCTTTACAACTCCTAATTCTTAAGACTCCTATTCTTTTACAACTCCTAATTCTTCTTTAAGAAACAACCTCCTAACCCTAGCCGGCCTCTTTACCTCTTTAATAGGGGTCGGCTTAGGTAGGTTTTACATGAATGTCCCTCTCAATTAGGACTCTCGTAACTAGAGTCCTAACACCTCGGTAATCCAGGTGATGACATTTTTTGAGCTCTAAATTCAAACCAGTTTGGGGTCTATATATACCCCACCCTTTCCTGCATGAACACATCTATGATTGCACTAAAATAAAATAACATATATACTATTGACATTAATGATCTTTGTAATAAAATGTGTTTTTCGGTTTTGAATGACGATGCTTGGCTTTGGCATAGGAGATTAGGTCATGCTAGCGTAAAACTAATCTCTCAAATTTCATCTAAAGAACTTGTAAGAGGAATTCCTCATATTAAGTTTATCAAGGATAATGTGTGTGATGCATGTCAACTAGGAAAACAAATAAAAGATAGCTTCAAACCTAAGAACCAAATAAGTACCTCTAGACCTTTGCAATTGATCCATATGAACTTGTTCGGACCAATTGCTACATCAAGCCTTGGAGGTAGCAAATATACATTTGTTATTGTGGATGATTTTAGTAGATACACATAGACTTGCTTCTTAGCACACAAAAATGATTGCTTTAGGTTTTCTCTAAGTTTTGTAAACTTGTTCAAAATGAAAAAGGTTTTATGATTTCATCAATTCGAATTGATCACGGTGGTGAATTTTAAAACTATGATTTCCAAGAATTTTATGAATCTAATGGATACAACCACAACTTCTCTACTCCAAAAAATCCTTAACAAAATAGAGTAGTTAAAAGAAAGAATAGAAACTTACAAGAAATGGCTAGAACCATGTTAAATGAACATAGCCTACCCAAATATTTTTGGGTCGAAGTCATAAATACGACATGCTATGTCATGAATTGGGTTCTAGTAAGACCATTACTTTCCAAAACTCCTTATGAGTTGTGAAACAACAAAAAACCCAATGTTTCATATTTTAAAGTTTTTGGATGTAAATGCTTTATATTGAAAGAAAAAGATACCTTAGGAAAGTTTGATGCAAAATCCGATAAAGAAATTTTTCTTGGTTATTCTTCCATTCCTAAAGTTTTTCGTATCTTTAACAAAAGAACTTTGATTATAGTGTTAGGATCAAGAGCACTAAGAGGGGGGGGGGGGGGTGAATTAGTGCAGCGGAAAACTTTCGACGATTAAAAAGGTGTTCGTACGATAAAAGCGATTTCGATAGAAAATCCGATTCGGAAATCTCTTTAACTTGTAATCAAACGAGATGTAGTTAAAGGAAATCTATGAAGGCAGTTTATAGTTATGATGAAAGTTAAAATGTAAGCGCAAACTGAAATATTATGTTCGTACGATAAAACTGATTTACGTCTAAACGCCGATTCGAAAAATACTGAACTTTAAAACACGATCGTAAATGTGCAGAAGGCAGTAAGCTATTGAGGAGGTTTGCAGTAAGGATAAGATGCTCAAAGTAAATGCAAACCGAGATTTAGAGTGGTTCGGTCAATCTTGACCTACATCCACTTTTGGCTTCCTCCACCGACGAGGTCACCGACGTCTACTAGAGGCCTTCCTTCAATAGGCGAAGGCCAACCACCCTTTTACAGTTTCACTCCTTTTGACGGGCTTAGGAGATAACCCTTACAGAATTTTCTCTCCTCTCTTTAAAGATTAGAACTTGGAAGAAAAGAGGGAGAAGAACTTTTGGCCTTTACAACAATTTTGAACTCTAAAAATCACAGAATAAGATCAGGATTTCGGTGTGTTTTTTGTGCTCTTTCAGTGCTGAAAGGGTGGGGTATTTATAGGCCCTAACCCAGTTTGAATTTTGAGCTCAAAACTATCAATTCCCGGAATTCCGGGATCTGGCGGTTGTACCTCCTAACTGAGGCAGTTGCACCGCTTGGCAGAGCTCGAAGACTGAGCCTCTGGGCGGTGCCACCTCCTGTCAGGGGCGGTTGCACCTCCTACCAGAGCTAGAAGACCGAGCTTAGACGATGCCACCACATGACTGAGGCGGTTGCACCTCCTGCTAGAGCTCGAAGACCGAGCTCAGGCGGTGCCACCTCCTGGCTGGGGCGGTTCAACCGCTTGGCAGAAATCAGGGTCCGAATGGGTTGATCCATTCGGCCCAATTTGGGTTTTTCAGGGGCCCAATTGCCCCAAGATTAAGTTAATGGGATCACTTCCCATTTCCAACTTAATCATTGTGCTAACTACGATATTTCCTAAGACATTTACTACAACTTGCTCCGGTGCGTCAATCGCTTCTTCCAGTGAGCTTCCGGCGAACTTCCGTCGATCATCCGATGAACCCTCGGTGATGCTCCTGCGGACTTCCGGCAAACTCCTGGACTTGCAACGATCCACTTAGCGAGTTCCGACGAGCTTCTTTGGCAAGCTCATGGACTTCTCGGATTTGTTCCCGTAGAACCTCCAACGACTGTCCGAACTTCCGTCGAACTCTCGAACTCCCAACGTGATCATTGTCTTGATTCCGGCGTAACTCCTACTGCATATCTTACTTTCATCGTAGTTAATCCTGCACACTTATCTCAACATATAGATTAGAAAACAAATGACAAATGACTTCATCATCAAAATCCGAGATTCAACAATCTCCCCCTTTTTGATGATGACAATCAATTGATAATGGAGTTAACCTTAACTCCCACTGTCTATATGCCATACTTGAGATAAGTCATTCTTGAATTCAAAACCTTTGAATTCAAGAGACATATTGATAAGTTAAAATCATTTAAATTTATCAATACTCCTATCATGATTCCCATCATGATGTTTCTCTCTGAAGATGATGTCAAGGCTTGACATTCATTTTCAAGTTTTACATTACAAGTTTGAATGATGGTAATAGTAGCAATTCATCATATTGTAAGATGTCAACATGTAAAACTGTGAAGTAAGATTTTGATATCATTACATGATGCACACATTTCAAATATTTTAGCAATTATTGCATTTCATCACATGGTAAGATATCAATACGTAAAATTACGATGTAAGTTTTTTGTTTGATATCTTGACACGATACAAACAAGGCATAGCATAGCATTAATACTCATATATTTCTCCCCCTTTGTCATCAACAAAAAGTGTGGTAATTGTGATACCAGGAGAATAATATAAGCAAATTTTGAGTATAAGTGTGATAATTGTTCATGCCTTTACTAGGTTCATGTTATTTTCCAATAGTGAGTGATAGGAAATCAATTATACAAGCACATAAAGGAAAGCATGATATGTAGATCACTTTGAGTACTTCTTCCTTTTTATATGTTATAATCTTTTTGCATGAAGGAGGAAGGCTATTTGTGAGTTTACTTTGAGAGAAGTTAAAATCGATGAGAGAAGTTTACTTTGAGAGAAGTTAAATTTTGAGTATAAGTGTGATAATTGTTCATGCCTTTACTAGGTTCATGTTATTTTCCAATAGTGAGTGATAGGAAATCAATTATACAAGCACATAAAGGAAAGCATGATATGTAGATCACTTTGAGTACTTCTTCCTTTTTATATGTTATAATCTTTTTGCATGAAGGAGGAAGGCTATTTGTGAGTTTACTTTGAGAGAAGTTAAAATCGATGAGAGATTAAATCATGCTTCATTTTTACAAGGATCAAGATATGTATGTGAAACAAATCTTTGCAAGTAAAAACACTATCATCCATATTTCAAGATGGAATTTATAAGCAGGAATAATTTCATCAAATCCATTTCAGAAAACTATTTTTCATATAATAAGTGTATGAGAAAATCCGATTGTTAGGATACCAATTGTTAAGCAAATCCGAAAATGAAATTAACACTTTCATGCAGTCGGACAAGACTATGATATAGATTTTCAAATACAATCATGAAGACAAAACATGCTTATTGTTATGGAAATTTTTGTATTCAACACATAATTTTCAACATGTTATTTAGGCATGTAATGACAATCAAGTGATTTGATCATTCAATAAAGTCCGAAAAATAATTTTAACTAGTTTATGTATTCGGACACATCAACATTCCTAATTCTCTTCTTATGAAATCAAATTGTTCTTCACTTAGAGGTTTTGTAAAAATATCAGCTAGTTGATGTTTAGTATCAATGAACTCTATGATTACATCATGATTAGTAACATGATCTCGTATAAAGTGATGTCTAATATCAATATGTTTTGTTCTTGAGTGTTGTATAGGATTCTTTGTTAAACATATTGCACTTGTGTTATCACATTTAATGGGAATATTTTTAAGATGAACTTTATAATCTTCTAAAGTGTTTTTCATCCATACAACTTGTGCACAGCATGCACTTGCTGCAATATATTCAGCTTCGTTGTTGATAGTGCAACCGAGTTTTGTTTCTTAGATGACCAAGAAACAAGGGCATGTCCTAAAAATTGACATGTTTCTGATGTGCTTTTTCTATCTAGTCTACAGCCAGCAAAGTCCGCATCAGCATAAGCAATTAACTCAAGATTCTCTGATTTTGGGTACCATAATCATAGATTTGTGGTACCATTAAGATATCTAAGTATTCTTTTAACTGCTTTGAGATGAGATATCTTAGGGTTTGATTGAAATCTAACACAAAGTCCTACACTGAACATGATATCTGGTCTAGTTGCAGTAAGGTAAAGTAAACTTCCTATCATGCCCCAATAAGTTTTTTTGTCAAAACTTTCTCCACTTTCATCAATTTCTAACTTAGTGGAGGTGCTCATAGGAGTGTTAATAGCTTTTGAGCTATTCATATTAAACCTTTTTAGCAAATTCATAGCATATTTAGTTTGACTAATAAAGATGCCATTGCTTAGTTGTTTGATTTGTAAGCCTAAGAAGAATGTTAATTCTCCCATTAAACTCATTTCGAATTCAAGACTCATAGTTTTAGCAAAAGATTCACAAAGAGATTCATTCATAGAACCAAAGATAATATCATCAACATAAATCTGAACAATGAGAAAATTATTTTCAAAATTCTTGATGAACAATGTAGTATCAACCTTGCCTTTTGTGAAATTATTTTCAATAAGAAAAGAACTAAGTCTCTCATACCAAGCCCTCGGAACTTGTTTTAAACCATAGAGAGCTTTAGTTAATCTAAACACATGATTAGGGAGGCTATTATTTTCAAATCCAAGAGGTTGTTCAACATAGACTTCTTCGGAAATAAAGCCATTAAGAAAAACGCTTTTAACATCCATTTGAAATAACTTAAAATTATTACTACTAGCGTAGGCAAGGAGCATCCTTATGGTTTCTAATCGAGCAACAGGAGCGAAGGTTTCTTTGTAATCGATACCTTCTTCTTAGTTGAAACCTTTGGCCACTAATCTAGCCTTGTTTCTAACCATGATACCATATTCATCTTGCTTGTTTCTAAAAACCCATTTAGTACCAATAACTAAATGGTTAGTTGGCCTAGGAATAAGCTTCTACACCTCATTTCTCTCAAATTGATTTAATTCATCTTGCATTGCGATAATCTATGAATCATTTTTCATGGCTTCGTCAACACATTTGGGTTCAATTTGGGAGAGAAAAGCGGCATTGGTACCAAAATTTTTAAGAGAAGAACGTGTTTGAACCCCCTTTGATGTGTCTCCTAAGATTAGCCCCTTAGGATGAGCATCTACATACTTCCAATCCTTGGGTAAGGATGTTTCGGAAGTGGATGTATCCAAGTTGCTAGTTGGAGACGGGGTTTCATTTAAATTCAAGGAATCAAAATTAACATCATCATCAAAATCATTTTTCCTGATTTCGGAAATCTCATTGAAAACAACATGAATGGATTCTTTAATAATTAAAGTTCTTTTATTGAAGATACGAAAAGCTTTAGAAACCGAAGAATAACCAAGAAAGATTCTTTCATCGGATTTAGCATCAAATTTTCCTAAGTTATCTTTTTCATTCAAGATAAAACACTTACACCCAAAGACTTTCAAATATGAAACATTGGGTTTTTTGTTGTTCCATAACTCATAGGGAGTTTTGGTGAGTAAGGGTCTTACTAGAACTCTATTCAAAATATAGCATGCAGTGTTTACGGCTTCGGCCCAAAAATATTTGGGTAGGCTATGTTCATTCAACATGGTTCTTGCCATTTCTTGTAAATTTTGATTTTTTCTTTCTACTACTCCATTTTGTTGAGGATTTCTAGGAGTAGAGAAATTATGGTTGTATCCATTGAGTTCACAAAATTCTTGGAAATCATGGTTTTGAAATTCACCACCGTGATCACTTCTAATTGACGAAATCATAGAACCCTTCTCATTTTGAACAAGTTTACAAAACTTGGTAAAATATCTAAAGCGTTCATTTTTCTGTTTTAAGAAGTAAGTCCATGTGTATCTGCTATAGTCATCCATAATGACGAAGGCGTATTTGCTACCTCCTAGGCTTGATGTAGAGATTGGTCCGAACAAATCCATATGGATCAATTGTAAGGGCCTAGAGGTGCTTATTTGATTCTTAGATTTGAAACTACCCTTAATTTGTTTACCTAATTGGCAAGCATCACATACATTATCTTTGATGAACTTGATATGAGGAATTCCTCTTACAAGTTCTTTAGATGATATTTGAGTGATTAGTTTCATGCTAGCATGACCTAATCTTCTATGCCATAGCCAAGCATCCTCATTCAAAACCAAAAAACATATTTCATTACATAAATCATTGATGTCAATAGTGTATACGTTATTTTGTTTTAATGCAATCATAGACGTGTTTTTGTGTGGTTTTTCAATGATGCAAGCATTAGATTCGAATCTGATAATATATCCTTTATCACATGATTGACTAATGCTCAAGAGGTTATGTTTTAAACCATCAACTAACAAAACATCTTCAATAAAGAAGTTGGATTTGTTACCTATGGTTCTTTTGCCAATGATTTTACCCTTGTTGTTGTCTCCGAAGGTGACATAGCCTTCGTCTATGCTAGTGAGCTTAGAGAATTAAGATGGATCTCCGGTCATATGCCTTGAGCATCCACTATCAAGGTACCATCTCTTGCTCCTAGCTTGTGATGGTATAGGTTTCTACAAGAAAGGATGATCTTTAGGTACCCATTTGCTTTTGGGTGCCTCAAAAATAGATCTACATTGTTTATCATGTTGCATAGAATTTATCATGGTTCCTTTAGGAACCCAAATTAATTTGTTCGGACTAATTTTCTTGAATGGACAATAATGCGTTTTGTGTCCAAGTTTGCAACAAAAGTTGCATTTGCTTTGGTGTCGAACATGTAAGATGGGGCCTTTTATGAAGGTGGTTGGATTTTGGTGAGGACTTCTCACAAATCCGATTCCACTTCTTTTGGGAACGTGACCCTTGTTTGCAAGGATCATGTTCAAAGACTTACTATCAACCTCGAATTTCTTCAAGGTGTCTTTAAGTAGTAAGTTTTCCTTTTGGAGAGTTTCTAGATCATGGCATTTTATGCATGAACCTAAACTATCATGATATTCAGTTTTTAACTTATCAAAATTACAAGTAAGACTATCATGCTCCTTTTTTAGCAATTTGTATTTTCTACTAATAATCTTGCATTCATCAAATAAGTCATGGAAGGCATTTAATAATTCATCAAATGATAAATCTGCATCTATTAAATTCGTTACCTCCTCCCCGATGGCCATTAAGGCGTAATGAGTAACTTGCTCGGTGTTGGACTCCTCTTCTTCGGACGCGCTCGAGTCATCCCACGTTGCTTTGAGCGCCTTCTTCTTTGATGTTCTATTTTTGACTTGGGGACAATCACTCTTATATTGTCCCAGCTTTTTGCACTCATAGTAAATAACTTGGTCCTTCTTGTGTTCAAATTTATTTTTTGTTTCATTCTTAAACTTGTTTCTTTTAATGAATTTTTTAAATTTTCTTGTTAGAAGTACCAAGTCATCGTCACAGTCCTCATCACTTGAGTTTTCTCTCAAGTGGTCTTCTGAAGTTCTAAGTGTCATATCCTTCTTGTTCTTTGGAAGGATGTCTTCTTGCTCTTCATGAGCTTTGCAAATCATCTCGTAGGTCATTAACGACCCGATTAGTTCTTCAAGAGGGAAGTTGTTTAGATCTTTCGCCTCTTGAATAGCAGTGACTTTAGGATCCCAATTCTTAGGAAGGGATCTTAGAATCTTATTTACGAGCTCAAAATCCGAAAAACTTTTTCCGAGTCCTTTTAGACCATTGACGATATCCGTGAAACAGGTAAACATGTCGCCAATAGTCTCACTCGGTTTCATCTGGAAAAGTTCGAAAGAATGTATTAAAAGATTGATTTTTGACTCTTTCACTCTACTTGTGCCTTCGTGAGTCAATTCGAGTGTGTGCCAAATATTAAATGCGGTTTCACAAATCGAAACACGGTTGAACTCGTTTTTATCAAGCGCACAAAATAAGGCATTCATAACCTTTGCATTAAGAGCGAAAGCCTTCTTCTCCAATTCATTCCAATCGATTATTGGAAGAGAAGACTTCGAAAATCCATTTTCGACAAGATTCCAAAGTTCAAAATCCATAGAAATAAGAAAGATCCTCATTCGGGTCTTCCAATAGGTGTAGTCCATCCCATTGAACATGGGTGGACGTGTAATAGAATGGCCCTCTTGGTTTCCGGCGTATGCCATCTCTCTTGGGTTTTAATCCGTTTGAGAGTTAACCCGGCTCTGATACCAATTGTTAGGATCAAGAGCACTAAGAGGGGGGGGGAGGGGGGGGGGGGGGGGGGTGAATTAGTGCAACGGAAAACTTTCGACAATTAAAAAGGTGTTCGTACGATAAAAGCGATTTCGGTAGAAAAGCCGATTCGTAAATCTCTTTAACTTATAATCAAGCGAGATGTAGTTAAAGGAAATCTATGAAGGCAGTTTGCAATTATGATGAAAGTTAAAATGTAAGCTGATTTACGTAAACTGAAATATGATGTTCGTATGATAAAACTGATTTACGTCTAAACGCCGATTCGAAAAATACTGAACTTTAAAACACGATCGTAAATGTGCAGAAGGCAGTAAGCTATTGAGGAGGTTTGCAGTAAGGATAAGATGCTCAAAGTAAATGCAAACCGAGATTTAGAGTGGTTCAGTCAATCTTGACCTACATCCACTTTTGGCTTCCTCCACCGACGAGGTCACCGACGTCTACTAGAGGCCTTCCTTCAATAGGCGAAGGCCAACCACCCTTTTACAGTTTCACTCCTTTTGACGGGCTTAGGAGACAACCCTTACAGAATTTTCTCTCCTCTCTTTAAAGATCAGAACTTGGAAGAAAAGAGGGAGAAGAACTTTTGGCCTTTAGAACAATTTTGAGCTCTAAAAATCACAGAATAAGATCAGGATTTCGGTGTGTTTTTTGTGCTCTTTCAGTGCTGAAAGGGTGGGGTATTTATAGGCCCCAACCCAGTTTGAATTTCGAGCTCAAAACTATCAATTCCCGGAATTTTGAGATCTAGCGGTTGCACCTCCTAACTGAGGCAGTTGCACCGCTTGGCAGAGCTCGAAGACTGAGCCTCTGGGCGGTGCCACCTCCTTTTAGGGGTGGTTGCACCTCTTGGCAGAGCTCGAAGACCGAGCTCAAGCGGTGCCACCGCCTGACTGAGGTGGTTGCACCTCCTGCCAGAGCTCGAAGAGCGAGCTCAGGCGGTGCCACCTCCTGGCTAGGGCGGTTCAACCGCTTGGCAAAAATCAGGGTCCGAATGGGTTGATCCATTCGGCACAATTTGGGTTTTTCAAGGGCCCAATTGCCCCAAGATTAAGTTAATGGGATCACCTCCCATTTCCAACTTAATCATTGTGCTAACTACGATATTTCCTAAGAAATTTACTGCAACTTACTCCGGTGCGTCAATCGGTTCTTCCGGCGAGCTTCCGGCAAACTTCCGTTGATCATCCGATGAACCCTCGGTGATGCTCCTGCGGACTTCCGGCAAACTCCTGGACTTGCGACGATCCACTTGGCGAGTTTCGACGAGCTTCTTTAGCAAGCTCATGGACTTCTCGGATTTGTTCCCGTAGAACCTCCGACGACTGTCCGAACTTCCGTCGAACTCTCGAACTCCCAACGTGATCATTGTCTTGATTCCGATGCAACTCCTGCTGCATATCTTACTTTCATCGTAGTTAATCCTGCACACTTATCTCAACATATAGATTAGATAACAAATGACAACTGACTTCATCATCAAAATCCGAGATTCAACATATAGAAGAATCAATTCATATGGTTTTTAATGAAATTTTTGAAGTTAAGAAAAATAATTTTGATGATGATCTTAATTTTGATACTTTGAACTCGAATGAATCCCTTTCTCCTTTTAACAACTTAGATACATCTTCTTCCGAACCTTCTTTACCGAAGGAATGGAAGTATATAGATGCTCATCATAAGGAGCTAATAACATGAGACACTTCTAAAGGGGTTTAAACTCGTTCCTCTCTTAAGAATTTTTGTGCAAATACTGCTTTTCTCTCCCAAATTGAACCTAAATGTATTGATGAGGCATTGAAAGATGATTCATGGGTCATCGCAATACAAGAGGAGTTGAATCAATTTGAGAGAAATGAGGTGTAGAAGCTTGTTCCTAGGCCAAATGATCATTTAGTTATTGGTACTAAATGAGTCTTTAGAAACAAGCAAGATGAATATGGTATCGTGGTTAGAAACAATGCTAGATTAGTGGCCAAAGATTTCAACCAAGAAGAAGGTATCGATTATGAAGAGACCTTCGTTCCTGTGGCACGATTAGAAGCCATAAGGATGCTCCTTGCCTATGCTAGTAGTAATAATTTTAAGTTACTTCAAATGGATATTAAAAATACTTTTCTTAATGGCTTTATTTTCGAAGAAGTTTATGTTGAACAACCTCCCAGATTTGAAAATGATAATCTCCCTAATCATGTATTTAAATTGACTAAAGCTCTCTATGGATTGAAACAAGCCCCAAGGGCTTGGTATGAGAGACTTAGCTCATTTCTTATCGAAAATAATTTCTCTAAAAGCAAGGTCGATACTACGTTGTTTATCAAAAATTTTGAAAATAATTTTCTTATTATTTAAATTTATGTTCATGATATTATTTTTGGTTCTACGAATAAATCTCTATATGAGTCATTTGCTAAAAGTATGAGTCTTGAATTTGAAATTAGTTTGATGGGGGAATTAACTTTCTTTTTGGGCTTACAAATCAAACAACTAAGTAATGATATTTTTCTTAGTCAAACAAAATATGCTTTAGATTTACTAAAATTATTTAATATGGATAGCTCAAATGCTATCAACACTCCTATGAGCACCTCCACTAAGTTAGAAATTGATGAAAGTGGAGAAAACTTTGATCAAAAAGCTTATAGGGGTATGATAGAAAGTTTACTTTACCTCACCATAACTAAACCGGATATCATGTTTAATGTAGGACTTTGTGCTAGGTTTTAATCTAATTCTAAGATATCTCATCTTAAAGCAGTTAAGAGAATGCTTAGATATCTTAAAGGAATCATAAATCGAGGATTATGGTATCCAAAATCTGAGAACTTTGAACTTATTACATATGCTAATGCGGATTTTGCTAGATGTAGATTAGATAGAAAAAGCACATCTACAACATGTCAATTTTTAGGATATGCACTTGTTTCTTGGTCTTCCAAGAAGCAAAACTCGGTTGCATTATCTACAATCGAAGCTGAGTACATTGCAGCTAGTATATGTTGTGCCAAGTTGTATGGATGAAAAATACTTTTAAGGATTATAAGATTCATCTTAAAAATATTCCCATAAAATGTGATAACACAAGTGTAATATGTTTAATAAAAAATCTCATTCAACACTCTAGAACAAAACATATTGATATTAGGCATAACTTTATACGAGATCATGTCACTAATCAAGATGTAATCTTAGAGTTTATTAATATGAAATATCAATTAGCCAATATCTTTGCAAAACATTTAAGTAAAGACCAATATGATTTTATTAGAAGAGAGTTAGGAATGTTAATTTGTCCAAATGCATGAATTTGTTGTATTTCTTTTCCAGACTTAATATATTTCTTGAATGGAGCTTTCATGAGATTATGCCATATCAAGTTTACTTCATACCATTGCTCCATCACTTAATGATTTTTGATACATTCAATCACTTCATGGGTTTCATTGACAAATGCATCTCTCGGATTTATTACTTGTGAATTTTTATTGAGAAATGGATTTGATGAGATGCTCTTCTTATTATGAAGGCTTATTCATGGAATTTCTTGAATCCTTCATATGATAATTCTTTCATATGAATTCTTTCTTAATGAAAGAAGAATTTTTATGATTTTTTTTATGAGATGAACACTTGCAAGAATGAGGATTTGATTTCACATGAATATCTTGATCTTTTTCATGAATCCCTACTTTTTGTCAAAATTGAAGCATGATTTTAGTTAGTGTTTTTTACTTCACAAATTTGGTTCTTAATGGACTTCCCCTCTACATGCAAAGTTTTGATGGAATCTATCTCTTTAAATGTTTATAACTTTTAGATTGAGAACCTTTGAATGATACGGTGTCATGAATGCTTGAAATATGATTGGTATCGTTAAATATAATTTAAAATATAGCATGAATCTTTACCACACTTGCCTTGTTGAATTGATTCTCCTTTTTGTTGATGACAGAAGGGGAGAAATAATACCAAAATATAGTAAATTGATGACAATGTGTGTAATGTATCTTATCGTAAATGCTTATGTGCTTATCATTTGAAACATATTGAAATATGGCAAAAACATATCTTATCGTATATAAATGTCTTTCATTATAAGCTCAACTTATGATTTTACAATTGATATCTTGCCATAGAATGATGATTTGCTATGTTTGTCATCCTTCATATTTGAAATATCATACTTGAAAATAGATGTAATGCCTTGACATCATTTTGATAAATCCTTGGCATCATATTTTGAGAATGTTAGATCATGATAGGAATCATGATATGCATGTTGATAAGTTTAATGAACTTATCTTATCGGTTTGATTCTTGAATTCAAAGGCCTTGAATTCAAGAATGTCTTTTCTCAAGTATGGCATACAGATAGGGGGAGTTATGGTTAACTCCATCATCAATTGATTGTCATCATCAATAAGGGGGAGATTATTGAATCTTAAATTTTGATGATGAAGTAAATTATAAATTATTTGATCTAATCTATATATTGAGAAAAGTGTGCAGGATTAACTATGATAGCAGTAAGACATAAAGCAGGTGTTGTCGGAGTCAAGATCGTGATCTCATTGGGAGTTTGAGAGTTCGTCGGAAGTCTGGACGTTCATCGGAAGTTCTGCCGGAACCAACTAAGAAGTCCAGGAGCTTGCCAAAGAAGCTCGTCGGAACTTGCCAAGAAGATCATTGTAAAGTCCAGGAGCTTACCGAGAGTCCACCGGAGCATTGTTGAGAGTTCGTCGGATGTTCACCGGAAGTACGCCAGAAGCTCACCGGAAGAGCAATTGACGCACTGATACAAGGAGGATTGTGATGATATCTTAAGTATCATAGTTGTTGGGAAAATCTTTGGGGGAGACATCACATGCACAGCGGAAGAATAAGAAAACAAAATCCCCGATTCCCAAAGAGATGTTCATCGTCGTACGAAGATTGGTGCGCAAAATCCACGAAACTGAAAAACTACGTATAGAGTATATTGTGTTACCTAGGGAGATCGTATATCCCTATTTTTTTGCAGATCCTTAGGAGAGGGTGAAGGAGGTCAAGCGTCCTCCTCTCTAACAGTGATCCACACAGTAGGGCTGCGACGACGCTCCTCGAAACTCCAGGCCTACTCTAAGGTGGAGAGGGGAAGGAGAATAAGAGAGGCAAGCAAAGGCTCTAGCCTATGAGGCTCTGAATCCCTCCTATTTATAGAGGTTCCCTATCAAACCCTAATGGATCCTCGCCTATTGGGTATTGGATCTGCATCCAATAACCCAAGCCTTTTAGATTAGTGGATCTCTATCCAATAATCTCTTATGGGCTCTTATTGGATCTCATCCATGGGATCCAATATTCAAGGGCTTATTGGATATCCAATAAGATAAGGGCTCCGTCGGATATCTCATATCCGAACCTCTACTCATCGCAATGCCTACAATATGTGTGTGACCCTCTAGGCCCAATATCGAGCTGGTCATGAGTCATACCTATTAGAACTCCTTCTAACTCAGTGAATTATTATCTCTGTAATAATTCACTTGACTCATCGACTACGGACGTACTATGCCACTACGCCATAGTCCCCAGACGATACAGGGAAATCCAATCCATTAGACCTGTCTATCCTCAGTTATCATGTACCTATAGTCCCTCATCCATCTAATATCCCAAAGACCGTATATCGAGCATGGTGCTGTCAGACCCATACGATTTCTACTCGAGTCTTGCTCTAATCGGATTCTCCCGGAGAACTCTTTCTCTCTCAACCCGAATGACCCTGGCTAGGGATTTATCTGAGCAAGAACACATGGGATATTCCTCTCATGACACCGAGAGTGGATGATCCACTATTGACACTCAATAGTCCTCATAAGGTCGACTACCACTCCCAATGACCAGCTGTACTAGATTTGGGACAATCAAACCTATAACTCTGGTATCAAAGAGTGGAGCACTCATACAGGACATCCTTGGTGTCTCAAGTATACGGATCAGATATACCATTAGGACTACGGAATCTTTGTCGGATAATAAGGCATCATCAACCATCTAGCATTCCGTAAGCGGATCAATCAGTGGACTCATTCTCCAATGAGCACATGTACTGTATCCTTTGTTGAACCTCAGATTTTGATGATGATAACTAATTGATGACTAACGGAGTTAACCTTAACTCCTCGGAGTTTAACCAAACTCCCCCTATCAATATGCCATTGATAGAACACTTGGATTATCCCAAATCCAAGTAACATTCATCACATGTTATGAAAAACATTTAAACCATCATGCAAATATATATAAAATATTCAATTCAATGTGTGAAGTCATCAATATACTTCTCCCCCTATGTCATCAACAAAAAGGAGAAGTAGCTCTAGCTATTTTAAAAGATATTCAAGTTTTTGTAACATAAAGCTAGATTTTCATTACAACATATAAGCACAAAAGCATAGCAAGATTCTTAAGTTCAATCATGGCAATTCAACACGTGAATTTTTGTGCAAGATTGCACTTTGCTTTTCTTTGCAAGTAACAATATTTATGATGTTTATAGCAAATTTCTTCATTACAATGATGGAGCTATCAAATTCTTCATTCAAGTGTGCAAGCTAGCAATAACTTTCTCCCCCTTTGTCAATGTCAAAAAGAAGGAGAGGAACCAATAATTTAGACTTTTACATCAACTTTGCATCAATCAATATTTCAATCATCACATGATGCATACAAGATAATAATGCAAAGAAATCATTTCATGAAGGATATCAATGTGAAAATTCACCAAGGATCACATGATACAATCGCAAATCATGATATCATTATACGATACATCATGAGATAATAATTTATCATTATGCGATAAATCATGATATCATTATGCGATAAATCATAATATCATTTTATGAAAGATATCAATTGTTAAACATGATATGATAATAGTCTGAAAATTTTCAATTTGTGATACATGTGATACACTAAAAAATTTAATGTGATGCTTTTAAGGATATCAACCTATTTTTTATACAAAGCATGGCAAAGCAATTTTGTTGCAAGTTTTCTAAGTTTTACACTTTTTGCTTCTTTCGATAGGCAAGATCTTTCTTCTCTTTTTGAGAAGTGCAAGCTTGCAAGTTTTATTTCCTTAGCATACTAGGAAGTTTACTTTCATTTTCAATGCACAAGCTAGCAAAACGTTCTCCCCCTTTATCAAAGTCAAAAAGAAAGGGAGGATTCAATGGCTAAAAATTTCAACCATTCAACAAGCTAAATATGCAAAGAATGTTAGGATCAAGAGCACTAAGAGGGGGGGGGGGGTGAATTAGTGCAGCGGATAAATTTCAGCGATTAAAAACGAAAGCTGCGTTCGTTTGATAAAAACTATTTTGATGCAAAAGCCGATTCTAAGAATACTTATGATTAAGTATAGTTTATGTCTAAACACAGTTTGCGTCTAAGCGCAGTTTACGCAGTTTGCGTCTAAATGCAGTTTGCGTCTAAATGCAGATTGCGTCTAAGCGCAGTTTGCGTCTAAGCGTAGTTTGCGTCTAAGATTAGATTGCGTCTAAGCGCAGTGCAGTTTGCGTCTAAACGCAGTTTTACGTCTAAACACAGTTTTACGTCTAAACGTAGTTTTACGTCTAAACGCAGTTTGCGTCTAAACGTAGTTTTATGTCTAAACGTAGTTTTACGTCTAAACGTAGTTTACGTCTAAAACATAGTTTTAAAGGGATCTGAACTTAGAAACTTCGTTCGTAAAAGCGCAGAAGACAGTTTTGAAGAATCAAAACGTAAACGTAAACTGTAACGTATGAAAACACCGATTTACGTCTGAATGCAGATTCGGAAAGATCAGCACTTAGAAACTTGTTCGTAAAGGCGCAGAGAGCAGTAGCTATGTAGGAGGTTTGCAGTAATGATAAAGTGCTCAAAATAAACACAAACCAGAGATTTAGAGTGGTTCGGTTAGTCTTGACCTACTCCACTTTTGGCTTCCTCCACCGACGAGGTCACCGACGTCAACTATAAGCCTTCCTTCAATAGGCGAAGGCCAACTACCCTCTTACAGATTCACTCCTTTTGACGGGCTTAGGAGACAACCCTTACAGAAGTTTTCTCTCCTCTCTTTACAACTCAAACTTGAAGAATAGAAAGAGGAGAACTAGTAGTTTTGAGCTCTAAGAGACACAGAAAGATAGCAAGATTTCGAGTGTGTGTTCTGTGCTTTCCGTGCTGAATGGGTGGGGTATTTATAGGCCCCAACCCAGTTCAAATTTGGAGCTCAAAATGATCAAATCCCGGAATTCCAGGATCAGGCGGTTGCACCTCCTGATTGGAGAGGTTGCACCGCCTAGCAGAGCTCGAGGACTGAGCCCAGGCGGTTGCACCTCTCTGTCAGGGGCGGTTGCACCTCCTGAGTCTGGCTCGGAGACTGAGCCTAGGCGGTGCCACCTCTTGACTGAGGCGGTTGCACCTCTCTGCCAGAGCTCGAAGACCGAGCTCAGGCGGTGCCACCTCTCTGTTAGGGAGGTTGCACCGCCCAGTCTTGCTCGAAGACTGATCTCAAGCGGTGCCACCTCCTGCCTGGGGCGGTTGCACCTCCCAGTCTCGCTGGGAGACATAGCCTGGGCGGTGCTACCTCCAACCCTAGTGGTGCCACCTCTTTTACTATTTCAGCTCATTTGGTTTGGCTCCAAACTTGGTCCAAACCAGTCCGAACTTGGGCCTAATTGGCCCTTACTTGGGTTATAGGATTAACACCTAATCCTAACCCTAATTAATGTGCTAACTATGATTTTAAAGACATTTTCTAAGCTATTACAAAGTCCGCAAGTCAAGACTTCTTCTAGCGAGCTTCCGGCAAACTTCCGGCGGTCTTCCAATGAACTCTCGGAAACCATTCTACGGACTCCCGGCAAGCTCCTAGTCTTCACGATTTGTTCTTAGCGAGTTCCAACAAGCTTCTTCGGCAAGCTCCGATCTTTCTCGGCGAGCTCCGCGAACTCCCAACGAACCTTCCGGTGAGCTTCCGAAAAACCCTTCGGCAAGCTCCCAACTCATTCTCGGCTAGTTCCGGTAGCATTCCCGATGAACCTTCGGACTTCCGTCGAACTCTCGAACTCGCAACAAATCCTTCGCGCTTGACTCCGACACTTTGTTTCGCTTTATGTCTTCATCGTTATCATAGTTAATCCTGCACAATTAAAACAAAACTTCGATCGAGACAATTAATCCTAAGCAATTAACCAAGTTGTCCGGCATGTCATTGGTCCCTCGACGCTTCGTCTGATTCTTTGGCGCATCGTCCTCTCCTGCGGCCTATTGCCCAATCGGCCAGTTGACTCCGCAACTCCGATATCCTTGGCACAATAACCGCTCTTCTTGGCCCGATGCCCGAGTCCACTGCCCGAAGCCTTCTGTCGATACGTCGACCGATCTACCGGCCCGACGTCCAATCTTCTGACATGTTCCTCCGGCACAACATGATTTTCCTGCTTTAATTGTCTCATCCTGATCAAAGTATCCTACGTTACTCAAAACGCAGATTAAATCATAAACATATATCAAGTGGTTTCATCATCAAAATACGAGATTCAACAATCTCCCCCTTTTTGATGATGACAACCACTTGATGACGGAGTTAAACTTAACTCCCGGAGTTTAAACAAACTCCCCCTATCAATATGCCATATTGATAAAACCTTGAATTCAAACTGAATTCAAGTCATTGCAATATTCATCATGAATACTTGCAACACGTCATCATGAACTTATGCATAAACTTATGCATAACATCATACTTCTCCCCCTTTATCATCAACAAAAAGGAGAAGTATCACAATCAAGTATTTGTGATATAAGTTTAACTCATTGCATGAAAAACATAATATCTATTGTTACCATCATGCAAGTTTGCTATCATCAAATGGTAAGATATCAACATGTAAAATTGCGATTCAATTTCTTGATATCTTAACATGATATGACATTCATAGCACCTATTCATATGAATGCTGCTTTTGATATCTCATCATAATATGGCATTCATAACATCTATTCATATTCTTCAAATATGGCACTCATAGTATCAATTTATATATTTCTCCCCCTTTGTCATCAACAACAAGGAGACCGATATAAGCAAATTTTAAATATAAGTGCGATGCCATAAGTTGGTTCATGTCATTTTCCAACAGTGAGTGATAGGATACCAATTATGCAAACATCTCGAGGAAAACATGACATGGAGATAGCTTTTATTGCTTCTTCCTTTTTATTTGTTATCTTTTTACATGAAGGAGGAAAGCCATATATGAAGTTCAAATTGATAAGATATTAAAGCACACTTCATTTTTGCAAGGATTAAGATATGTAAGTGAGTCAAATCCTTGTATGTAAAAATATCTTCCTTTTATAAGAGGGAATCATTAAATATGTTTCTCGAAAAATATTTTTCACATGATAAGTGCATTTGCTAGATGATTCCATATGTCAAAAATCAATGATGTGAATTAAACTTGATATGACATATGCTTGTTAAATTCGGAAGAGGATAATGTATCAAGAAAATCCAATTGTTAGGATCAAGAAAATCCGAAAATGAAATTTGACACTTTCATACATTCGGACAGGGTTTTACTAGAGATATTCAATTACAATCATGAAGGTAAAACATGCTTATTATCATGAAAATTTTTGTATTCAAGCACATAATTTCCAACATGTAATCATGGCAAGTGATTGTGTAAAATCATTATGGCAATCAAGTGATTTGATCATTTAATCAAAAAATCCGAAAAATAATTTTAACAGGTTTAATCATTCGGACAGATTTTTGCCATAGTTTTTCAAATATAATCATGAAGATAAGGTATGATCATCATCATGGTAGTATGATAGCAAGTTTACCATATTCAAGCTAGCAAAAAATTTCTACATTTTAAGGCCCGCAAGCTAGCAATTTTGAGATGTTCAAGAAAGCAACTCTTGCTTCTTGAAATATAAGTTTTGCTAGATGTGCAAGTTAACTTTTTGCTTCTTGAGATAGGCAAGATATCATTCCTTGGTGATGTTCAATATAGCTAAGTTCTACATCATACAAGCTAGTGAATTTTATAACATTTTAGAACATGCATAATCACCAAAGCATCATAAATTTTAATGATGTGCAAAATTACAAATTTTGCATGATTGCATTTGTGTGTCTTGAGATTTGCAAGATAGCACTTCTTTGTGATGTTCAAGATAGCAATTTCTTCTCTTTTGAGAAGTACAATTTTTGCTTTCTTCTTGAATTGTGCAAGCTAGCTATCTCCCCTTTTGTCATTGTCAAAAAGAAGGGAAAAACCCTTTACATCAATTTTTAAATCATGACAAAGGTTAGTATCAATCTCATTTGTGCATCATTATATTTTCAAATTAAAACATGCACATTTTCAAAACATATAAACTCATTATTATATGCATGATTCCAAATCATTATTCATATTATTTCAATCATTGTTTCAATCACCACTTATAGCTTATCATGCACAATATATAAAATCATCTAACATGATACAGTCATTTATTTTTAAAATATTTATCACTATTTTAATGTATGATAATGAAGTATTCATGATACCGAACATTAAATCAATTTTTTAAGTATTTATCACTTCATTTTAATCATGATTCCAAACATTTATCATTTAAAGCATTCATGATACACATCATAAAAAAAATATATGCATCATTCCAAATCATAAATATTTTAAATCATCATGGTATTAATTTGTCACATTGCATTCTACCATGCATGATCGAAGCTTCTCATTTGCATACATCAAAATAAATTCATGAATATCTCATGCATTCATATCATCACTTGAGGAATATTGAAAAAGAAATAATTGGGTGATGAGATAAATATTTCATAAATACAAAGAGTTGCATAAAAATCATATCATGAATACAAGGAATACAAGTAACAATCATTCAAGAGAAAAATCAAGATCATGATTTTGATAAAACTCATTTCAAATTTAAATCATCAAAATCATTTTTATGGCTCACAAAATTTATAACATAAATAGATTCATGATTTCATTGATAATATATTTTATCCCTTTTTAAGTGTTTCAATTTAAGTGATCGATTTCATGTTAGCATGCCTTTTCATTTATGAAAACATGCATCAATTTTTTTTTAAAGCCACTGTTATTATCATGAAAATCGATAATCCAGAATCATCATACATAATTTCAAAAATATATACTCATTAATCATAACTTCAAATTAAATATGATTTCATATACTCAAAATCGAGAAATAACAATGGAAATCAACATGATACACATTATTACTTCTCAACCACATATAGCATGATTTCATAAGGTATTTTTAATCAAAATCATTTTGTTTATCATAAACATGCAATTTTCATGATTATTTTCAAAATTACTAGAATGATAAGCATGATTCTTAACTGTTTGTATTTTCATTATAAAATTATTAAACATGTAATTTTCAAGAAAATTAAAAAAGGAAAAATGCTTTATGAAAAGCATCATGTAATTTCAAAGTAAATTAAAGGCCATTTGATTACCTCAGCGTCGAAAGGCGTAAAGGCGTAGTTTGCCACCTCGCCTTTGTTGATTTTCTCCTCGTCTTCGGAGGAGCTCGATTCATCCCAGTTTTTGTTCTTCTTCTTGCGTTCAAAGCAAGTAGTTCCGTTCTTTTTACTTTTTAATTTTTGTTTCATTTGTAGTTTAAGTTCACCATCACTTGAGCTTATGCTCGAGTGGTCTTCAAATGTTCTATGTCCCAAATCCTTCCTGTTCTTTGGAAGGTGGTTCTCAAGTTCTTCACGTGCATTGCACGTCATTTCATATGTGATCAATGAACCAATTAGTTCTTCAAGTGGAAATTGGTTCAAGTTTTTCGATTCTTGAATAGCAGTTACTTTTGAATCCCAAGTTTTAGAAAGTGAGCGCAAAACTTTGTTAACGAGTTCAAAATCCGAAAAGCTTTTACCAAGTGATTTTAAACCATTGACGACATCCGTAAAACGGGTGTGCATGTCAACAACGGTTTCGCTTGGTTTCATATGAAAAAGCTCGAAATCATGCAGTAAAATATTAACTTTCGAGTCTTTGACTCTACTAGTTCCCTCGTGCGTGATTTCAAGAGTGCGCCAAATATCGAAAGCCGTTTCGCACAAAGAAACCCGATTGAACTCATTTTTGTCCAAAGCGCAAAATAAGGCATTCATAGCCTTTGCGTTTAAAGAAAAATACTTCTTCTCTAAATCCGACCATTCGTTCATCGGTTTAGAGGGAAGTTGAAAACCATTTTCAACGATATTCCATAAATCCAGATTTAGAGAAATCAAGAAAACACTCATTCGAGTTTTCCAATAAGTGTAGTCCAATCCGTTAAAGAACGGTGGACGAAAGACCGAAAAGCCCTCTTGAAGAGCCATTTCTCTCGGGTGTAAATCCGAAATAAGAAATACCCCGCTCTGATACCAATTGTTAGGATCGAGAGCACTAAGAGGGGGGGGGTGAATTAGTGCAGCGGATAAATTTCAGCGATTAAAAATGAAAGCTGCGTTCGTTTGATAAAAACTATTTTGATGCAAAAGCCGATTCTAAGAATACTTATGATTAAGTGCAGTTTATGTCTAAACACAGTTTGCGTCTAAGCGCAGTTTACGCAGTTTGCGTCTAAATGCAGTTTGCGTCTAAATGTAGATTGCGTCTAAGCGCAGTTTGCGTCTAAGATCAGATTACATCTAAGCGTAGTGCAGTTTGCGTCTAAACGCAGTTTTACGTCTAAACACAGTTTTACGTCTAAACGTAGTTTTACGTCTAAACGCAGTTTGCGTCTAAACGCAGTTTTACGTCTAAACGTAGTTTTACGTCTAAACGTAGTTTACGTCTAAAACACAGTTTTAAAGGGATCTGAACTTAGAAACTTTATTCGTAAAAGCGCAGAAGACAGTTTTGCAGAATCAAAACGTAAACGTAAACTGTAACGTATGAAAACTCCGATTTACGTCTGAATGCAGATTCGGAAAGATCAGCACTTAGAAACTTGTTCATAAAGGCGCAGAGAGCAGTAGCTATGTAGGAGGTTTGCAGTAATGATAAAGTGCTCAAAATAAACGCAAACCAGAGATTTAGAGTGGTTCGGTCAGTCTTGACCTACTCCACTTTTGGCTTCCTCCACCGACGAGGTCACCGACGTCAACTATAAGCCTTCCTTCAATAGGCGAAGGCCAACTACCCTCTTACAGATTCACTCCTTTTGACGGGCTTAGGAGACAACCCTTACAGAAGTTTTCTCTCCTCTCTTTACAACTCAAACTTGAAGAATAGAAAGAGGAGAACTAGCAGTTTTGAGCTCTAAGAGACACAGAAAGATAGCAAGATTTCGAGTGTGTGTTCTGTGCTTTCAGTGCTGAATGGGTGGGGTATTTATAGGCCCCAACCCAGTTCAAATTTGGAGCTCAAAACGATCAAATCCCGGAATTCCAAGATCAGGCGGTTGCACCTCCTGATTGGAGAGGTTGCACCGCCTGGCAGAGCTCGAGGACTGAGCCCAAGCGGTTGCACCTCTCTGTCAGGGGCGGTTGCACCTCCTGAGTCTGGCTCGGAGACTGAGCCTAGGCGGTGCCACCTCTTGACTGAGGCGGTTGTACCTCTCTGCCAGAGCTCGAAGACCGAGCTCAGGCGGTGCCACCTCTCTGTCAGGGAGGTTGCACCGCCCAGTCTTGCTCGAAGACTGAGCTCAGGCGGTGCCACCTCCTGCCTGGGGCGGTTGCACCTCCCAGTCTCGCTGGGAGACATAGCCTGGGCGGTGCTACCTCCAACCCTGGCGGTGCCACCTCTTTTACTATTTCAGCTCACTTGGTTTGGCTCCAAACTTGGTCCAAACCAGTCCGAACTTGGGCCTAATTGGCCCCTACTTGAGTTATAGGATTAACACCTAATCCTAACCCTAATTAATTTGCTAACTATGATTTTAAAGACATTTTCTAAGCTATTACAAAGTCCGCAAGTCAAGACTTCTTCTGGCGAGCTTCCGGCAAACTTCCGGCGGTCTTCCGATGAACTCTCGGAAACCATTCTACGGACTCCCGGCAAGCTCCTAGACTTCACGATTTGTTCTTAGCGAGTTCCAACAAGCTTCTTCGGCAAGCTCCGATCTTTCTCGGCGAGCTCCGCGAACTCCCAACGAACCTTCTGGCGAGCTTCCGAAAAACCCTTCGGCAAGCTCCCAACTCATTCTCGGCTAGTTCCGGTAGCATTCCCGATGAACCTTCGGACTTCCGTCGAACTCTCGAACTCGCAACAAATCCTTCGCGCTTGACTCCGACACTTTGTTTCGCTTTATGTCTTCATCGTTATCATAGTTAATCCTGCACAATTAAAACAAAACTTCGATCGAGACAATTAATCCTAAGCAATTAACCAAGTTGTCCGGTATGTCATTGGTCCCTCGACGCTTTGTCTGATTCTTCGGCGCATCGTCCTCTCCTGCGGCCTATTGCCCAATTGGCCAGTTGACTCCGCAACTCCGATATCCTTGGCACAATAACCGCTCTTCTTGGCCCGATGCCCGAGTCCACTGCCCGAAACCTTCTGTCGATACGTCGACCGATCTACCGGCCCGACGTCCAATCTTCTGACATGTTCCTCCGGCACAACATGATTTTCCTGCTTTAATTGTCTCATCCTGATCAAAGTATCCTGCGTTACTCAAAACGCAGATTAAATCATAAACATATATCAAGTGGTTTCATCATCAAAATACGAGATTCAACAAAGAATTCATGAAATATATCGATAAGGACCAAAGATATGATTCATGGTTCATTAAAATTCTTCTTAACAAGTTCACGATCAAGATTCATATAATTCATAATAAAGCAAATTGATATACAATCATCACATAAGGGCATACAAGGCAAAGAAATCTTGTTATTTCTATATTATGAAATATATGATATCAAGGCTAATGATTCATTTGAAAAAATATAGCACAAAGAGCAACTTGAAACATTCTTATCAAGATTACATTTTAAAATATTCCAAGTATCAAGTGTTTAGAGATAAAAAGTTCAATACATTGTATGAAAAAAAAATATATAATATCAAGTTTTATCATCATGCAATGTAGCAATTAAAGATGTTCAAGTTTAGCATTTTTGCTTTTCTTGAGATAGCAACTGTTTGCTTCTCTACAAGCAAGCAATTTTTACGATATACAAGTTTTACTACATACAAGCTAGCAAATTTAAAGATTTGCAAGTTAGCATATTTGCTTTTCTTTGCGATGTGCATGATAGCATTTCTTTGTAATGTTCAAGATAGCAAATTGTACATTATGCTAGCTAACAAATTAAAGATGTTTAAGAAAGCAAGCTCTTTCTTCTCCTTTAAGAAGTGTCATTTTTGCTTCCTAAGCAAAGTGCAAGCTAGCAAATTTCTTTTTGAGATGACCCTTTACATCAATTCAAGATAGCACATTAGCAACTCTTTCTCCCCCTTTGTCATTGGCAAAAAGAAGGGAAGACCCTTTACATCAATTATGACAAAGGTAAGTATCAATCTTATTTGTGCATCATCATATTTTCAAATTAGAATATGCACATTTTCAAAAACCTTATATTCATTCATGCACGATATTGAATAAATCGATCAACATTATGAGGATATCATACATGATACTAAAATTTTTAACTATTTATCAACATTTTGATCATGATACCAAACATTCATCATTTAGAGTATTCATGATACAAAACATTAAATCAATATTTATAATATATCATTTTAGCAACAACTCATAGTATTTTAAATCATGATTTACATCATATTTAATACATCACATCATAATTAGAAAGCACAAGTATTACATGCATCATTGCAAATCATAAATGTTTCATATCATGATGGTATCAATTTGTCAAATTATATCCTACCATGCATGATCAAAACTTCTCCCCATTTGTATTTCATGCATAATTTCACTTCATCGTATTAGGAGTATGAAGAGGAATTAATTGGGTGATGAGATAAATATTTCATGAATACATGGAATTGTTTCATACATTCATTGTTAGGATCAAGAGAACTAAGAGGGGGGGGGGGTGAATTAGTGCAGCGGAAATCTTTCAACTATTAAAACTTCGAAAGCTGCGTTCGTTTGATAAAAATGATTTCGATGTAAAAGTTGATTCTAAGATTACTTTAACTTAAGATTAAGCAAGATGACGTTAAAGTAAATCTACGAAGGTAGTTTGCAGTTTATGATGAAAATCAGAATGCAAACGCAAACTGAAATGCGACGTTCGTACGATAAAACTAGTTTACGTCTAAATGCCAATTTTGAAGATACTGAACTTTGAGATATGTTTTATAAATGCACAGAAGGTAGTTTGCTGTTATGATTGAAATCAAAACGTAAACGTAAACTGAAATGTAATGATCATACGAAAAAGCCGATTTACGTCTAAACGCAGATTCGGAAAGCTTTGAACTTAGAAACTCATTCGTAAAAGTGTAGAAGGCAGTAGCTATTTTGGAGGTTTGCAGTAAAGATAAAATGCTCAAAGTAAATACAAACCGAGATTTAGAGTGGTTCGGTCAATCTTGACCTACTCCACTTTTGGCTTCCTCCACCGACGAGGTCACCGACGTCAACTAGAGGCCTTCCTTCAATAGGCGAAGGCCAACCACCCTCTTACAGTTTCACTCCTTTTGACGGGCTTAGGAGACAACCCTTACAGAAATTTTCTCTCCTCTCTTTACAACTCAAAACTTTGAAGAACAGAGGGAGGAGAACTTTTGGCCTTTACAACAATTTTGAGCTCTAAGAATCACAGAAAGAGATCAAGATTTCGAGTGTAAGTTCCTACCTTTCAGTGCTGAATGGGTGGAGTATTTATAGGCCCCAACCCAGTTCAAATTTGGAGCTCAAAACTGTCAATTCCCGAAATTTCGGGATCAGGCGGTTGCACCTCCTGACTGGGGCGGTTGCACCACCTGGCAAAGCTCGAAGACTGAGCCTCTGGGCGGTGCCACCTCTGTCAGGGGCGGTTGCACCTCTCTGCCAGAGCTCGAAGACCGAGCTCAGGCGGTTGCACCTCCTGACTAGGGTGGTTGCACCGCCCAGTCTCCCTGGGAGACTTAGCCCAAGCGGTGCTACCTCCTGGCTTGGGCGGTTGCACCTCCCACAGCAATCAGGGTCCGAATGTGTAGATCCATTCGGCCCAATTTGGGTTTTTCAGGGGCTCAATTGCCCCAAGATTAAGCTAATGGGATCACCTCCCATTTCCAACTTAATCATTGTGCTAACTACGATAAATCCTAAGACAATTTCTACAGCTTGCTCCGGTGCGTCAATCGCTTCTTCCGGCGAGTTTCCGGCGAACTTCCGTCGATCATCCGATGAACCCTCGGTGATGCTCCTGTAGACTTCCGGCAACTCCTGGACTTGCGACGATCCACTTGGCGAGTTCCGACGAGCTTCTTTTGGCAAGCTTATGGACTTCTCGGATTTGTTCCCGCAGAACCTCCGACGACTGTCCGAACTTCCGTCGAGTTCTCGAACTCCCAACGTGATCATTGTCATGACTCCGGCGCAACTCCTGCTGCATGTCTAACTTTCATCATAGTTAATCCTGCACACTTATCTTAACACATAGATTAGACAACAAATGACAATTGACTTCATAATCAAAATCTGAGATTCAACATTCATATCATTACATTAAGGAATATAAACAAAAATTAGTGATGAGATATTACTTCATGAATATAATAAAATTCATATAGCATATCATGGTTTATTAGAATTAGTCTTCTTTTTGGTGAATAGCAAAAAGAATAGTAGGAGAGCAAGATCTCAATTCATGCACATCAAATATTCAATTATCAAAATCATGATTCATCTAGAAAATTCTCCTCTTTAAATATTCAAAGAGAGAATCATGATGAACATTCTTGGTTTACATAAAGTTTCAAAACATAATTATCAAGATCATGAATACTAAAAGACTATGAAACATTTCGACAAATCTCCTTTTAAATAGAAAACAATCTTGATTCATAAAGGATTTCATGTTATAAATTTTAAGAGATCAAGATCGTGATTTCGATAAAAAATTATTCAAATTTAAATCATCAAAATCATTATCAAAATCCAAGAGATTCACAAAGATGATACAAATAGATTCATCAAAATCAATAAGATTGAGCAAAATAATTTTCAAGAATGTCCCTCTTTTCGATTGTTTCAAAACATATGATTTTATTTCATTTATGCCAAATAAAAACATATATCATGTTTAAAACCGAAAGAGTAAGATTTATTACAACAAAGATCAATAAGATACTTTCATTATGGTAAAAATCAATAATCCATAAATCGTAAGATTCATCATGCATAATTTTGAGATTTATTAAGCATGATCAATATGCATGACACTAAAACATGGTTTCAAAATGTTTAATATTTTTATTACACAATTTCATCATTATGCATCATTATATATAACTTTACAATGTCATGCATAAAATCGTCAAATCATAGTATTAAAATATTAATATTTTCATTACAACTTTATGCATCATTAAGTATACAATTGTCAAGCATGACACTTCACTATTTCATATAAGCATGCCTATTTCATTTATGTCAAATCAAAATATATATCATTTTTTAAAGTCACTTTTATGTCAAATCAAAAAATGCAACATTAAGCATGATCATTATGCATTACTTCAAATCAAACATGATTTCATTTATTTTTAAAATATTTATCATAATAGAGCATATAAGCCAAAGAAACTATTAAACATAAAGCATATTCATCAATGATGGTTTCATTGAGTATAAAGTATTTTCAACCAAAATCATTTGTTATTTGTTGTAGTCATACATTTTTCTTTTTAGGTGAATCTATCTTTTCATGCTTAGTTTGCATACAAAAACCGTACATCATTTTCGAAAGCAACTTTCATCATGGTATAAATCGATAATCCATAAATAGTAAAAGATCATTATGGAAATCATCAATAATCAATAAACTATAAATTACCTAAAACTCATCATCATCATGCATAGCTTCAAAAAATAAATGTATTAGGCATGATATCATATTTCATAAGGCATTTTTAATCAAAATCATTTTATTTATCATAAACATACAATTTTCATGATTATTTTCAAAATTACTAGAATGATAAGCATGATTTCTAATTTTTTTATTTTCATGTAATTAATCCTAAACTAAATTAAAAATAACTCATGAAAAGTATTATGTAATTTCAAAATAATTCAAGAGAGTTGAGTTACTTACCTTGTAGTCGAAGCTCGTTAAAGCCCAATTCACCGTTTCACCTTTGGAAGTTTTTGATTCATCCTTGGTTGCCTTCCTCTTCTTTGGCCTCTTCCTCCGTTCAAGTTCATTGTTTATTTTAGATTTTTGTTTAATAAACTTATTTAGATTTAGTGTTCGAAGTTTAAGTTCATTATTGTCCTCATCACTTGAGTCATCGCTCAAGTGGTATTCATTTGTCTGGAGTTCCAAATCCTTCCTGTTCTTTGGAAGGTGATTTTGTTCATCATGTGCATTGTGCACCATTTCATGTGCATTGTGCACCATTTCAAAAAGGGGGAGATTGTTGAATCTCATATTTTGATGATGAAACTAATTGATTGTGTTTAGATGTTTAACTGCATTTTGAGTGATGCAGGTCTACTCGATCAGGATTAGACAGTTAACGCAGGAGGAATTGACGTTGCGCCGGAGGAGATCACGTTAGGATATTGGATGGCAGAAGACTTCAGACGTCGGGCATCGGGCCAAGAGCGGAATTGCGCCAAGAATATCGGGGTTGTAGAGGTCAACTGCCGATTGGGCAATAAGCCGCAAGAGAGGACGATGCGCTGAAGAATCGGACGAAGTGCCAACCAATGATGTGTCGGGCAACAGAATGTCAATTCGCGTTGTAATAATTGTCTAGATCGGAGTAGAGTTTTGGCTTGTGTGTGCAGGATTAACTACGATAACAACGAAGACATAAAGCGAAACAAAGTGTCGGAGTCAAGCGCGAAGGATTTGTTGCGTGTTTGAGAGTTCGACGGAAGTCTGAAGGTTCATCGGGAATGCTGCCGGAACTAGCCGAGAATGAGTGGGAGCTTGCCGAAGGGTTTTTCGGAAGCTCGCCGGAAGGTTCATTGGAAGTTTGCGGAGCTCGCCGAGAAAGATCGAAGCTTACTGAAGAAGCTCGTTAGAACTCGCCAAGATCAAATCGTGAAGTCTAGGAGCTTGCCGGGAGTCCGCAGAATGGTTTCCGAGAGTTCGTCGGAAGACCGTCGGAAGTTCGCCGAAAGCTCGCCGAAAAAAGTCTTGACTTGCGGACTTTGTAATAGCTTAGGAAATATCTTTAAATTCGTAGTTAGCATATTAATTAGGGTTAAGATTAGGTGTTAATCCTATAACCCAAGTATGGGCCAATTAGGCCCAAATTCGGACTGGTTTGGGCCAAGTTTGGAGCCCAACCAATGAGCTGAAATAGTGTCGGTGGTGGCACCGCCAGATTAGGCGGTGGCACCGCCCAAAACTCGAGAACTAAGCAGTGGCATCCCCGGACTGAGCGATGGCACCGTTGGACTGAGCGGTGGCACCGCCCAACACCCGAGAGGTCGGGCGGTGGCACCGCCACCGACAAGCGGTGGCACCGCCAGCCTCAGAAACCCAAGAGAATTCAAATTTTGGAGCCCAAATTTGAATCCTCTTGGGGCCTATAAATACCCCTCAATTCTCAGTAGAGAACACAACCTTTGAGAAGTAAGAGATTGAGATAAAAGTCTTAGCAAAGCCTTTAGCAAGTTTTTGTTTTCAATAGCTTGAGTGTTCACCTCCCTCTTTCTCTTTGAAAATTTGTAAGAGTGTGAACTACTTGTAAAAGGTTGTAAGAGGGGTATTTGTCCTTTCCCTTCAAAGTGATTTGCTAGTGGAAGTTGTGAGCCTCTTCGAAGAAGGCTTCGCAAGTGGATGTAGGTCATTTTGACCGAACCACTTTAAATTGGTGTGTTCTCTGGTTTGCATTTGCTTATTTCTATTTATCTTACTGCAAACCTTCATATGTGCTTTACTTCCTCATTACTTTTGTTGCATACTTTTACGAACACGCTTTCAAGATAAGTACTTCCGAGTTCGATTTTTTATCGTACGAAATATTTTTCCAAAACCGAAGTTTTAATCCACTACACTAATTCACCCCCCCCCCTCTTAGTGCCGCTCCGATCCTAACATCCTTAATGTCCCTACATGAGCAGCTATAAGACCAGCTGCATCCATCTGATAAGACCCTAAAGTCTTATCGTCGCTCTGATACCAAATGATAAGACCCTAAGGTCTTATCGTGAAAGAAATGGGAGAAAAGGGAATGATAATGATCGCTTCGAGGGGATCGGCCCTCCTTGATCTCTTCGAGGGGATCGGCCCTCCTTGATCTCTTCGAGGGGATCGACCCTCCTTGATCACTTCGAGGGGATCGGCCTCCTAGGGTTTGTCCAAAGACAGAATAGTATTTTTCATAGATTACTGAAAAGAGGAGTTACATCCCTATTTATAGAGTTTCACCCAGAGTCCATCAGGACTTGAACTCTAATAATAAATAAATATTAAATAAACCTCTACTTGACTCTAACTGAACCAAACCGATTCAATAAACAACTGGACTAAACAGACTCAATAAACATTATTCAAAAGCTCATAAAAAGGTTCCTAACAGTTCCTCCCTCTTCAAATCAGCCTTGTCCTCAAAGCTGAGCAGCATCAATCTCGGGAAGCTTCTCTTTCAGCACTTTTGCCATAGACTATCTGCAACGCATCACAACCCGTTGATCAAGTAAGTATGGTCTCCACTTTTTAATAGTGTAAGCAACAGGTCGGTCTTTCAGTGTAGTAATCGTTGCATGAAACTTCTGGCCCGATATAATCAATTTTATCTTGGAACCTTTGCTATCACAAGTGAAAATCCATCCATCAATGATCTTTACTTCGAATCTGTCATAGTCTTCAATGTGGTGGGCCAATCGGTCAACAGTCTCACTGTCCATAGAATTGTTAGTGCTACCAGTATCAATCGAAACTATAACAGGCTGATGTTTCAGAGTTTCGCCAACTTCCATATTTTGCGGGTTAGAGTAGTCGGCTAATGCATGCATTGTATATATGGTAGGTCCAACATCTTTATTAGAATTTATACCTTCATGATCGGAGTCCACATTCTTAGCTTTTGGTTCCTCTCCAATTGGTTCAATCATCAGAAGTTGCCCTTGTTTACATCGGTGCTCCATACTCTATTTTTCATCATAATACAAACCCCTTGCTGATCTTTCCTTGCCAATTTTTTTTCTCATGTAGATTTGCAAATGAGATCGCAGCTATCATAGTACGGGGTTGACGAGCCTTAACTTCACACCGGATCTCTGGAATAAGCCCCTCAATAAATGTATCCAGAAGTTGTCGGTTCGACCAATCTCTAGCTTGATTTGATAATCTTTCAAACTTACTCTGATATTCTAACACTGTAGAAGTTTGATGAATTTTGGCGAGCTGGCGATCAACATTCTCATATTCGGATGGGCCAAAGCGAACAAGAAGCCCTCTTTTGAACTGCTCCCACGAAGGAACTCCGTGAAAAGTTTCATACCAATCGTACCACTGGAGTGCATCTCCCTCGAGTTGGATTGAGGCCACTTCTACCTTGGATTCTTCTGGGGTTCTATGAAAACGGAAAACATTTTCTGCCTTAGAGATCCAATTGGTCGGATCTCCAACCGAGGAGGTGGACGCCAAGGGTAGTGCTACGGTCGCTGCGTTGGAGGAAGAGTAGCTGCCCTATTTCTATCGAGGCGTAGGGTGAGAGCGCCGAGGTTGGAAGGTGACTGCGTTGATGTGGCTGCAGCTGGGGGCAGCGTCGCCAAGGGCCTGTCACTGCGGTGGTTACGACGGTGCGGATGGAAGGCAGCGTTGCTCTGTCTCTACCGCACTACGAAGGCGTTGGTGACGTCGATGGATCGCGTGCGGTTGAGGACACAACTCTGTCGTTGAAGCGACCGAGATTGAGAAGAGGAGTCGGTGCATGCATTGTCGAGGTTGAAGCGGCCGCACAAGAGCTTGCTGCGTGTGCTGTTGGAGGGCGACTGCGGTGGTGTTGCCGAGGTTGAGGCTGCAGGGGAAAATAGGAATCGACGGTGGCAGGCTGGGTGGCGAGCGGCGTCGTCGCTGGCTGGGCAGCAGCAGCGATGGTGGTGGCAACCGTTCGCAGCAGCAAGAGGATTGCCCTGTTTCGGTCACCAAGGGGGCAGAGCAAGGGGGAGTGGCGGTGGTCGTTCTCGCCCGAGCCAGTGGGAACGGCAGCTGGGAGGCGAGCAGCGGTCGCCGCACGGTGGCTGGCAGTGGTGGTGGGTCGGCTGGAAGGCGACGGCGCTCGAGGCGTGGCTGCGATCGACGAGGGGCTGCGACAACAGAGGAAGCTCTGTTTCTGCAACCGCTGTAAGGAGGGGCTGCGGCAACCGGCAGCTGCGGCTATGGTGCCGGCGGTCCTTCTCGCTCGAGCGAGATGGCGACGCGAGGAGAAGAGGTCGCTGGCCAGGTGATCGAGCGGCGGCGATGCGGCTGGGAAAAGTGGTGGTGACGCGGCTGGGAACAAGGGCAATCCGTGAGTTGCCCTGTTTCGGTCGCCGTGAGGAGGGCGACAATCGGCCGCTGTGGCTGCGACCCAAGGGGAGGCGGGCGGCGGTGGAGAGGCAGCGGTGGTGGCGCGGCTGGGAGCAGCGTCAGCAACGATCGCCGAGGAGGAGAGGTCGAGCGGCTGCGCTGCGACGCAAGGGGCGGCGGCAGTAGGGCTGGGATGGACGCTGGCAGCGTCGTCTCCTGGCCGGGGAACAGCGGCGGTGGTGGTCGCCGGCCGGGAACCGGGGCGATGGTGGGCGTTGGCCGGAGAGAAGCGACGGCCGGCGGGTGGGCTGGCCGGACGCAGGGGAAGCAGGGGTGCTTCTTCTTCTTCTCTCTTTCTTTCTTTCTTTCTTTCTTTCTTTCTTTCTTCGTATCTTCTTTTCTTTTCTTTTTATTTTTTTGATAGCTTCATTGCAACGAGAACGCGAAGGATCGCTGCTCTGATACCAAATGATAAGACCCTAAAGTCTTATCGTCGCTCTGATACCAAATGATAAGACCGTAAGGTCTTATCGTGAAAGAAATGGGAGAAAAGGGAATGATAATGATCGCTTCGAGGGGATCGGTCCTCCTTGATCTCTTCGAGGGGATCGGCTCTCCTTGATCACTTCGAGGGGATCGAGCCTCCTTGATCACTTCGAGGGGATCGGCCTCCTAGGGTTTGTCCAAAGACAGAATAATATTTTTCATAGATTACTGAAAAGAGGAGTTACATCCCTATTTATAGAGTTTCACCCAGAGTCCATCAGGACTTGAACTCTAATAATAAATAAATATTAAATAAACCTCTACTTGACTCTAACTGAACCAAACTGATTCAATAAACAACTGGACTAAACAGACTCAATAAACATTATTCAAAAGCTCATAAAAAGGTTCCTAACACCATCATATGAACGGTTATACAGCACACCAGTCTGTCCGGTTATCACGATGTCCCTCTCGAGTAACCTATGACTGGGATTATTTAGGATATGTGTTTAAAGGTGAATCGATCTCATTTTCGTGATCTCATCACGATCCGATTCCCATTGCACAAATCTAAGGACATCACAATATATATATATGCATATATGCAATAGTTATAAAGTGATATATGCCAAAATTTAATAAGCAAAAAAGATTCTGTATCAAGTCACATGTGTCATCACTCACGTGATTGGCTTGTTGGGCACCTATAACTAGCAATCTCCCGCTTGACCTAAAGCCAATCACCTATGTGTCTGATCCCCATCAGACCCCTGTGATGCTCATAGATAATCTGAGACAACGGCTTTGTCAGTGGATCTGCAATGTTATCTTTGGATGGAACTCTTTCCACTGCTACATCTCTTCGGGTTACGATCTCTCTAATAAGATGGAACCTCCTCAGAACATGCTTAGATTTCTGATGAGACCTAGGTTCCTTCGCTTGAGCAATCGCCCCGTTGTTGTTGCAATATAAGAAGATCGGCTCCTCACTACTCGGCACGACTCCCAAATCTGTGATGAACTTCTTCAACCAGACTCCCTCCTTTGCTGCATCTGATGTAGCAATGTACTCTGCCTCTGTGGTCGAGTCAGCAGTAGTATCTTGCTTGGAACTCTTCCAGCACACTACTCCTCCATTCAAGGTGTACACGTACCCCGAATTCGACTTGCTATCATCGACATCAGACTAAAAACTTGAGTCTGTGTAGCCTTCAACCTTAAGGCTATTACCTCCATATACTATTAAAAGTTCCTTAGTCCTTCTCAAGTACTTAAGGATACACTTTACTGCTTTCTAGTGCTCCAAGCCTGGATCCGCCTGATACCTGCTCGTGACACTCAGAGCATGCGCTATATTAGGCCTAGTACATAGCATGACATACATGATAGACCCTATCACTGAGGCATAAGGTATCATATCTATGTTCGCCCTTTCTTCTGGAGTCTTTGGGGACATACTTGTAGAAAGCGATATCCCATGTCTCATCGGTATGAGACCTCTCTTGGAATTTTCCATGTCAAACATTTTCACAATGGTTTCTATATACCTGGACTGGGACAAGCCAAGCATCCTCTTGGATCTATCTCTATAGATTATAATCCCTAAATATAGGATGCTTCCCCTAAGTCCTTCATGGAGAAGTGTCTAGATAACCAAGTTTTTACTATTGATAGCATTCCTACGTCATTCCCAATGATCAGGATGTCATCCACATATAACACCAAAAAGGTGATAGCGCTCCCACTTACCTTCCTTTACACACAAGGCTCATCTTCGTTCTTAATAAAGTCATAAGATTTGATTGCCTCATCAAATCTTATGTTCCAACTTCGAGAAGCTTGCTTTAGTCCATAAATGGATCTAAGCAACCTACACATCTTATCTGGGCAGTTCTTGGACATGAATCCCTCAGGTTGCATCATATACACCTCCTCCTCAAGGTTCCCATTGAGGAATACAGTTTTCACATCCATCTACCAGATCTCATAATCATAGTGTGCTACAACAGCCAATAGAATTCTGATGGAGTTTAGCGTTGCTACGAGTGAGAAAGTTTCGTCGTAGTCAACACCTTGCCTTTGATGATACCCCTTAGCCACTAGCCTTGCTTTATAAGTCTCTACCTTTCCATCTACTCTGATCTTTTTCTTAAAGATCCACTTGCAACCGATGGGTATAATACCTTCGGGCGCATCAACTAGGTTCCAAACCTTGTTGGAGTACATAGAATCCATCTCAGAATTCATGGCTTCTTGCCACTTCCCAGAGTCTATACTCATAATAGCCTCCTCGTAGGTCTGAGGATCAACATCCTCAACAACCTCTCCTCTAATATGTCCCACATATCTCTTAGGAGGATGGGATACTCTATCAGACCTATGTAAAGTTGAAACTTGTGTATTAGGTACCTGAATAGACTCGGGCTATAGAGTGGTGCTTGAGCTTGATTCTCCAACCTCGCTCAACTCTATCATTCTCCCACTATCTCCGCCAAGAATGTGTTCCTTCTCAAGGAACACTGCTCTCTTAGCTACAAAGACCTTTTGGTCCTCGAGATGATAGAAATAATACCCACAAGTTTTCTTGAGGTATCCCACAAATTTGCATCGCTTTGTCCTTGATTCTAACTTATCGGGGTTATGTCTTTTAACGTGGGCAGGGCAGCCCCAAATCTTAACAATCTTAAGATCAGGCTTCTTCCCTTTCCATATCTCATATGGTGTAGACACTACCGATTTAGTTGGAACTCTATTCAGAAGGTAAGCTTTGGTTTCTAGGGCATATCCCCAAAATGAGATGGGTAGGTCAGCGAAACTCATCATGGACCGCACCATGTCTAATAGCGTATGATTTCTCCTTTCAAAGACACCATTGAGCTGAGGTGTATAAGAAGGTATCCATTGGGATAATATCCCATGGTCCTTGAGGAACTAAGTAAACTCTGTACTTAAGTACTCACATCCTCGATGTGATCGAAGAGTTTTGATATACTTTCCAGTCTGGTTCTCCACCTCATTCTTATACTCTCTGAATTTCTCAAAGGCCTCGGACTTGTACTTCATTAAGTACACATATCCATACCTTGATAAATCATCAGTAAAGGTAATGAAGTAAGAGTAACCACCAATGGCATGAGTTGACATGGATCCACATACATCACTATGTATGAGTTCCAACAGCTCAGTGGCTCTCTCTCCAGTTCCACTAAATGGAGAGTTGGTCAGTTTTCCACGAAGGCAAGGCTCGCAAGTTGCATATGACACATAGTCGAATGGATCTAGATATTCATTATTTAGCAACTTTTGAATCCTTCTTTCATGGATGTGACAGCCTACAATCCCACAGGTATGCATTGTTCATCTCATCTCGTTTCCTCTTCGACACATTTACATTCATGATATGTGGAGTAGTGTCTAACATAAATAAACCATTATGCAATGTTCCTTTCGTGATGATCTGATCATCTAATAATATCGAACAACCATTGTTCTCAAAAACTAATTTATATCCACTAACTGTCAAACATGAAATGGAGATAATGTTTTTGATAATAGAAGGAACAAAATAACATTACATCTAATGCAATAAAAACTCCACCAGGCAGATATAGGGCGACCTCGCCAACGACTATTACAGCAACTTTTGCTTCATTACCCATCTTGAGGTCCATCTCGCCTCTCTCTAGTCTCCTAGGCCTTGTCAGGACCTGTAACGAATTGCATATATGATAAGCACTACCGGTATCAAATACCCATGTGTTATCATAAGAGTCTAAGAAATGGAGACTAATCATAAATGTACTTGAAGCTTCATCAAGCTTTTGTTTCGCCCTTTCTACAAGGTGCTCTTTGCAGTTCCTCTTCCAGTGCCTATCTTTACCATAGTGGAAGCACTGGCCTTTGTCCTTTGTTGGGTCTTTCTTAGCAACCTTTGCTTTACCTAGTCTGCCCTTGCCCTTTCCCTTCTTAAGAGACCTTTCTTCTTTCCTTTTCTTTCTGGTCTCACTAGTGTAGAGAACTGGCTTCTCTTTCTTAATAGAACTCTCTACCTCCCTCAACATATTGAGGAGCTCTAGGAAAGTCACCTCAAGCTTGTTCAAATTAAAATTCATTATGAATTATGAAAAGGAATCTAGTAGGGACTGAAGCACAATGTCCATGTTAGGATCAAGAGCACTAAGAGGGGGGGTGAATTAGTGTAGCAAAAAACTTTCGACGTTTAAAACTACGTTCGTACGATGAAATCATTTTCGACGTAAAACCGTTTTCGGAAACTTAACTTGAAAGAGAGTTTGTAAAGGAGTGCAGCAAAAGTAAAGAGGAAGTAAAGCACATATAGAGGTTTGCAGTAAGGTAAGCAGCAAGAATAAATGCAAACTAGAGAGCACCGTAATTTTAAAGTGGTTCGGTCAATCTTGACCTACATCCACTTTTGGCTTCCTCCTCCGACGAGGTCACCGACGTCCACTAAAGGCCTTCCTTCAATAGGCAAAGGCCAACCACCCTTTTACAGTTTCACTCCTTTTGACGGGCTTAGGAGATAACCCTTACAGAATTTCTCTCCTCTCTTGAAAGCTCAAAACATGGAAGAAAAGAGAGAGGAGAACTTCTAGCCTTTACAACACTTTTGAGCTCTAAAAATCACATAGTAAGATTGGATTTTCAGTACCTTTTGTTGCAGAAAAGGGTGGGGTATTTATAGGCCCCAAACCAGTTTGAATTCCAAGCTCAAAACTATCATCTCCTAGAATTCCGGGGTCTGGCGGTTGCACCGCTTGGCAGAGCTCGGAGACTGAGCCTCAGGGTGGTGCCACCTCCTGTCAGGGGCGGTTGCACAGCTTGGCAAAGCTCGGAGACTGAGCCTTTGGGCGGTGCCACCTCCTATCAGGGGCGGTTGCACCGCTTGGCAGAGCTCGGAGACCGAGCTCAGGCGGTTCCACCGCCTGTCACGGGCGGTTGCACCGCCTAGTCTCGCTCGGAGACTGAGCCCAAGCGGTGCCACCGCTTGACTGGGGCGGTTGCACCACCCAGCTTTCCTGGGAGACCATCTCCTGAGCGGTGCTACCACCGACCCTGGTGATACCACCGCCTAGCAAGAATTCTGGTCCGAATGGGTTGATTCATTCGGCCCAATTTAGGTCTGTCAAGGGCCCAATTGCCCCTAGATTAAGTTAATGGGATCACCTCCCATTCCTAACTTAATCTACATGCTAACTATGATATTTCTTAAGACATTTACTGCAACTTGCTCCGATGCGTCAATCGCTTCTTTTGGCGAGCTTCCGGCGAGCTTCCGGCGAACATCCGACGAACCTTCGGCGATGCTCCGGCGGACTTCCGGCAAACTCCTGGACTTACGACGATCCACTTGGCGAGTTCCAACAAGCTTCTTTGGGAAGCTCCTGGACTTCTCGGATTTGTTCCCTTAGAACCTCCGACGACCGTCCGGACTTCCGTCGAACTCTCGAACTCTCAACATGATCATAGTCTTGACTCCGGTGCAACTCCTACTGCATGTCTTACTTCCATCGTAGTTAATCCTGCACATGTAAAACAAAACTTCGATCGAGACAATTAATCCTAAGCAATTAACCAAGTTGTTCGGCATGTCATTGGTCCCTCGACGCTTCGTCCGATTCTTCGGTGCATCGTCCTCTCCTGTGGCCTATTGCCCAATCAGCCAGTTGACTCTGCAACTCCGATATCCTTGGCGCAATACCCGCTCTTCTTGGCCCAATGCCCAAGTCCATGGCCCGAAGCCTTCTGTCGATATGTTGACCGATCCACCGGCCCGACGTCCAATCTTTTGACATGTTCCTTCGGCACAACATGATTTTTCCTGCTTTAAGTGTCTCATCCTGATCAAAGCATCTTGCGTCACTCAAAACATAGATTAAAATATAAACATAATTATCAATTGGTTTCATCATCAAAATATGAGATTCAACAATCTCCCCCTTTTTTATGATGACAACCAATTGATGACGGAGTTAAATTGAACTCCCGGAGTTTAAACAAACTCCCCCTATCAATATACCATATTGATAGAACCTTGAATTCAAACTGAATTCAAGTCATTGGAATATTCATCATGAATACTTGCAACACGTCATCATGAACTTATGCATAAACTTATGCATAACATCACACTTCTCCCCCTTTGTCATCAACAGAAAGGAGAACTTTAACTATTCTTGTGTTTGGAATATAGGTTCAACTTATTGCATGAAAAACATAGTATCAAATTTTATCATCATGCAATCTAGCAATTAAAGATGTACAAGTTTAGCATATTTGCTTTTCATGAGATAACAACTGTTTGCTTCTCTTTAGACTACAAGCTAGCAATTTTTATGATATACAAGTTTTACTAAATACAAGCTAGCAAAGATTTTGAAAGCTAATGCAAGATAGCTTTCTTGTGTAAGCTCATGATTCTTGCTTCCTTTACAATGTTTGAGCTCGAAATTTTGCTTCCGTTGCAAAGTACAAGTTTAGCATTTTTAGCTTTTCTTGAGATAGCAACTTCTACATCATGCAAGCTAGCAAATTAGAGATGTTCAAGAAGGCAACTCTTGCTTCTTGAAATAGGCAAGATTGCACATTTGGTAGAGATTACAAGATTGCACATTTGAGTTGAGCAAACTAATAAGTTTTGCCCCTTTTTGCTATATGTACATTTGCAATTTTTGCTTCCCTTGTCTTGTGCAAGCTAGCTATCTCCCCATTTATCATTATCAAAAAGAAGGGAAGACCCTTTACATCAATTTCTAGATCATAACAAAGGTAAGTATCAATCTTATTTGTGCATCATTATATATTCAAATTAAAACATACATAATTTTAAAAAACTTTATTTTTCATGCACGATACCCAAAAATAAATCAATCATCATTAATAAGCATATCATACATGATATTCAAACATTAAAAATTTTAAGCATTTATCAACATGTTGATCATGATACCAAACATTCATCATTTAAAGCATTCATGATACACATCATATGCAATACATCATGTATATCATTTGTTGAATCTCGAATTTTGATGATGAAGTCAATTGTCATTTGTTATCTAATCTATATGTTAAGATAAGTGTGAAGGATTAACTACGATGAAAGTAAGACATGCAATAGGAGTTGCGCCGGAGTCAGGACAATGATCACGTTGGGAGTTCGAGAGTTCAACGGAAGTTCGGACAGTCGTCGAAGGTTCTGCGGGAACAAATCCGAGAAGTCCATAACCTTGACAAAAGAAGCTCGTCAAAACTCGCCAAGTGGATCGTCGCAAGTCCAGGAGTTTGCCGGAAGTCCGCAGGAGCATCACCGAGGGTTCATCGGATGATCGACGGAAGTTCGCCGGAAGCTCGCCGGAAGAAGCGATTGACGCACCGGAGCAAGTTGCAATACATGTCTTAGGGAATATCCTAGTTAGCACAATGATTACGTTGGAAATGGGAGGTGATCCCATTAACTTAATCTTGGGGCAATTGGGCCCCTGAAAAAACCCAAATTGGGCCGAATGGATCAACCCATTCGGACCCTGATTTCTGCCAGGAGGTTGAACCGCCCAAGCCAGGAGGTGGCACCGCCTAGGCTGAGTCTCCGAGGGAGACTGGGCAGTGCAACCGCCCCAGCCAAGAGGTGGCACCGCCTGGGCTCAGTCTCCGAGCGAGACTGGGCGGTGCAACCTCCCCTGACAAGAGGTGGCACCGCCTGAGCTCGGTCTTCGAGCTCTGGCAGGAGGTGCAACCGCCTCAGTCAGGAGGTGGCACCGCTTGAGCTCGGTCTTCGAGCTCTGGCAGGAGGTGCAACCGCCCCTGACAAGAGGTGGCACCGCCCAGAGGCTCAATCTTCGAGCTCTGCCAGGCGGTGCAACAGCTCCAGTCAGGAGGTGCAACCGCCAGATCCCGGAATTCCGGGAATTGACAGTTTTGAGCTCCAAATTTGAACTGGGTTGGGGCCTATAAAATACCCCACCCATTCAGCACTGAAAGAGCACTGAACATACACCGAAATCTTGATCTTGTTCTGTGATTTTTAGAGCTCAAAATTATTGTAAAGGCCAAAAGTTCTTCTCCCTCTTTTCTTCCAAGTTCTGAGCTTTAAAGAGAGGAGAGAAAAGTCTGTAAGGGTTGTCTCCTAAGCCCGTCAAAAGGAGTGAAACTATAAAAGGGTGGTTGGCCTTCACCTATTGAAGGAAGGCCTCTAGTTGACGTCGGTGACCTCGTCGATGGAGGAAGCCAAAAGTGGAGTAGGTCAAGATCGACCGAACCACTCTAAATCTCGGTTTGCATTTACTTTGAGCATCTTATATTTACTACAAACCTCCTCAATAGCTTACTGCCTTCTGTGTTTTTACGAACGTGTTTCAAAGTTCAGTGCTTTCCGAATCGGCGTTTAGACGCAAATCAGTTTTATCGTACGAACATCATATTTCAGTTTGCGCTTACGTTCTGATTTCCATCATAACTGCAAACTACCTTTATATCCTTGCTTTAACTACATCTCGCTTCATCTCAAGTTAAAGTGGTTTACGAATCGACTTTCACACCGAAATTGCTTTTATCGTACGAACGTCGTATTTCAGTTTGCGCTTATATTCTGGTTTTCATCATAACTGCAAACTGCCTTCATAGATTGACTTTAACGTCATCTCGCTTGATCTTAAGTTAAAGTAATCTTAGAATCGGCTTTCACACCGAAATCGTTTTTATCATTCGAACGTTTTTTATCGTTGAAAGATTTCCACTGCACTAATTCACCCTTGGATTAAAATGAAGCTATGTTGAACAACCTCCTGGATTTGAAAATAATAGCCTCCCTAATCATGTGTTTAGATTAACTAAAGCTCTCTATGGTTTAAAACAAGCACCGAGGGCTTGGTATGAGAGACTTAGTTCTTTTCTTATTAAAAATAATTTCACAAAAGGCAAGGTTGATACTACATTATTCATCAAGAATTTTGAAAATAATTTTCTCATTGTTCAGATTTATATTGATGATATTATCTTTGGTTCTACGAATGAATCTCTTTGTGAATCTTTTGCTAAAACTATGAGTCTTGAATTCGAAATGAGTTTAATGGGAGAATTAACATTCTTCTTAGGCTTACAAATCAAATAATTAAGCAATGGCATCTTTATTAGTCAAACTAAATATGCTATGAATTTGCTCAAAAAGTTTAATATGAATAACTCAAAAGCTATTAACACTCTTATGAGCACCTCCACTAAGTTAGAAATTGATGAAAGTGGAGAAAGCTTCGATCAAAAAACTTATAGGGGTATGATAGGAAGTTTACTTTACCTCACTGCAACTAGACCAGATATCATGTTTAGTGTAGGACTTTGTGCTAGATTTCAATCAAACCCTAAGATATCTCATCTCAAAGTAGTTAAAAGAATACTTAGATATCTTAATGGTACCATAAATCTAGGATTATGGTACCCAAAATTAGAGAATCTTAAGTTAATTGCTTATGCTGATGCGAACTTTGCTGGCTGTAGAATAGATAGAAAAAGCACATCAGGAACATGTCAATTTTTAGGACATGCCCTTGTTTCCTGGTCATCTAAGAAACAAAACTCGGTTGCACTATCAACAACCGAAGCTGAATATATTGCAGCAAGTGCATGCTGTGCACAAGTTGTATGGATGAAAAACACCTTAGAAGATTATAAAATTCATCTTAAAAATATTCCTATTAAATGTGATAACACAAGTGCAATATGCTTAACGAAAAATCCTATACAACACTCAAGAACAAAACATATTGATATTAGACATCACTTTATACGAGATCATGTTACTAATCATGATGTAATCATAGAATTCATTGATACTAAACATCAACTAGTTGATATTTTTACAAAACCTCTAAGTGAAGAACAATTTGATTTCATAAGAAGAGAATTAGGAATGTTGATGTGTCTGAGTACATAAACTAGTTAAAATTATCTTTCGGACTGTATTGAATGATCAAATCACTTGACTACCATTACATGCCTAAATAACATGTTGGAAATTATGTGTTGAATACAAAAATTTTCATAACAATAAGCATGTTTTGTCTTCATGATTGTATTTGAAAATCTGTAGCATAGTCTTATCCGAATGCATGAAAGTGTTAATTTCATTTTCAGATTCGCCTAACAATTGGTATCCTAATAATCGGATTTTCTCATACACTTATAAAAAATATTTTTCTGAAATGGATTTGATGAAATGATTCGCTTATGAATTCCATCTTGAAATATGGATGATAGTGTTTTTTATTTGCAAAGATTTGTTTCACATACATATCTTGATACCTGTAAAAATGAAGCATGATTCAATCTCTCATCGATTTTAACTTCATGATTTAATCTCTCATCGGTTTTAACTTAACTCAAAGTAAACTCACAAATAGCTGGTATCACAAATGGCCTTCCTCCTTCATGCAAAAAGATTATAACAAATACAAAGGAAGAAGTATTCAAAGTGATCTACATATCATGCTTGTACAATTGATTTCCTATCACTTACTATTGGAAAATAACTTGAACCTAGTAAAGGCATGAACGACTATCACACTTATGCTCAAAATTTGCTTATATTGTTCTCCTGGTATCACAATTACCATGCTTTTTAGTGATGACAAAGGGGGAGAAATATATGAGTACTAATGCCATGCTTGCATCACCAAGAGATGCTATGATTGCTATAATTTGTATTATGCCTTGTTTGTATCATGTCAAGATATCAAACAAAAAAACTTGCATCGTAATTTTACGTATTGATATCTTACCATGTGATGAAATGCAATAATTGCTAAAACATTTGAAATGTGTGCATCATGTAATGATATCAAAATCTTACTTCGCAGTTTTACATGTTGATATCTTATAATATGATGAATTGCTACTATTACCATCATTCAAACATGTAATATAAAATTTGGAAATGAATGTCAAGCCTTGACATCATCTTCAGAGAGATACATCATGATGGGAGTATTGATAAGTTTAAATGATTTTAACTTATCAATATGTCTCTTAAATTCAAAGGTTTTGAATTCTAAAATGACTTATCTCAAGTATGGCATATAGACAGGGGGAGTTAAGGTTAACTCCATTATCAATTGATTGTCATCAACAAAAGGGGGAGATTATTGAATCTCGGATTTTGATGATGAAGTCAATTGTCATTTGTTATCTAATCTATATGTTGAGATAAGTGTGTAGGATTAACTACGATGAAAGTAAGATATGCAGCAGGAGTTGCGCCGGAGTCAGGACAATGATCATGTTGGGAGTTCGAGAGTTCAACAGAAGTTCGGACAATCATCGGAGGTTCTGCGGGAACAAATCTGAGAAGTCCATAAGCTTGCCAAAGAAGCTCGTCGGAACTCGCCAAGTGGATCATCGCAAGTCCAGGAGTTTGCCGGAAGTCCGCAGGAGCATCATCGAGGGTTCATCGGATGATCGACGGAAGTTCGTCGGAAGCTCGCCGGAAGAAGCGATTGACGCAACGGAGCAAGTTACAGTAAATGTCTTAGGGAATATCGTAGTTAGCACAATGATTAAGTTGGAAATGGGAGGTGATCCCATTAACTTAATCTTAGGGCAATTGGGCCCTGAAAAACCCAAATTGGGCCGAATGGATCAACCCATTCGGACCCTGATTTCTACTAGGCGGTTGAACCGCCCAAGCTAGGAGGTGACACCGCTTGGGCTGAGTCTCCGAGGGAGATTGGGCGGTGCAACCACCCCAGCCAAGAGGTGGCACCGCCTGGGCTCAGTCTCCGAGCGAGACTAGGTGGTGCAACCTCCCCTGACAAGAGGTGGCACCGCTTGAGCTCGGTCTTCGAGCTCTAGCAGGAGGTGCAACCGCCTCAGTCAGGAGGTGGCACCGCCTGAGCTCGGTCTTCGAGCTCTGGCAGGAGGTGCAACCACCCCTGACAAGAGGTGGCACCGCCCAGAGGCTCAGTCTTCGAGCTCTACCAAACGGTGCAACCGCTCCAATCAGGAGGTGCAACCGCCAGATCCTAGAATTTCGGGAATAGACAGTTTTGAGCTCCAAATTTGAACTAGGTTGGGGCCTATAAAATACCCCACCCATTCAGCACTAAAAGAGCACTGAACATACATCAAAATCTTGATCTTGTTCTGTGATTTTTAGAGCTCAAAATTGTTGTAAAGGCCAAAAGTTCTTCTCCCTCTTTTCTTCCAAGTTCTGAGCTTTAAAGAGAGGAGAGAAAAGTCTATAAGGGTTGTCTCCTAAGCCCGTCAAAAGGAGTGAAACTGTAAAAGGGTGGTTGGCCTTCGCCTATTGAAGGAAGGCCTCTAGTTGACGTCGGTGACCTCGTCAGTGGAGGAAGCCAAAAGTGGAGTAGGTCAAGATTGACCGAACCACTCTAAATCTCGGTTTGCATTTACTTTAAGCATATTATCTTTACTGCAAACCTCCTCAATAGCTTACTGCCTTCTGTGTTTTTACGAACGTGTTTCAAAGTTCAGTGCTTTCCGAATCGGCGTTTAGACGCAAATCAGTTTTATCGTACGAACATCATATTTCAGTTTGCGCTTACATTCTGATTTCCATCATAACTACAAACTGCCTTTATATCCTTACTTTAACTACATCTCGCTTCATCTCAAGTTAAAGTGGTTTACAAATCGGCTTTCACACCGAAATCGCTTTTATCGTACGAACGTCGTATTTCAGTTTGCGCTTATATTCTGGTTTTCATCATAACTGCAAACTGCCTTCATAGATTGACTTTAACATCATCTCGCTTGATCTTAAGTTAAAGTAATCTTAGAATCGACTTTCACACCGAAATCGTTTTTATCGTTCGAACGTTTTTTATCGTTGAAAGATTTCCGCTGCACTAATTCACCCCCCCCCCCCCCTCTTAGTGCTCTTGATCCTAACATCATTGTCATAAGTATTGCATTCATCATTTCAAATTAATGAATATTTCATCATTGCATGCATCATACCAAATCATAAAATAAAAAATCATTATTAATGCATGATTTCAAATCATCATTTATTTCACATCATGATGGTACCAATTTTGTCAAATTACATCATTCTACCATGCATGATCGAAACTTCTTATTTGTATATATCAAAACAAATTAATGAGTATTTCATGTATTCATATCATCACATAAGGAATATCAAGAAGAATTATTAGGTGATGAGATATATTTCATTCATTCAAAGAATTTTACATAACAAAATTCAAGTCATAAGCCTTAAAAGATGTCATGAGAGAACATATAAACAATCTTGATTTATAAAATGAATACTCAAGTTATAATTTCGAAAAATCAAAAGAAACCGTGATTCATTTTAACAAATCTCCTCTTAAATAAATAATATAAAGAATTCTTAGGAGATCATGAAAAGATAGAATTCATTCAATTTTGTAAGAGAACAAGATATTAATTCATGCATATAAAATCCTGATTTAAGCCTAAAATATCTCAATTTATATATTTTAAAAAATCAAGATAAAGCTTCATTTAAATCATCAAAGCAAGATCAATAGATTTTCGAAAATGAATTGTTAGGATCAAGAAAATCCGAAAATGAAATTTAACACTTTCATGCATTCGGAAATGGTTTTGCCATATGTTTTTCAAATACACTCATGAAAATAACACATGCTTATCATCATGTATAACTTAAAATCTCATACATAAAATTGTCAATCATGGTATCAAAATATTTAATATTACGTCATTATGCATTTCTTCAAACATGATTTTATTTAATCAAAATCGAGAAATAACAATGGAAATCAACATGATACACATTATTACTTCTTAACCACATATAGCATGATATTAAACTTCTTAATACTTTCATTAAGACATCAAGCATGGTTTTAATCAAAATCGAAAATAATCAAGATACACATTTTTTCTTATTAAGAAAAACATACATATGATCATTAGATTTAAATCTATCATTTTATTCCATTAACATAAAACATGTAATTTTCATTATTATTTTCAAAATTATGAGCATGATCATATTCTTGTATTTTTTTAAAAAAAATTAATTTGTAATTTTCAAGAAAAATAATTATTCTAAAAAAGAAAATGCATCATGAAAAACATCAAGTAGTTTCAAAATAAATTAAGGGGGTTTCGATTACCTCATCGTTGAATGTCTTTAAGGCGTAGTTTGCCACCTTGCCTTTCTTGATTTTCTCCTCATCTTCGGAGGAGCTCGATTCATCCCAAGTTGTATTCTTTTTCTTTCGTTCAAAGCAAGTAGTTCCCCTTTTTTTGCTTTTTAATTTTTGTTTTATGAACTTTTTAGATTTCATTTGTAGTTCTTGTTCACCATCACTTGAGCTTATGCTCGAGTGGTCTTCAAATGTTCTATATCCCAAATCCTTCCTGTTCTTTGGAAGGTTGTTTTGTTCATCATGTGCATTGTGCACCATTTCATATGTCATCAATGAACCAATTAGTTCTTTAAGTGAAAAAATATTTAAATCTTTTGTTTCTTGTATTACCGTTACTTTTGATTCCCAAGCTTTAGAAAGTGATCGTAAAACTTTACTAACAAGTTCAAAATTCGAGAAACATTTGCCAAGAGCTTTTAAACCATTGACGACATCCGTGAAATGGGTGTACATGTCAACAATGGTTTCGCTCAGCTTCATTCGAAAAAGCTCGAAATCATACATTAAAAAATTTACTTTAGAATCTTTTACACTACTTGTGCCTTCATGTGTGATTTCAAGAGTGCGCCAAATATCAAAAGTCATTTCGCACGTAGAAATCCGATTGAACTCATTTTTGTCCAAAGCGCAAAATAAGGCATTCATAGCCTTTGCATTTAAAGAAAAATACTTCTCCAAATCCAACCATTCGTTCATCGGTTTAAAGGGAAGTTGAAAACCATTTTCAATAATACTCCATAAATCCAAATTCATAGAAATCAAGAAAACTCTCATTCGAGTTTTCCAATAAGTGTAGTCCAATCCGTTAAACAACGGTGGATGAATAACCGATAAGCCCTCTTGAAAGCCATGAAGAGTCATTTCTCTCGGGTGTAAATCTGAAATGAGAAATACCGGGCTCTGATACCAATTGTTAGGATCAAGAGCACTAAGAGGGGAGGGGAGGGTGAATTAGTGTAGCAGAAAACTTTGATATTTAAAACTGCGTTCGTATGATGAAATTGTTTCCGACGTAATATCATTTTCGGAAACTTAACTTGAAAGCGAGTTCGTAAAGGAGTGCAGCAAAAGCAAAGAGGAAGTAAAGCACATATGGAGGTTTGCAGTAAGGTAAGCAGCAAAAATAAATGCAAACTAGAGAGCACCGTAATTTTAGAGTGGTTCGATCAATGTTGACCTACATCCACTTTTGGCTTCCTCCTCTTACGAGGTCACCGACGTCCACTAGAAGTCTTCTTTCAATAGGCGAAGGGCAACCATCCTTTTATAATTTCACTCCTTTTGACGGGCTTAGGAGATAACCCTTAGAGAATTTCTCTCCTCTCTTGAAAGCTCAAAACTTAGAAGAAAATAGGGAGGAGAACTTCTAGCCTTTACAACACTTTTTTAGCTCTAAAAATCATAGAGTAAGATTGGATTTTCGGTTGCAGGAAAGGGTGGGGGATTTATAGGCCCCAAACCAGTTTGAATTCCGAGCTCAAAATTGTCATCTCCCGGAATTCCGGGATCTAGCGGTTGCACCGCTTGACTGGGGCGGTTGCATCGCCTGGTAGAGCTCAGAGACTGAGCCTCTGGGTGGTGCCACCTCCTGTCAGGGGCGGTTGCACCGCTTGGTAGAGCTCGGAGACCGAGCTCAGGCGGTTCCACCGCCTAGTCTCACTCGGAGACTGAGCCCAAGCGGTGCCACCGCTTGACTGGAGCGGTTGCACCGCCTAGCTTTCCTGGGAGACCATCTCCTGGGAGGTGCCACCGCCGACCCTGGCAGTACCACCGCCTAGCAGGAATTCTGGTCTAAATGGGTTAATCCATTTGGCCCAATTTGGGTCTATCAAGGGCCCAATTGCCCCCAGATTAAGTTAATGGGATCACCTCTCATTCCTAACTTAATCTACATGCTAACTACGATATTTCTTAAGATATTTACTGCAACTTGCTTCGGTGCGTCAATCGCTTCTTCCGACGAACTTCCGGCGAACATCCGACGAACCTTCGGCAATGCTCCGGCGGACTCCTGGACTTGCGACGATCCACTTGGTCAGTTCCGACGAGCTTCTTTGGCAAGCTTCTGGACTTCTCGGATTTATTCCCGCAGAACCTCTGATGACCATCCGGACTTCCGTCGAACTCTCGAACTCCTAACATGATCATAGTCTTGACTCCGGTGCAACTCCTGCTGTATGTCTTACTTCCATTGTAGTTAATCCTGCACATGTAAAACAAAACTTCGATCGAGACAATTAATCCTAAGCAATTTACCAAGTTGTTCGGCATGTCATTGGTCCCTCAACGCTTCGTCCGATTCTTCGGCGCATCGTCCTCTCTTGCGGCCTATTGCCCAATCGGCCAGTTGACTCCGCAACTCTGATATCCTTGGTGCAATACCCGCTCTTCTTGGCCTAATGCCCGAGTCCACGACTCGAAGCCTTCTATCGATACGTCGACCGATTCACCAGCCCGACGTCCAATCTTCTAACATGTTCCTCCGGCACAACATGATTTTTCCTGCTTTAATTGTCTCATCTTAATCGAAGCATCCCGCGTCACTCAAAACATAGATTAAAACATAAACATAATTATCAATTGGTTTCATCATCAAAATACGAGATTCAACAGTCCACACATAAGTTATCCTCTAGGACCATTCCTAGACCTATGAGTTTCTCTATCCACTCAATCATCTTTAGGACATGGTTCTGAACCGGTGTCCCCTTAGTCATCCTAGCACGGAAGAGGCTCTTGGATATCTCATATCGTTGAGTCCTTCCCTGTTCCTTAAACAATTTAAGGACATGTAGGAGAATGGATCTGGCATCCATCTTTTCATGTTGTCTCTGTAACTCAGGAGTCATAGAGCCCAACATATAACACTGAGCAAGAGTGGAGTCATCAATGTACTTCACGTAGCGAGCAATCTCATCCTCGCTTGCGCCTTCTTCGGGCGTAGGCATCACTGTATCAAGGACGTACACGATTTTCTCTACCGTGAGAACAATTCTCAAGTTACGGAGCCAATCCGTATAATTTGGACCAGTGAGGCGGTTGACATCAAGTATGCCACGTAAGGGATTTGAAAGCGACATTTTCTGAAAATAAAGATGCAGTAGAAATGAATAACATGCAGATTTTACAAGAAATAAACTATCAAGATATGGACTTCTATCTTAATATGCTCCCACTATTTTACTAACGAGTTACGCGACACCCTCAGCACGTGAAATGGAAGTCTCCGACAGACTTATTGTGGGGATCAGAATCCAATCAGCGTCTTAGTGTAACCTCGAGAGACTCGACCAATCACACTAAGTCTAAAAGGTAGGCAACTCTTGCCGATCACAACTCCTTGTGATTCCCGTCCTATTCGGCCTCCGAATTACCATGGTCTCTAGGGACTCGACCAACCATGATGCTCGGTTAAGTCAACACCTTCGTTACAAGATGAGTCTGATTTGATGATATACCCTCGAGGGACTCGACCAAGCATATCATGTCCTCCGGTCACCGGTGACATCTCTATATCGTAAGCAAGATAGTGAATCACGATATAGGTGAGTCTCGAGGGACTCGGCCAACTCAACCTACATCGGGAATCAGTTCCTACTTATAATGATGGAAGGCCACGTGGGTCAATCTAATTGCCTCACGTTTACCGACTTAATATTATCGAGAGAGATGTTTCTACGATTTGGTCTCCTAATATGACATGTCACACATATACATATTTAATATATATCTACATTGCATATATATATATATATATATATATATATATATATATATATATATATATATATATATATATATATATATATATATATATATATAATATGTGTATAAGCAATCACACCAAATGATCATAGACCACAATCTAATGTGATTAGGCCTGAGCCAGTAGGCCTAATCACTCACATCAAGATCTATGTGTGCAAAGGTGCATCTCCATGCCCTGTGATCATCCATCTCGTCCTCGTCGGTTTCGTTGACATCTCGATGCATTTTCATACAACGCAATCGTCCGTCTCGTGGGTCCGCTATCGCATCCACGCTCCCGTTGTGCCTCCTCATGTGATTACAACTTAATCATAAGCACGTAGGCCCGACAATAAATGAGAAATATAATGGAGGCTCGCAGACCCCAATAATAATAATCACAAGTACACACATCACATGGTCCATGATCATTCGTCCACACATCATACATCACATGTATAAATTATCATCATCATGTATGACTACTAGATAATGATAAAAATAATAATCAACTAAACTTTTTAATTAATTAGTATTTTATGAAATCAGGGACATATAGGAAATTTTTTAATTCCTAGGGGTATTTTCATAATTTAGACAAAAGACAGAAATTGGAATTTCTCAAATTCCGAGGGGCAAAACTATCTTTTGCCCAGAAAACCCTAATGCCCTCATCCTCCCCTACTGCTGCTGTTGCCGCCGCCTCCGCCACCCTTTCGGTGGTAGGCTGTGCGGCGGAGGGCGGGGTCGCTGCCCTTGCCTACAAGCGGCAAGCCCACTGGTGGCGCTGGCGCTACCCCTTCAGCTAGGCACCCCCGCGGGCGGGCACCCCTATGGGTGTCGTCCCCTCCGCGGGCGATTTTGCCTGCGAGGCAGCGCCCGCAGGCGGTGTTGCCTCACCGGGCGACCGCCCCTGCTAGGATTTTGCCCGCGGGAGAAGCGGCCACAAGCACCGCTGCCCTACGACGCTTCACCATACGAGAGCAGCGGTCGCAGGAGCCGCTGCCCTTGCGGCTGCTGCTGTAGGCTACCTGCCTGTATGCAGATGGCAGTGTTGCCATCTGCGACGACAGCGAGGGCAGCAACAGTTGTTGCCCTTTTTCGCTTTTGCGTCAATGATTTTGACGTCAAAAGCTTCTCCAAAACACAACACACGTAGTTTAAAACCAATCTATCGCACGAACAACCTGGCTCTAATACCACTATTGGGAAAATCTTTGGGGCGACATCACAAGCACAGCGGAAGAATAAGAAAACAAAATCCCCGATTCCCAAAGAGATGTTCGTTGTCGTGCGAAGATTGGTGCGTAAAATCCGCGAAATTGAAAAACTGCGTATAGAGTAGATTATGTTACCTAGGGAGATCGTATATCCCTGTTTCCTTGCAGATCCTTAGGAGAGGGTGAAGGAGGTCAAGCGTCCTCCTCTCTAGCGATGATCCACATAGTAGGGCTGCGACGACGCTCCTCAAAACTCCAGGCCTACTCTGAGGTGGAGAGGGGAAGGAGAATAGGAGAGGCAAGCAAAGGCTCTAGCCTATGAGGCTCTGAATCCCTCCTATTTATAGAGGTCCCCTATCAAACCCTAATGGATCCTTGCCTATTGGGTATTGGATCTGCATCTAATAACCCAAGCCTTTTAGATTAGTGGATCTCTATCCAATAATCTCTCATGGGCTCTTATTGGATCTCGTCTATGGGATCCAATAATTCAAGGGCTTATTGGATATCCAATAAGACAAGGGCTCCGTCGGATATCTCATATCCGAACCTCTACTCATCGCAATGCCTACCGTATGTGTGTGACCCTCTAGGGCTAATATCGAGCTGATTGTGAGTCATACCTGTTAGAACTCCTTCTAACTCAATGAATTATTATCTCTGTAATAATTCACTTGACTCATCGACTACGGACTTACTAGGCCATTACGCCGTAGTCCCCAAACGATACAGGGAAATCCAATCCATTAGACCTGTCTATCCTCGGTTACCGTGTACCTATAGTCCCTCATCCATCTAATATCCCAGAGATCGTATATCGAGCATTGTGTTGTCAGACCCATATGGTTTCTACTCGAGTCTCGCTCTAATCAGATTCTCCCGGAGAACTCTTTATCTCTCAACCCGAATGACCCTAGCTAGGGATTTGTCTGAGCAAGAACATATAGGATATTCCTCTTATGACACCGAGAGTGGATGATCCTCTGTTGACACTCAATAGCCCTCGTAAGGTCGACTACCACTCCCAATGTCCAACTGTACTAGATCTAGGACAACCAAACCTATAAGTCTGGTATCAAAGAGTGGAGCACTCATACAGGACATCTTTGGTGTCTCAAGTCTAAGGACCAGATATACCACTAGGACTACGGAATCAATATCTAACAATAAGGCATCATCAACCATCCAGCATTCCATAAAGCGGATCAATCAGTGAACTCATTCTCCAATGAGCACCTGTACTATATCCCTATTGTCCCTACACGAGCAGCTATGAGACTAGCTACATCCATCGTATGGACGGGTATATAGCACACCAGTCTTTCTGGTTATCACGATGTCCCTCTTGAGTAACCTATGACCGGGATTATTTAGGATATGTGTTTAAAGGTGGATCGATCTTATTTTCGTGATCTCATCACGATCCGATTCCCATTGCATAAATCCAAAGACATCACAATATATATATATATATATATATATATATATATATATATATATATATATATATATATATATATATATATATGTATGTATGTATATATATATATATATATGTATGTATGTATATATATATATATATATATATGTATGTATGTATATATACAATAGTTATAAAGTGATATATGCCAAAATATAATAAGCAAAAAAGATTCTATATCAAGTCACACGTGCTATCACTCACGTGATTGGCTTGCTGGGCACCTATGACTAGCAATAGTTAGAGAGTAAATTAAGTTAGGATTGGGAGGTAATCCCACAAACTTAATTAGGTGCTAATTGGGCCCTTGATAGGGCTAAATTGGGCCGAATTGAGCAGCCCATTCAGCCCTTGAATTCTTGGCCGACGATGGCACCGCTTGAGAGACTCGGTCTCCCAGGAATTCTGGACAGTGGTACCGCCCTTGTTAGGCGGTGGTATCATCGGCAGTTAATGCTGCCAGTGGTGGTACTGCCCCTGTTAGGCGATGGTACTGTCAGAGCTCGATCTCCGAGCTTTGTCAGGCGGTGATACCGCCTAGTGTTAGGTGTCAGGCGGTAGTACTGCCAAGACCTCGGAAAGATGAGATTATAAACTTTTAGACTCTAATTTTGAAGCCATTGGGGCCTATAAAAATTTCACCATTTTTTGCATGAAAGGGCACGAAAGCATTGAGATAATCTTGAGTTATTGGGATGTAAAAGTATTGTAAATAAGTGCTAGAGTCCTCCTCCTCTCTTTCTAAGTTTTGAGATCATTAAAGAGAGGTGTAAGACTTGTAAGGGTTCTCTCCTAAACTCGTGAAAAGGAGAAAGCGCTGTAAAGAGGTGACTGGTCTTCACCTATTGAAGGAAGGCCTTTAGTGGACGCCGATGATCTTGCCGGAGGAGGAATCCGAAAGTGGATATAGGTCATATTGATCGAACCACTCTAAAACTCTGTTTGCATTTACTTTGTGCAATTTACTCTACTGCATACCTCCTTAATTTTCTCTTGCACTTTTATGAAAGCTTTCGAGTTCAACTTCTCTCCGAAACAAATTAAATCGAAACCATTTTCGTCGGATTCGGTTTTAAATGAAATGAACAATTTTCTGAAATCATGAAAGTTTTCCGCTGCACTAATTCACCCCCCTCTTAGTGCCACTCTTGATCCTAACAAATATATTAATGGATCGAGCAATAAAGTGAAGGAGAGGATGATGCATCAAAGGTTCAGACGAAGCACCGGATGAAACAATGACATGTCGGGTAATATAGGATTTTTGTTTTATAATCGATTATGTGTTTATCATCGTAGTTGAAGTATTAATTGAGTTAGTTTTGGGTGTAACCATGCTTAAGGGCTTATTGGGCTTGAATCAAGGCTAATTTGGACTGAATGGAAGGCTCATTCAATAACCTACAGTTGGGTCAAGTGGTGGAACCACCTATGAGCTTGAACATACAAAGTGTACGTTTTTGAAAGACCCGACGGTAGTACCACTTAGACTAGCAGTAGTATCGTCGAAATATAATCTCTTAGACTATGTCAAGCGGTGGTATTGCCTAGATTGGGTGGTGGTACCATTAGTGCATAGAGTGGTAGGCCATGGTACTGTTAGTACTCCGAAAGTCCAAAGATTTAAATTTTTGGCTCTATTTCTAAGTCATATGGGGTCTATAAATACCCAACTCATTCCTATTTGAGATAACAAGAAAAATAGTAGAAAGGAAAAAAAATTCTTGAGGAAAAAAGAGTTGTAATATCTTAAGTTATTGAGTCTCTTTCTTATAGAGTTAGAAGTCTTATAGGGAGGAGTAAGACCTAATTGTAAAAGAGAGGTGCGAAGGTTCTCTCTTGAGCCTATGAAAATAAGAAATATTTTAATAAAGGTAGTTGATATTCGTCAATTAAAAAAAGATCGTTAGTAAAAGTCGATGGTTTTGACGGAAGAGGAATCAAGAGTGGACGTAGGTCGCGATAACCGAACCATTATAAATTTAATTTATATTTATTTTATACTTTTTATTAATATTATAAACTAATTTACTTATTTACTACTTTTTTACCCCTGCTTTTACGAGCCTAATAAAGGGAAAACCAAGATGGAGGAAGGAGAAGGAGGGAGAAGGACTTAGCATAATGAACAAGCAAGTGGTGGAGGTAGAGTGGGAGGAGAAATGGTGTTGGTGGAGGACGAGAACAAGGGTAGTAAAATAATTTGAAAAAAAATAATCTAGGACTTAAAAGAAAGAAATAAATCAAATACTTCAATTTTTATTAAATCGATTTGATCCCATGTTCAGTCCAATTAACTTAGTCAACTAGGTTTGATGGACAACATTTTATATTTTAAATTTTATAAAGAGTATCTTGGTTATAAAATAAAAAATGGAGCGCCCTTTGATTAAAATAAAATACAGAGAGTCATTTGGTAAAATCTTATTATTGAATTTACTTTGGAATAAATTGTCAAACTCTATTATTGGGTTTTTTTTATTGGGATAAATTGGCCAATACGTTTTTATGGCTAATTCAAGAAATGGAAAATAGTCGCCAGAAATCCAAACCAAAAACCCAAATCCGGGAGATCCATGAAACAGAGTTACCATTCCTCTGTTTTCCTCTCTTGAATGCCGTAAACCAAGTAACCAACCCACCCCACTGAAACCTTTGCCATTCTCTGAGACTTCGGTGAGCTCAGACAAGAAGAAGTGGAGAGGAGATGACTCGGCCGGCGTTCTCCAGGAGGGGATTGCACGCCGACAGCTTGCCCGGGCATTTAAACGACGGTGCCGGTGGGCGGTCGCCAGCAGATCGGAGGAATCGGCTTCCGCCGCGGAAGGGGACGGGGTGCCGGTGGACGCAAGTCCTCCTGGGCGGTCTTGTCCTCGTCGTCCTAGCGTTCTTCGTTCTCGGGATCTGGCAGCTGACACTGATGACGAGCGCCGGCGGGCCTGGGGAGTTTGTCTCCCGCATTGGGGGCGGCGGGAGGCGGACAAGGCCGGTCGGCAGTGTGCTAAGATTCGTGCCGTCGGATCTGATGCGGAGATTCGAAGAACAGCGAAGCGCCCTCGATAGGCGGAGATCTGATGGGAGGCTCGGCCTTCGGCCGCCTAGATTGGCGCTTGTAAGTGTTTTCGAATCCTCATGTTTGTGCTTTAGGGTTCAAGATTTTGGGCGTATACGCTGTTCTTGTTGGTTATTTATTTTTGCGTTTGATCGGCGATCTTGCACCTCAATTGTTTTTATTTCTTTTTCGTTGGTAGAAAGTTTGATGCAATTATGTTGTAGAGGTGCCTCTTGTTTTGCCTACGGAAATTCATGATGAAATACGTGTTGTTTGTACTAGTTTCTATGCCTATATTGTTGCATTCTCCTACAATTTCATAATTGGATAAGTTGTCTATTAACCCTTTCTCCAACTACGATCTTGTTGGTTAATAATTCATTGATCAACATGCAACCCCGGTACCTTGTAGTATACTATTTTCTTGATTGTTTTGAGCAAAATGACATTGGATTTTTCAATTAAAAAGCAGATGGGTTTGCTATTACTTGCCATGCAACTGAATGCGTTATGACAAGAAGGAAATGCTATTCAGGTGGGCAAATCATGGTTAGAATGAAGTGTTCTCTCGCACATGTGGGCCCCACACATTAGAACTGAAATGTGACATCACCCATCACAATTTTGATGGGTGATCCAGTCTGCAGAAGAAAATATCACTGGGCAGAGCTTAGAAGCTAAAGATTCTTATGCTGCACCAATAAGATTCATGTTAACATCAAAATAACAACTAGGCTATGAACACTTCAGGGCTCATTTGCAAGTTTTTACGTGATTGAATTGGCTAAAAGGCAACCCAGAGAAAAGGCAACCTACCTAAAATTCCCTTCTTTGATTGACTATATTATTTAAGTATAACTTAATGCTGATTTGTGCTTCAGAGTTCAGATCTTGTATTTTTTGCACCAATGAAGAAGTTTGAACTAATAGTTGAATTAGTTTTTGTTGTCTATCTCAGTTCTGTTTCTTCTTTCCCTTTCTCATTTTCTTTCCTTTTTTCCATTTGAGTTGGTAATAATCACTTTAACATTATATTTGGAGACTAATTTACCCTTGTTCTTTATCCCTTGTATCCTTTAGTCATTTGTCTATGTGTTCAAATGATGGAAGTATAGTTGATGGGCCTTTTTTCATCTTATTATTTATTATGTCAGTGTGATCTCATTCTGGCCATATAGTAATAGTTTTATATTCTAGTGAGAACAAAGATTATCAGCAATCTGGCTAGTTGTTAACATGCTTATACACAAAAAAAAAAAAAAAAAACGCATGCTTATGTAAAATTGAAAATTGATTGTTTGCTAACTGTAGTCCGATGCTAATGTTCTCAGGTTATAGAAGACACATACAAGGATTCAAATTCATTGATGCTTTTAACTTTGGTGAAAAGTCTTATGGACCTGGGATATACATTTATGGTTAGTTTCCTTGACTGTGATAACATTGCATCCTTCTTGAGGTGTAAAGTTCATAAATTAGTGTGTTTATATGCAAATAATGCTTGATAAATTCATGTTAGCACAGTTTTTTTGCTTTATTATGATAAACCTAATGTTGATGTGTGACATGCTGAGCATATGATGCTCAAAGGCTGACACCATATATCGAGCATGTTCACATTCAGGGATTTCATGTGCGGTGACACACACCATTTTTGCATGGTACTAGCTGACTTACACAATGTGATGTGACACTAAGCTTGCTGAGAAACAAGGTGTTGGCCACAGTGCTTGCCTTAGTTGGCATTCTCCCCATGTTAATTTATGTTGATTAGTATGTACTTTAGTATGTTACAAACACAAAATATGCTGCAAAATTGTTCACATGCGTTGGGCTTTTCCATTTCATCGGCTCTCATGAATCATCAATGAGTATAAGCACCTATGTAACTAGCCCATACCTTTTTCTACTAATCCAAGGCATGTAATGGAACAATTCTTCGTTTCTTGCCATGATGTGGTCTGGACTAATAGTTCTTCTATTAAGCAGATTTTTATGCTAGAGAACAATGAAGCTCATTTCTTGTGGCAAAGTGTTGGCTGTCAACTATCAGTTCTAGACTCTGACAGTTTGGGATCTGTTGACTGGTCAAAGTGAGTATCCATCTGTGATAATTCTTATTCAGTTTCCCTTATTTAGTCAAGTTTTTAGTAATAGATGCTTTTGGAGAAGAAGTATCTTCTATATGGAAGAGGCACATTTTTTTTGGGTCATTTGTGAAATTTTTAATGAATTTTGTTGTTATTTGTTTCCTTGGCCTAGTTACGAAGGTGTCATTGTGAGCTCTCTAGAAGGCAAGAAGGTCATTCCAAGGTACTTATGCTTCTTTTGGATTTGGATTAGACATCTGCTACCCCTTAGGGTCTCAAAACTGTTTACTAAATAAATTATATATAAATTATATATAAATTATATAAACATGAAATGGGACTACAAATGCAAAAGTATTTTTTTTTTCACTTATTTACTGGTTGGGCAACTGGAGCAAAAATTATATCAGCTGCTTCTTGAATAGTGAATTTTCTACTTGTGATTTAGTTTGAACTTGTATACATTGAAATACCAAATATTTTGGACTAATATGCTAGTGATTCTATCAGATAACCTCAAATTATGGTATATAATAATCTAGCTTCAAAATAAATGTTACATTTGCATACTAATGAAATTGGGAGCACCACAAATGTAAATCTATACAACTTTGCAGTGTAAATAAATCAGCCCAATTTTCTACATCTACTACTTAACTGATTCCCATAGATTCCCAAAGAGTACCCATTTTGGGGGATCCAAGGAGTTGAGGACTTTTAAGCAAGGTTCGCAATACTGTACCGTACCGGAGTTTCGACCTGGGCTCGGTACCGGTACGGTATGGTATACCGCTTGATATACCCAGGTGTACCGAGCGGTATATTCAGGCGTGCCGAGCACTGTAGCAGTGCTACACTGCTACAGTACTGCAAACCATGCTTTTAAGGCTCAAGAGTGAACTCCTGAAAAAAGAAGTGGCCCTGCAAGGCATCTTGGGTGATGTAAGAATGGATGGATGCAGGGATTTTAAATGATAATTGAATCATTCTTTCTCTTTTTTAATGAGTTTAATCTCATCAAATAATCTCTCTATAATTCATTGGGCCATTGGTGAGACCTTGTAGTCATTTTGAAGAGGATGTTATCCCCACTCTCAAGAGTTGTCTTTCTTCATTTTTTTTCTGGATACTTATTTTTTAAAAATTTCTAATACCGAGAGTTGGAGAGCTGAAACGTAGTAAAGAGCTAAAGGTCAACCTTTTCAACAAAGGCATCTCTAAGGGTCCACTTGGAAATGACAAAATCATACAGAGCCGTCCACCTCAGAATGGACCCTTAGAGTGACCTTTGCCTCCTTATAAGGCATTGACTTTCTAATTCTTTTAACCAATGTGGGATCTCTAAGGGTCCACTTGGAAATGACAAAATCATACAGAGCCGCCCACCTCAGAATGGACAATTCCTTGCTGGTCAGAGTGCTCACACCAATGATGACTTGTGATGTACCTCACTGGATGGTGACCCATAGAGGCCTTTGCCTGTACTGGAGGTTTTAATGAGGCTTTATTTTGTCCCACATTGGTTAAAAGAATTAGAAAGTCAATGCCTTATAAGGAGGCAAAGGTCACTCTTCTCCCATGCCTGCCTTTGGGGTCCCCACCGAAAGGCCAAAACTATATGGGGCTATCTCAAAATGGACAATTCGTTGCAGTCATAGTTCTTGCACCAATTCGTTACTGAGAAGAGAGATGGAAGAGATCTGTTTATCCATCTTTAAAACCTTTAAAGATATCTTGATGGGTCTATTTGGTGCTTGGGACTGGTAAGGGAGCTCATTGCTAATTTAGGTATGGTAATGGGCAAACACTTAGGAATAAGCCTGATTTAGGAACGTTATTGACTGGTAAAAACTAAACTGTCCTCAAACCATCTGAAAAGGGGTCGTCTGCATTGTTGGGTCATACCTAGATTAGTAAATTCTCTCGTGGTATGTATTGGAAGGTGAGGGATTATGTTATTGATGTAGGACTAGCTTTAGTACCAACCTAATGAAATCTCAATGAACAAAGGAGGTTTTTCTAATAATAATAGAGAAAGGTCTAGATAATAATATGAAAAGATAACAGAGATAAGTACCAGATTTGTTTGGTCTCAAGGAATAGACTAGCAAAGAGATGAATGTCTCACACCTCTACATCTCATATGAGGACTATGGAATAATACCATCAGAGAAAACATATGGCCTTTCACCACTCACACATAACATAGGAAAAATTTTAATTTATTGATACATTCTTCGTTTGACGTATGATCACTTGTTCTTATTTTGTAAACCCCAAGTATAAGGAACAAAAGAAAATACAGTAAATTCAAATAATACAATTACATCAAAGAAATCAATGACTTTTTCCTTCTTCAACTAAGATTCATTTCTTTATATGATTTCGAGAATAATATTCTTTTTCTGATGATATTTATGATTGATAGACTTTCTTTGTATAAATGAATTTTAGAAAAAATCTTTAATCAAGATTTCTAATCTTAAATTAAAATTAAAATTTGGTTTCTTCCTTTTTTTTGTATTTATTTATTTATCTTCTCCTTGAGTAATTTAGGAAACTTAGATAGGACAACTCATGAAAATTGCTATATAAGCCTAAACTAATCGAAGTTATTTAACCAACAAATAACTAAAATGGTTTTGCATCATTTGCTTCCATTACGTAGAAACTCGCTTGAGTTCAAATAATTGAAATATAGATTAATGTTAAAAGCTTTGATTAATATAGGACAAACATCATCACCTATCTAATGTAGGATGAGAGTTTGACAAACAAAGGATGTTTTCTTTTGTAATTATAAAGAAAAAGATTTGATAATAATAGAAAACACTAATATAAAGCAATAGTTGTGAGCCTCATCACTATGAATTAAGGGGAAAACTCATATAATGAACTTATGGACATACTTTTGCATGTCTCATATGATATAAATATTTTTAGGATCGTTTCGACATTAAGAGGGGGGGGGGTGTGAATTAGTGCTTTTGTAAAAATTACGACGATTCGAAAACGTTGTTCGATAAAGCCCGTATCGAAAAGATGTTAACATGAAAACATGTTCGTAAGCGTAATGAGAGTAAGAAATCAGTTTGCAATGTAAATGAAAAACATAAAGTAAATGCAAACCAGATTTATAATGGTTCGGTCGTTGTGACCTATATCTACACCTGATTCCTCTTCACTCGAGGCCATAGGCTTCCACTACCGATCTTCTTTCAACGAGCGAAGATCAACTGCCCTTACAACTGTTTCTCCTTTCACAGGCTCAGGAGAGAACCTTTACACCCCTCTTTTATAAGTATTCCTTCGCACACCTCCTTTAGGACTATCTTTAAGCTCTAGGAGGAGGGACTCTATACTTAAAAGAGTTTACAACCTTGGAATCATAGAGTTTTTGTTATACTTTCATGTTCTGACCAAGCAGGAATTTGTGGGGTATTTATAGACCCCAAATGACTTCAAAAAATGGAGCCAAAATTCAAATCCTCGGGTTTTCGGGATACTAGCGGTACCACCGCCAGTATTGGCGATACCACTGCTTGCCAGACTAACAACTAGCGGTACCACCACTTGTCAGTCTGACACTGGGCGGTACCATCGCCCAATCTAGTGATACCACCGCCTAACATAGTTTGAGAGATTGTGTTTGGGTAATACCACCGCCCAAACAGCTTGGGAGGCCAAGCCTCAGGCGGTGCCATCGCTTAGGCCAGCTAAGGGTCATTGAATGAGCCTTTTACTTGGCTCAAAATAGCCCCAACTCAGGCCCAATGGGCCCCTAATTGAGTTGGCCTAATTACTTTCAAAACCAACTCAATTACAACCTAGACTACTTCAATCAAGACAATTAATTACAAGCATGAATCACATGTTGTTCGACATGTCATTAGTTTATCCGGCACTTCGTCCAACCCTTCGGCGCTTCGTCCTCTCTTTCGGCGTATTGCCTAATTGACATGTTGACCTATGCGATATTCGATCTCCTTAGCGTAATTTCGGATACTTCTGGCCCAATGCCCGAACTCATGGCACGAAGCCTTCTGCCAACACGTCGACCAGTCCTCCGATCCAACGTCCAATCTTCTGACATGTTTCATTCCGGCCCAACCTCTGGTTCCACAGCTTGAATCAATTTGTCTTTCCCTGATTGAAGCTAGTCCTACGTCACTTAAACACACATTAGATCATAACTTTATCAATTGGTTTCATTATCAAAATTCAAGATTCAACAATCTCTCCCTTTTTAATAATGACAACCAATTGATGACGGAGTTTAGCTAAACTCTCCCTATCAATATGTCATATTGATAGAACTTTTGAATTCATGAGTATTTCATTATTGCATGCATAATTTGAAATCATCATAATAATTTTAAAATATAAAATTTCATCATATCATGCATGATCAACATCATAACTTCTCCTCTTTTGTCATTAACAAAAAGGAGAAAAGTGCAATTAGCAATATTTTAAAACATGCAAGCTAGTAACAATTTTGAGTTATGTAAGTTAGCAATTTTTGCTATTCTTGAGATATGCAAGCTAGCAAATTGTTTCTTCTCTTTTGAGAAGTGTAAGTTAGCAAGTTTTGCCTTTCTTTGCAAGTTAGTAATTTTGTCTTTCTTGAGATGTGCAAGTTTAGTAATTTTTGCTATTCTTGAAATATGTAAGCTAGCAAATTTTTTCTTCTCTTTTGAGAAGTGCAAGCTAGCAAATTCTTTCTTCTCTTTTGAGAAGTGCAAGCTAGCAAGTTTTTCCTTTTTTTACAAGCTAGCAATTTTGTTTTTCTTTACGATGTGTAAGATAGCAAGACTTTCCCCCCTTTATCATTGTAAAAAAGAAGGGAAGAGTACAATAGTGCAAAATCCTTTTTTTTTTATCAATGATTCAATCATATAATGAGATATACAAATCATAAATACAAGACAATTGTATTTAATAAAATTCAAGTCATAAACATCAAGAAGTCAAGTGACATATCATGGTTAATTTGAATAAATCTCTTCTTTAGTAAATACCAAGAAGAATCGTAGGAGGAGAATTAATAAAAAATCTTGATTCATAATAAATCTCAATTCATAAATATCAAGTGAAAGAATCAAGATTCGTTTGGATGAATCTCTTCTTTAGTGAAAGGAAAAATCTTGATTCATAGAAAACTTTCAAGTTGTAATCAAAAGAACAATCATGATTCATTTGGATAATTTTCCTCTTTAGTAAATGATAAAAAGAAACACAAGAGATCAAATAAGAGATCTTGATTCACAAAAAAATCTCTAAGTATTAAATATCGAGAAATCAAGATCATGATTAGGATAAAAACTTCTCTATAGCAAAAAGAAAAATAGGAGAATTTGATTAATACAGAAGAAATCTCAAGTCATCAAAATCATGATTTATAAAAAAAAAATTTCAAGTATCAAGTGTAAGATTTAGATAAAACTCATTCAAATTCAAATCATCAAATCATCAAAATCACTTTCAAGAGATTTAAAATAACATAAATAGATTTTTTAATCTCTTATTGAAAACTTGATAGGATAGAGAAATTTTCAAAAATCAAAGTTCAAAGAAAGCAAGAAAACTCTCATTCGTGTTTTCCAATACGTGTAGTCCATCCCATTGAACATAGGAGGACGAATGATAAAGTGATCCTTTTAAAAGTCGAAAAAAGCCATCTCTCTTGGGCGTTAAACCAAATAGAGAGAAACTTGGCTCTGATACCAATTGTTAGGACCGTTTCGACACTAAGAATGCAAACCAGATTTATAGTGGTACGATTGTCGTAACCTACATCCACTCCTGATTTCTCTTCACTTGAGGCCACCGATTTTTACTATCGATCTTCTTTCAACGGGCGAAGATCAACTACTCTTGCAACTCTTTATCCTTTTCACAAGCTCAGGAGAGAACCTTTACATCCCTCTTTTACAAGTATTCTCTCGCATACCTCCCTTAAGACTATCTCTAAGCTCTAGGAGGAGGGACTCTATACTTAAAAGAGTTTACAACGCTGGAATCACAGAGTTTTTGTTTTACTTTCGTGTTTTGACCAAGCAGGAATTTGTGGGGTATTTATAGACCCAAAATGACTTAAAAAATTAGAGCCAAAATTCAAATCCCTGGGTTTTCGGGGTACTGACGGTACCACCGCCTGCCAGACTGACAACTAGTAGTACCACCGCTTGTCAGTCTGACAGTGGGCGGTACCACCGCTTGACACAGTCTGGGAGACTGTATCTGGGTGGTACTATCACCAGTCTGGGTGGTGCCATCGCCTGGGCCAACCAAGGGTCACTGAATGAGCCTTCTACTTAGTCCAAAACAGTTCCAACTCAGGTCCAATGGGCCCTTAATTGAGTTAGCCTAATTACATTCAAACCAACTCAATTACAACCTAGACAATCAAGACACAATTGATTACAAACATGAATCACATGTTGTTCGACATGTCATTGGTTTATCTGACCTTTTGGCGCTTCGTCCTCTCCTTCGGCATATTGCCCAATCGGCATGTTGACCTCCGCAACATCCGATCTCCTTGGTGCAATTTCCGATCCTTCTAGCCCGATGTCTAAACTCATGGCACGAAGCCTTCTGCCGACACGTCGACCAGTCCTTCGACCCGATATCCAATCTTCTGACATATTCTATTCCGGCCCAACCTCTGATTCCACTGCTTTAATTGATTTATCTTTCTCTGATTGAAGCTAGTTCTACATCACTTAAACACACATTAGATCATAACTTTATCAATTGGTTTCATCATCAAAATTCGAGATTCAACAAATATATCGTTGAAAGAAAGCATGTGGCTTCGAACCATACACTTAATTTGGGAAAGAAACTTTAGTTCATTGGTGAAGTTTGAGATGTCAATATCAATCATTTGTTCCCATTTTACAAACCCCAAGTATAAGGAAAAAAGGAAAATACATTAAATTAATATATTACAATTATATCAAGTCAATAAATGAACTTTTTTTCTTCTCAAATAATATTAATTTCCATACATGATTCAAAGGATATTATTCTATTTTATAATGTTCTTGATTGTTACACTTCTGTCTCCAAAATGAATCTCAGATAAAATCTTCAATGAAGATCAATTTTTGGTTTCTTCTATTTTTGTGTATTTGCTTTTTCTTCCTTCCTTGAGTAGCTTAGGGAACTTAACTAAAATATTGAAGATATTGCTATGTGGCAACTTATGACAATTAAACATAGCACATAAACTAGTCAAATTTATTCAAATAAGATATAATTAAGATGGTCCTGTATCAGTCACTTTTACTATGTAAGAACTCATTTGGAGTTCAAATAATTAAAGTATAGATGAACCATGATAATAGAACATCTTGGTTAAACTAGAAGCTTTTATATCAAATCTAATATAGGACAAGCTCTAATACCTATAAAGGATGAGATGTCGACGAACCAAGGAAGGTTTTTTATGATAATAGAGAAAGTACTTCGAAGATAATAATAGAAAATAATAATAATACTCACTCTGATTGATGGAAAAAAATCACAAGATGAAGGATCCATTCTTCCATACTTCTCACGCATCCATGATGGAATCATACAATCAAAAGTATATGGCCTCACACCACTCACATATAATATGAGAAAAGAATTTTAATTGGTTGATCCATTCATTGATATCAATTATATTCCCTCGTCTCCATTTTATATGCCCCATTTATAAGAGAAAAAAGAAAAAAAATATATTAAATGAAAAATCATGGTTCGCCTCATTGGTATGTATTAGTGTATCAACCGACTATCAGTATGGTACGTACCGCCATACTGACACATAGTACGGTGGGGTGTACTGATAAACCAATATGCATTGCCCATACTAGTCTCATATCGGATTGGTATATATCGTTCATACCAAGAGGTACATTATGGTATGACGAACCTTATGGAAAAGTACAATTACATCATTGATTGTACTTTATGAAAATAATAAAAGAAGATTTTTTACAAATATGATTTGGAGGATAATGTATTTATGATGAAATCATTAATTGGTAGGCTTGCATCTTTTAGAGAAGAATCCTTTTTGTACATATGAAATCTTCAATCAAAATGAGCGTTTAATTTTTTTTCATTTTTTCTCATTTTTTTTTCTCCTCGAGTAATTTTGGAAACTTAACCAAAAATATTGAAGACAACCTATGACAATTACAACTAATTAAATATATTTAAACACAAATAATAAAAAAGGTGCTTTAGACAAAAAGAAAATGTTATAATTTGTTACTTTTTCATTAAAATGGGGCAGTCTATTGTGTGAGGCTTTTAAAAAGTGTAGGATATAGGAAGGGTCAATATATGCAATCTTATGCTTGCTGCAGATAAGTTGAATATATACATGACTTGAATATTGGTTTCTTGGTTACAAATGATTAACCTCATTAGACTTACTTGACTGCTTAGTCTTGCCCCCTTTATATTTAAATTTTATTGCCTGCATTATTTTTTAAATAATTTGTTAGAATTTTTGATCAAGTTAGAATTGTAAATCTTGTGTGGTAGATTGAGTCCGTTTGAAATTACATATGAATCCAATGGTAACAAGCAATGATGTCCCGAATATTGAAGGTCAACGATATGGATTGTTTTGCCATTGAGATATGTGTAGGATGATATTCATAGTTAAATCATGATAAAATTTATGGTACTTTCAAGCAGGGTTCTCAATTTCGATGTGTACCACTCGGTGCGGGCGATACGTACCTGTCCGAGAGGATACCAGTACGCGGACCATCCTCTACCGGGCGGTACCAGTGTTTTGACCAGTACTAAGGCATACCGACTGGTACCGAGGCGTACCGACTGGTACCGCCTCGGATTTTGACCGTTACTGAGGCATACCGATCGGTACGCCCTGACGTGGTAGGTGAAGGTATTTTAAAGATTTTATGATGTACTATTGGTACGCCCTAGTGTATCGACGGTATATACCGGTACGTATCGTACCGAGCTTACCGATATTCAAAACCCTGTTTCCAGGCAAGGTTCGTCATACCATGGTGCATCGCTCGGTATGGATGGTACATACCGGTCCCGATAGGGAACCGGTATGGGTGGTACATACCGATTTGTTGGTATGCCTCACTATATTGTGTGTTGTATGGTTTGGTACGTACCGTACTAATAGCTGGTCAGTAGACCGGTATGAATTGATAAGGCAAACTATGCTTCCAGGTATTATCTCCACTATTTCATGATCACTATTTTCTCATGGAATTTCTTACTTTTCTCCACATTCATGATTACTTCATCATCAAAATTTATTTTCTTTTAGAAGAATATTGTAATTGTCTGAGTGATCATCCATTCTACAAGATTAAATGTGATGACATGTTTCTGTACTCCTGTTGGCACATCCTTTTGGGTAGCTTCTGTAATCATGACAGATTTAGTGCAACCCTAAACAATTTGCATTAATACATGATGAATGTATAAATTTCTCTGAACACTTGTTGGCAAATCTTCTTGGTAGATTCTACAGTAATAGTGTAACGTGACTTAGGTCTTAAAATTAGATTTGTGGAATCCAAAGAATTTGCTGCCAATAAATAATCAATATATAACTCAACATGAAAAGGATGCTAGTTAGTTAGAAAATGAGGACCTTAAGGTGATCTTTAAGAAACAAGAGAAGGTAAGAGGACATTGACAGGGACACCAAAAATCTTCTTTTGTATGTCATATTTTTACTCACATATTTGCCTACTATTGTATGATTATGGAAAGTATTTATTAGTTTAATATCTGCAGACTTATGCAAGAGCCTTTCATGTCTGTGCCACTTATATGGATTGTTCATGAAGACATCCTTGGGAAACGTCTTTCACATTATGCAGAGTTGGGCTGGAAAGATCTTATTAACGAATGGAGAAATGCTTTTATTAGGGCTGATGCTGTTGTTTTTCCTGATTTCTCTCTTCCAGTAATAACCTTTCCTTTCAATTTCGATATAGAGACCATTTTGATTTTTTTTTTTTGTGAATATCAATTTGTTATTTGATTGGCTTACTATATCTTTGTCAGATGCTGTACACCTTGCTAGATAATGGAAATTTTTTCGTGATTTCTGGATCTCCAGTAGATATATGGGCAACTAGTGCCTATATTGCAAGCCATTCCCGAAATCAACTGCGGGGAAATTATGGGTTTGCTGAAAATGACCGATTGATACTAGTTATTGGTAGCTACTTTTTCTATGGTGATCCACCATGGGATTACAGAGTGATGCATGCCTTGGCACCTCAAGTTAAAAGAATAAAGGGATTGATTGGAACAATAAAGTTTGTTTTCTTATGTGGGAACTCGACAGCTGCCTATAGCTCTACTTTCCAGGTATTGGTAAAATTCAATAGTATGTCATGTTTTCATTTGAATTAATAATCTGTAAAGTTAAATAGTAAATCTAGATATCTGTCGTGTACGGAAACTTAATTAAGTGCCAAATGCCAGAAATATCTTTGAAAGACCATGCTGATCAAATGTTGGTTGCTCAGAGTCATTCTTGTTTGCTTTTGCTTTGAAAACATTATATTTATCATTCTCTAGTATATATACCTGAATTTTGGTCTAGTAATGTAGACATATCTGTCTGACCTATACACACCATAAGATAGAATGGTCTGCATGCATGGTACACATGATGGGGTCTTCCTTGTTATTTGAGACAGATGTCATGTCTTGTGAATGTTATTTTAGCATATATACGGTGGAACTTGTATGCATTTGATGCCAATAAATTCCTTCTCAAGGAATCACATTGTGCCAGCTTCAGGTTGTCATGGTGCATGTCATCAGCATGCCTTACAGCATAGTCATGACGTCAACAGAAGAAAAACCAAAGAGAGAGAGTGATAGAAATGTGAGGGGGGGGAGGGGGGGTATGACATGTCTATTTAGGCTGATGGATGGAGTTTGCCAGTGGCTAGTAATCATTGGCTAATTATGAACAGCTAAGGCATGGATTATTGGTGTTGCTGGGTATTCATGTATAGAGGAAAGTCACTTGAGGAAAGTCAATTGACTAGCTCAAATTGAGCCCATTTGATCCCGCAAGACCTCAGGGCTAAGTGGTATGCTGGTAAAAGATGATTAAAAGTGCATTGCATGGTATGGGGTGATGTTTAGGAAAGGGCATTTCATGCTGAGTACACACTTATTATGCTACAAATTTAGCTAGCTCAATGATATATGTATCTCTAGATAGTTATTTAAAGATTTAAAATTGCCTTGTATTATTGATCAGCAGTTCTTTTTCTATCTTACTGTATCACTTCGAACAACAATTGGTTCTATTTAAATATCTCACAAGACATGAGACAATTGTTTACATTTATAAGATTATCTATCTTCACTTCACTGCATTTGTACATCACCATCAAAACTCCATGCAGATCTCAGTCAAGATAAAAAGTGCATGCTGTATGTGCTGTATTTTCTCTTACTATATTATGTATCTAGGCAGTTCCGTTTCATAGTGGAGGCATAACCCCCAAGTCCAACTAGGGCCTCTCTTATTCCTTTGCCGTTGATTTCCTAGCTTCTTTTTTTCTAGATGCTCAAATTAAAATCATAAACTATCATCTCATGATATGGTTCATATTGAAGTTTGTGTTTCTGCTGAAATTCTCTTGCATTTATATGCTTTAAAATTTTTATATTTGATTATATTTATTAGATTTTTTCCATTTTAGATTTACATATTTATATGTTGTTTCAGTTCTGGTATATTTTAGCATAAGATACTAAAATTCTGTCTTTACAGTACTTTCTTTAATATTCGTATCATGTGAAAACTCAAGAACAACTAATGTCACATTTCTGGAACAGGATGTTGCTTTACGCATGGGATTTCCAGATGGTTCTGTAAGACATTATGACATGGATCTTGATGTGAACAATTTTCTGTATATGGCTGATATTGTTCTTTATTGGTCATTCATTGAGGAACAAAACTTTCCTCCACTATTGTTGCAAGCCATGTCCTTTGAAATTCCCATTGTTGCTCCTAATATGAGTGTAATACAGAAATATGTGAGCTTAATGCTGAACCTAATGCTTTTATTCTTTGGCTATAAATCTATGTGTTCTTTGACTAAAACATGTCTTTTATTTTGCAGGTTGTCAATAATGTCCATGGCATTCTTTTTCACCCCAGTACATCGGACACATTGGTTAGAGCATTATCTCTTCTAATGGGAGATAAAGAGTTGTCAAATATAGCTCATTCTGTTGCTTCACATGGGAAGTCACTCTCTATGAATATGCTTGCTTCAGAATGTATCTCTGGTTATGCTGAGCTTTTTGAAAGCATTCTCCATTTTCCTTCGGACACACTGCTTCCAAATTCTATTTCCCAAATTCAGCAGAAAACTTGGTTGTGGGACCTGCTTGACAAAGAAATTAAACAAACATATACTTTTACAGAAAATGAGAATTTTTTAAGAAATGAGTATTCTAGACAAAGATCAAGCATTGTATATTTGCTGGAGGAACAATTTTCTAAAAGGCTTATGGAGAATGATTCACAACTTGTAAATGAGACTTATGCAGAGGACTTCCCAACTCTATCAGATTGGGATGACATTAGTGAAATGGAAGCTTCTGAGGACTATGTGAGTCGAGAAATGCAGGAGGTACTGTTCCATGCTTGAAATTGCCAATTTTCTCTGAATCATTGGTTGAAAAGATCAAGTTGAAATCTGCATGCTAGTTTTTCTTTATGGTTTTATGATTTTGTAGCTTGATGAAAGAATGGAGAGAACTTCAGGATCATGGGAAGATGTTTACCGGAATTCACGGAAAGCTGAAAAGCAGAAAGCCGAAGCATATGAGCGTGACGAAGGGGAATTAGAAAGAACTGGACAGCCACTATGCATATATGAAGTGTATACTGGAGAAGGAGCATGGCCTTTTTTGCACCATGGTTCTATATATCGTGGGATAACACTTGTACGTTCAGCCTGCTTGATGCTACAATGCATGAGAATTTGTTACATTTAATTTATTTTGTCCTCTATATATAACATAAGTTCATGCATCTGCCATATAATTAGACTTCCAATCGTATTATATTTCTTAAACTTGTTTACTTGAATTTTCCTCTGTTTTTTGTTGAAATATAGGGCTTAAATATTTTATTTATTTATTTATCCTTCTAGTCTCTTGGAATGTTTCAGATCATCAAATAGGACTATCTGATCAGATTAGATAAAAAAAATTATGAGGGTTTGATTAGTTTAATTCTAGGAAAGTATCTGGTCTCAAACTTCTCTTATTTGCTTAAAAGAAACTTCTCATTAAAGCTTTCATGAATTTTTTTCTGTTGGAAGTTAGACAAAATCGCATATATAAATTGCAAAATGTCAGATGGTGAAAGCTTGAGTATTGTCATTACTAAATCAGTTAGAAATTGACTAAACTGAACCTGTCGTATTTAATGAACTGTTTTGCACTTAGAGGTGTATTTTGGTCATTATGTTATTCAACAGTGATTCTTGACAATGATTAAAATCTCAGTTCCATATTGACATCCAACATTGGCTGGACTGGTACAATACTAATACTACACCAAACCATGTGGATATCAATAGAACCTGCAGGTATTGGTTCCAGAACCAAAAGATCCCCATGAAACATTGATTTTCAGATTTGATTTGCCTTGATAGTAATAAAAATATGTTTCTAAAACGTATTATAAACCAAGGATTTTAATTTCGAATAATACCGCTCGTACCGGGCGGTATGTAATGGTCCGTCAGTAGATCGGTACACGGACCGTTTGCTATCGGGAGGTAGCATTGATCGGTGACGGAGAAGAAAGAAAGGGAGAAGAAAGAAGAGGGAGAAGAAAGAAGAAAACCTGGAGATCCGGTGCGGCGACGAAGCCTTGGCAACGTCACGAGGAGAAGCGATTTCTTCTCCCCAGCAGAAGAAACCGATCGAGGCGATGCCTTTCTTTTTTTTTTTTTTTCCTGCAGGGAAACCGGGGCGACGTCGCCTTGGCCTTTTCGTTTTTTTTTTGCTCGGGGAAACCGAGGCGACCTCACCAATCGACGTTGGCGATTGGTGATTTAAAGGGACAAAGTTTTTATGACCTAATCAATCACATATGTAATATTAAACAGGGAGGTTTCTGTAGGAGAGAACTTAAAAGAGTTTTGGGAGGTCCAATGCAAGCAGCTTGTTTAAGGGGTTAGGTAACATTGATTTCTACACAAATTCGAGCAAACCGGCTACATCCCAATTGAAGATATCGCGGGTCAATTTTAAGAAAGTGATCAAGCAATCAAGCAAAGAAGTGATATGAAATAGGGATTCTGCATTTTAGTATTCCATCGGCAAACCCAATAAATGAATCCACAGAAGGGCAATATCAATCCTTTTGGACAAAGATTAAAAGTTAGGATGCTAGGGAATGAGTTAAAAAACATCACCATGAAGATGCCAAGGTCCCTCAGTTAAGATCTGAAGGGCATCAACCTTAGAGTAGAATCGAAACAAGAAGAAACCGGCTTCCAAGTCCATAATGGGGTGGGGTTTGGAGTAAAAAGAGGCCAAAGTTTAGGAAGATGAAATTTAAGAACAGTAAAGGGCAGAGGACGATATAGAAACTTATCGATGAGGCAAAAAGCCCACATATGCCATCAGGTGAGGTATTTGTCTTCCTTAAATTGAACGAAGTCGGTAGAGGATGATTTGATACACTCCTGCAGTAATTTGTGAAGAAGGTTGCCAAAGTTTGCTACTCTGATGGGGGGGGGACAATCAAGAGAGTGGAGGCCTATGAGGGCTTTGTGATGGTAGAGGGAGTGCTCCTACCATAGGAGGAAGAGGGTGGGGAAGGGTTTTTCCCTGGGTCAGGAGGCTTGGGAGGCACTGTTGTAGGAGTTAATGAACGGCCGAGGGGGGAGGGAAGAACATAAGGAGGCAACCATCGAGGATTAATTCCTGTGAGTAGTCTGTGGGTCTCATCCAATTGGCCTACTATTTGATCTTACTAGGTCACAACCCATGATCCATTTATGAAAAAAAAAAAGACGGAGGAAAGAGGAAGAGAAAATAGGAGTTGAAAGAGAAGAAGAAAAGGCTAAAAAAAAGAAGTAATGGGGAAAAGAACAAGAAGAAAAAGACAAAAGAAAAAGAGATTAGAAGAGAATAAATTAAAATGAAGAGAAATTTATTTTTCACAAGTTTAGCTATAGTAAAAAATGTTTTTAATTTTAAAATTTTATAATATAATATACAAAGTTATATATACATATATACATCTATGTATATATATATATATATATATATATATATATATATATATATATATATACATACATCTATGTATATATGTATATGTATATACATACATCTATGTATACATGTATATGTATATACATACATCTATGTATACATGTATATGTATATACATACATCTATGTATACATGTATATGTATATACATACATATACAATATTTGGCAGGCCTCCTACTTCTATATTCTCAATCATTGTTGCTTCCTCAATTCTTGACCTACAATTGTATCCATCTTGCTTTCACTTATGGCAACTAAGGTCATGTAAAAAAATCATGGGGTATTTCCTTAATTCTAGAGATTATAAAGTCATTGGCTACTTTCTGAATATGCAACAGAAACCTATGGGATTGTTTAAGTGCCTTTTGTTTGTCCCTTCTGACAGACCTCATCTGCTCCAGTTAAAGATTAGGTCTCCAAATGTGAAAGCGTTGGTTCAGAAAACAAAAAAATGTCCAATTATGTTTCAGTTTTCCAGGTTATGATAGGAAGTATCATAGACCAACTAATTCTTTTGTACTGTTATTAATCAAATTTAAGATTCACCAGCATGCTAGTATGCTTCTCAATGAAATTACATTATAACATTCTTCTTGCAAAGTAAATTATTTGATCTTCAAGCATTTTTGCAATGCTAGGTTTCATTCTTGTTTTACTAGATTCTTTTCTTCTTCTATTCTACCAAACTCTCTCCTTTTCCCCTCTTTTGTTTGTCCCTTCATATTTATTGATTGTAATGAGATTGCAAGTTAGGCCAGTTGAATTGTACTTATTCATTAGTATTACATCCAGGTTGCCACTAATTTACTTTAACTTTCATCTTTTCCTCAATTTCCACCTGCATAATTGTCATCTAAGCTTATTTCCAGCAAAATTAATTTACTCTTGTCTGAAGGTTTTTTTCTATATGTTAAATTGAATAAGCTTGCAACTGGATCATGCTTTACCACCTTCACCTTTAATCTTTTTTACTTCAGTCATTTAGAGCCCGAAGATCAAAATCAGATGATATAGATGCAGTTAGCCGGCTTCCTGTCCTGAATGATACATACTTTAGGGATCTTTTATGTGAGACTGGCGCTATGTTTGCAGTTGCAAACAGTGTGGACAGCGTTCACAAGTTACCATGGATCGGTTTCCAGTCATGGCGTGCTGCTGGAAACAAGGTATGCATTATATTTATGACATAAATATAGCCAAACCTTTGTATCTTCTACGGCATACAAGTCAATATTTGGGTCAATCTTTACAAACTGTTTGACATAGTTTTTTGTACTTATTTTTTAACAGTCATCAGGCTGAATTGTTGTTTCCCATACCATAATAACAAGAACAATCACCCATAACTATGTGACAAAAAGAAATATTCAAAAATCCTTTAGTTGTAATCCTGCATTTATTGCCAAATAGTTCTTTGAGCAAGTACATAATGTCACATGGTAACTACAAGAACATGCAAAGTATTGATCATAAAACGATACACCTTTATCTCTAACTGTGTTGGATTGGTTACCATTGTCCTCTGCTGTCATTATGTTTTACTAAGAGCTGCATCCAGCCCTGAACATGTGGGTTGTGTTTGTTCTAGATGATTTTATTCATCCTAACACGAAGTAGAACACCTTTCGAAACAAGGAAAATACAACACATATAAATCATATGGATTTGAAAAACGTTCATATGTGCACAAGTAGATATATAAACAAATAATAAATTAGTGCATTGGCTCCCAGGATTACAAGCCAACCTAAGGGAAATATAAGCAGCTTCCAGAATGACTGACCTCTGGTCAAACCCATACTGTTTCTCCCCTCTAAGCTAACAAATCATAGAGTTTTTCACTTTATATAGAAAACTGAAATTTAAACATGGACCAAGCAAAAAACATATGCATATCATTTTATCCATGAAATCATCTTTCTAAATTTTATTTGGCTTCTAGTTGGGTGTAAAATATAGCCAAGTAATAACTCTTAGATACATTCAGAAGATTTTAAAGTTTCAGGGTTTAAAGTTTCAATTATTGGACTCCGTTAGACTTTGGCTTGATCTTTACAGGTTTGGTTCACACCAATGCAGTGATTTCAAAAGGTGCACGAGCGAGATGAGGCGAGGCCCGAGTGCCTCATAACAAGGTCGGGCGAGGCACTTAAAGAAGGTGTCGCTCGAGCGACTAGACATAGCACTCAAATCAAGTCCAAATTAGGTTAATTTCACATAGGTGGCTCAACCGAACCAACTAGACATAGGTTAATTTCACTACCCGCCCCCCCCCCCCCCCCCCCCCCCCCCCCAATGCCTGATCCAGTGTTAAGGATTAGAAACCCTATCGCGAGCCGCCTTCGGTCTTTGTCGACGAATGCTGAGCCTCATCGCCCTATGCCGCTTAACCACAAGGGTACATCGTCGAACCGAAAGCCTCTTTCTCCCTACATCATTGGATCACGAGCCCCCTTCACCCTACGCCATCGGACCACAAGCCCCCTTTGCCCTATGTCGTCGGATCGCGAGCCTCCTCCCCCTACGCTCCTACGCTACCATCTACAACTCTGTTTCTTTGTTGTGTGTGCTTTCGTTGTCGACTAGCTTTGTTTTGTTGTCGGTTGCCAATATCCTCTGCCCTAACCACCACCTTCCTCCATATTTTCTTGCATCGTTAATCATCGCCTATTTCCTATTTTTATTTCCAACATTGTTAATTTCCAACATCAGCTTGAGGTGGGTACACTATTAGGAGTTAAAACATAACAGAACATATACTGTTAAGTAGGAACTTCGTAGATATCTGCTTTTATTTCCTACAATGTAACTATACTTTATATGATTGTCATTTTTATTTTTATGACCATATTTATCAATCATAATATATTTTTTTAAATTTTAATATTTGGGAGAGTGCTTTGCTTCACTTGAAAGGTTGGGCGTTTTAGCACCTTCGTGCCTTTTGGCGCCTAGGGTTTTTGAAAACACTACACCAGTGTACTTATACATATTATGACAGAACATGCCATGGTACTGAGAGAGTGGATGGAGGAGCGAAAGGTGGAGAAGAGAAATAGAAGAGGAAGAAGAGGAGAGGAGGAGAGACAGAAGTGTTGGCGGTGGTGGGTGAGCTAGGCAGCGACAACATGTCCCACATATTTAGGGGCTTGGGGTTGACACACACACATGATAGAGAGAGGAAGTTTAATATACTTTATAATATTCGAAGTGATCTGGATTTGAACCTCCAAAATGGGTCGGTTAACGAGCTGGTTTTTTGTCAGATTGGTATTTTTCACGTGGTTCATATCGGTTGGGATGGTTTTTTTAAACTATGCTAGTAATGATAAATTAGGTAACATGGACAAGACTCTGTTTGATCACAATTAATGATATATAGTATAGGTTAAAATGTTTTTAATGTTTTCATAGATGAATATGGTTTTCTTGTTGCTTATTCTACTTTCACATAGTCCCATTCCAAAGGCCATAATTTTATGATACTGTTTGTCCTAATGTGATTGATTTGGAGACTCTTGCTTTAAAACTTTGATGCCCTGATATGTAGCCAAATAATTATAAAAGATCTTGAGAAGTACAAAATCAGCCGAAAGAGATTATAAATTGGTCTAGAATTTACAATAAGCAAAATTAAATGAAACATCAAATAGTTTGAACAGGGAGCTTGGTGCAGACCATGACATGTATCTTAAATGATGGATTTGTTGATTGTTGCCTAATGACGGATGTTGCATCTTTTATGCTGACAGACTGTTTAGTCAGTTTGAACAAAAAATCTATCTCTAGAGTTTGTGACTTATTAAATGCTGCATAAGACCATGACATGCATCATAAATAAAGGATTTGTTGATTGTTTCTTGGTGAAGGTTGTTGTGCCTTTTGTGTTGACAGATTATTTTTGGTCAATTTGAACCAAACTTCTATCTCTAGAGTTTGTGACTTCCCAAATGCTGCATGTGTTTTTTTTCTGTTTTGAAATTAATTTGTCACAATCAACAAGTGATTAACATTGCAACTTTATGGTATGTTTACATCATTATCTGCAATAAAATGGTTACAAGTTTTTCTTCTTTAGCACATTCTAGTCCAGATGGCATATGCATTTTCAGATAGTCTCGTCTTAGGTCTCTTTGATTACAAAAACAAAGATTAACTAATTTTTGCTTTGGAAGGTTGGGTGCTATGAATCTTAATCTCTATCACAATGTGTTGTTGGACAAAAATACTTTTGAAAATAATTTATTTACATTTATGTGCATGTCCACTTTGCATGTTGTTGGTCCTTTACATAATATTTATCTCACACTCAAATAGTTGGTATTTTGCTCACAAATGGAACATCATTGTATATATCCCCTTGTTCTCCTATATGGCCTACTTTAACTCTTATCACCTCCACTTCTACTTTCATCATTTTGCTCTTTCTTCTAATCCGTTTGGGGAAAAATTCGATGATCTTGATCCTTCCTTCGAGCTGATTTATACTTTGTGGGGGCATGATAACTGAAAGGAAAAGACGATCTAGATTGCTTTTGTAAAGAAATACCTAAACAATGAACTAAAAAGAGACTTCTTGAGCAACAAGCTCAGACTTCCTGAACAATAGCTCAAACTCCTTAAGGCTACAATCCTGCTATTGCTGTTCTCTTCTTTCTATTCGCCAACTCTTCTTTCTTAGGTTACTGCTCATGTCCTCTTTAGGGTTGTCGCACCGCACCGCACCCCTCTTCTTAAAGTTGTAGAGGGGAGGACACCTAACTAGAGTAGGACTCTTAATCTGAGTTCAACTCTTCTTCCAATTCCAATCCAACTCGAATTGAGTTGGGTTGAGTCTTTGAGCTAGCCGAACTTGAGCTTTGAGCTTGGGTTTGACTTGGCTAGATTGAGTTGCGTTTGAGTATGGCTCGAACTAAGTTTGGATTGAATTGGAGTATGATTCGAACTGAGTTTGAGTTGAATTGGAGTAGGACTTAAATTGAGTTTGATTGTTCCTAATCATGACTTCCCAAATTTGGCGATTCAGATTCTGATGAATTTGAAATTGAAGATTGGGAAACTTTGCTTCACTAGCTTCCTTCGTGAACCACTTTGTTGAACTTGGCTTTTGTCCTTTGCGTCGTACTCGAAAAGCTGTTTTGATGCCTTATCTTATGGTATGACAATGGTTTTAGTCTTCTCTTAGCTGATCACCAAGTCATCTATCAAAAGCAACGTCTCTTTTTGTTTATGGTCTAGCATTAATGGCCTGAACACCATCAAGTTCTTCATGTTCACAACTGAGTACATTTCTACGTACAGAGGCAACTCAAATTGGCAAACATTGTCTCCAACTCGCTTTAAGATTTTGAACGATTCATATTGGATGGGCTTGAGTTTCTTTCATTTTCCTTTTGGTCATTCCTTCCCTAGGTGCAGCAAGACGAAGTCACCTTCTAGGAACCGACCCTCAATATGATGTCGGTCGTGTTTGTATTTCTGTTGAGCCCATTGAAGTTGTTGTTCAACTTCCTTGGGCGCCCATTAGATATGCTCGAGAAATTTTTGTGCTTCTAGCATTATGTTGCCTTCTTTGGATGTTTGTGACGTGAATTGATCGCAAACTGCATATCAAAAGGGCTCTGGGGCAAGTAGCCTAAGCATACCTCGAACGACGGTTTGATCATGGAGCTATGCACCACTCGATTTGAGATCCAATTTGGTGAAGATGGTGGTCCAGCACGTCTATCTAAGGTAGGGATACCAAAATTTCACTTTGATCTTGTTTAAGGCATGGTAATTTATGCTCATGCACCATCCTTCATCCTTCAGCACCATCACCACCGTGTTTTGCAAGGAGAATAGCTTGGTTTGATAACATCGCTCTCGATTAACTCAGCCACTTATTGTTAGATTTCTTCATTCTCTAAAATTGAGTTTTGATACATGTTGAGATTTGGTAGTGGTGCTTGGAGATGAGCTATATTTCGTGCTTTACCATTCGTCATGGAGGTAGTTTGTGGTTTTTGGTAAAAAGGTCCATATATTTGCTAATGAGCTCCTGTACCATACAACCATCCTCTTTCTTCCATGTCGTTCATAAGGATGATTGTCGATGTCGAAGATGGTGAAGCAATACCTCATCGATATGCTTACTATCGATGGTGAAGCAAAATTTCCATAGTCGATCTATCCTTATCTCTATATCTTTTTGGATCCAACCCAAGCTTCTGGACCAAGCTTGTTGAGATGAGATCTATTTGATTGTCAATGTCGATGATGGCGTCGATAACTTCTTAACTTGATTTTTCAACATGCATGGCTTTTCTGTAATATTTGGACCAATGGATGGAATCAAGTCTATAACCTTTAGCCTCACCATCAATGAACTCGGACTCGAATCTACAAATGAATTAACACAAGCTCGATGGGATCATCGTCGACAGTTGTAGCTATTGTTCGTCGACTTCGGTTATTCTTCTTTCACTTTTTTGGAAAGAATTTTGTGTGAACCAACACTTCTCCCTTATATGCCTTGTAAATTTTTACTGATCTTAGAAGTGGTCACTTCTCTTCGAGGAAGAAGAATTTTTATTGTTGCTGAATTTTTTTTTTGACCTTTAAGTAGCCCTCTTTGGTTGTCTTCATAGTCCACTCGCTACTAGTTTATCTGGGCGTGCGAACCAATGGTAAACTTCATATCATCGCTTGTTGTCGAAACTCGATGGTGTAGTCTTGCATCAATTGGTCTCGTCCTTGACACAAGTTGTCATCTTTTCCATCGATCTTCGAGGTAGTCCATTGGGTAGAATTCGTAATGTCGAATAAGACTTTTAGATTGCCCACATGTTATCTCTTCATTGTTATAAGTTAACAGTAGGCATTCCATCATGCTAGAGCATAACTTGTCAATTTGAGTCACATGAGTGCAACTGTCTTTGCTACTATACCATACTTGGTGAATAACATACTTGGTGAAAGTTTATCTTATTGTCTTTGCTAATTATAAAGGAAATCTTTATAATTCTATAACATACTTGGTGAAAGTTTATCTTATTGTGAAACAGGTTTCTTTGTCTTATGCTGCTGAAGAAGTATTGGAGAAGACAATACAAGGACAAAGCAAAGGGGATATAATCTACTATTGGGCAGTAATGGATATGGGCCTGAACAAAGTTGATATAAACAGAAAACTTGACTTCTGGTCCACGTGTGATCTCTTAAATGCTGCAAAGTGCAGGTACTTCATCCTTTTGCATTTACTTCTATTTGATCTGTTTATATGCTGGTTTGCAATAGTTTCCCTATCTAGTAATATGCATGAATTTAGTGTTAAAATCAGCGATTTAGTTGTTGGGTCTGCTAGTCAAACCACTTGCATTTTGCCAGGTCCTACAGGTTCGCACATGGTTCCCTGCCATGTGCCCATCACCTATATGAGAATTGGACATTTTCCATGCATAGGCATTCCATGACACAATGTTGTTGGTACATGACATGACACGTACAGTGTGAGTGGCCTGAAATGGGCACAGCAGGTTATATGGTTGATTTTTGTTAGAAATGTAGGTGTCTCCAGGAAACTGTAGATCAATGATGAAATTGTAACTTATATAAAAGCTTTGGTTCGATTCAGGAATTCTTTGAAGACTTAAAAAGGTTGTATCAGCTTTAAGAAAAGCTTCAACTGTGTTGTAAATAAAAATCTGTGATTCATCATTAGTTTGAGCTTGATAGCTTTATGCAGTGATTTAAAAAGCGTTAGGCGCTAAAAGGCGCTAAGGTCCAAAAACGCTCGAGGCGCTAGGCGCTCGCCCGAGCGAAGCGAAGCGCTAAAATATAAAAATATATAATATAATTAATAAATATAATTATTTAAAATTTTAAATTAAAATATGCTATTAAATTAAGAAAATCTATTAACAGTATTGAAAATTAATAATTTCAAATAAACCTAACAATATTAACAGTATACAGTATACTGTATACTGTTAACAAAAGGAGAAGAAGTAAGTGTAAGGGGGTGCTGAGCCTGCTGACTGAGAAAAGAGGAAGCGGCAGTGGTAGCGGAGTGTTAGGAGGCAGCGGTGACAGCGGCGAGCAGCGATAGCGGCAGCGTTTGTGAGCGGCAACAGCGGCGAGCAGCGGGAGGTGCGAGTGGCGACAGAGACAACGTTTGTGAGTAGCGGCAACGGGAGCAGGAGCGGCGAGCAGCAGGAGGCGCGAGTGGCGACAGAGGCAGCGTTTGTGAGCAGCGACAGCGGCGAGCAGCGGTAGCGGGAGCAGGAGCGGCGAGCGGCGACAGAGGCAGCGTTTGCGAGCAGCGACAGCGGCGAGCAGCGAGATCGGGATCGGGATCGGGAGTGGCAGCGGTAGCGACGAGGGTTAGGGTTGAGTTCTCACTTATATCGATTTTAGTTGGTTCGATTGAACTAACTAACCATCAGAGACCGAACCAGGACCGAACTAGACCTAAAATCCTAGTTCGGTCGCCTTGGTTAACCCAGGCGCTCGCCCGAAGCGCCCAGCTCCTGGGCTCGGGCGAGCGCCCAAGTGGCGCCTGTTTGAAGCGCGCCGCCTGGGAGATTAGCGAGGCGCTCGGGCCTCGCCTTGCCTCGCCCGAGCGCCTTTTTAAATCACTGGCTTTATGTCAAGAAAAACTGTTTTGCTGTTGTACGTTGGATCTTCTAAATTCAGCTAATCTCAGTGGAAATTCAACCAGTTTCAATGGTCTCTTGCAGACCCCTTGCACCTTACCAACACCCACTACATTTGTTCGGTTGATGACCCTCCTTACTCTGTGACCTGTTCCACACATCATCAGCTGGTGATCAGCTTTACTTGAGTTCCTACAAGTTCTAGACAGAAGGAAGAGAGAAAAGGTCCTTTTTGGTATCTACTATTTCTGGCAGTATTCCATAAGTTACTAGCGACCAGTATTTTACTGGCTTGAAAAAAAATTATAAATAGTCTGGTGTTTGACGATATTATAGGCTATATGTTATAAACACAATATATTATTTATTTCTGTGGATATACATGTTCTAGTGACTCTCTATGTCAGCCTGAAATTTTCTTAGGCTAGGATAGTGACATGCATGATATTAACATCTTAGGTTCAGTGGACACCAGCAATATTGACCACCAGTTTTCTGTCACTAGTTAAATGTTGTGTTGTCATTGACATGAAGAACTGTAAAATAGCTTTATGCTTGTGTAATTGAGAAGGTATTATCTGATATCCTGTTACTAGATGTATTGATGCTTCAACTAGCAGCAGATACATCTCCTTGTTCGACAATATTCTTTAAACTCAGCACAAAATGGAACTATTTTGTGCATGTGACAAAATTTGGTTGTTCTAGGGCTTAGTAGATTTGGTAGTTGGTTCAATTAATTTTTTGAATATGAACTACCAGAGAGGAGGTGGAGATGGAGGAGGAGGAGGAAGAGGGGTGTTGTCGGGGTCTGGGGAGGCTGTCGGGTGGGAGGCGAGGGAGAGCGATAGTGCGAGGAGAAGGCACACTACCGAGAGAGAGAGAGAGAGAGAGAGAGAGAGCTGCAAACGCTTACCAACAGAGAATGGTGGTGGCTCCTTCCACTTTCTAATGCCTCCTCCCACTTCCAGAAGCAGTCCTTGATGGCCATAAGTGGATTTATTAGGAAACGGTGGAAGTACAAGACAAAGTTTGTGAGGATGCACCATTGGAGGTCACAGCGGAAAGGGCAAGGCACACCATTGCTTGCCTTCCACACACAGAGTAGCATGATCCCTTAGAGTTCCAAGGGATGTGTGGGCATGGATTGTGTTGTTATTTGGCTTGGTTGCACTGAACCTGAACCAATCAGTTTGAGTTGACAATTAGCTTAGGTTCAACTCAAGCTCTACCAACCTTCTTTGGACCAGGTGCGCCTAGGCAGTGGCCAATCAAAATGCCTTGCTCGAGATATTTTACGGCACTCAGGTCTCGCTTCACCTTGCTCTGGCACCAAAGAGAGCACCCAAGCACCTCATGACAGCAGTAGGCAGGAGTCACAGGATCATAGTTAGATAATCTTAATCCCCACATAATGACTAAAATATTATTTGGTCCCATTTTTCTAAACCTGGGTTAAGGATGGATAGGACTGCAGTTAGATAATCTTAAATTCTCAAGCCCCACTAAAGCTAAAAGTTGTTAGTTTTGCAGGCTTATATATAATAGGAAACAGGTGTAGTGGGGCTTATACTACAGGTATACTACATGATACAAAAGGATATATATACTGTTTCCTAAACAGTTTATCAAACTCTTTTACTTCAATTTCTTGCAGGGTGATGTTTGAAGATGCTTTTAGACAAATGTATGGCCTACCACCTGACATGCGAGCCCTGCCCCCAATGCCCTTTGATGGTGACCATTGGTCTGTTCTTCACAGCTGGGTGATGCCAACACCCTCCTTCCTAGAATTTATAATGTTTGCAAGGTATTCTTTTTTTATCTCTTTTTCCAGTGAAATTCTCCACATATGTTTCATTGACATGTTTTATTTGCTGAATTACAGAATTTTTGCTGATTCACTTGATAGCTTAAATCAGAACACCAGTAGCCTGACCTCTTGCATTCTTGGATCATCAAGACTCGAGGTAACTTAATTATCCTGCACCAATCAGTTTCAATTTTACTATGTACTTATTCAATGGCCAATCATAAACTCAGATAAGGCACTGCTACTGCCGTGTTTTGGAAGTGTTGGTCAATGTTTGGGCTTATCATAGTGGTAGAAAGATGGTTTACCTTGACCCCTTTACTGGGGAGCTAAAAGAACAGCACCCTCTTGAGCTCAGAGATATGTGGGTGAAATACTTCAATTCAGATCTACTGAAGAGCATGGATGAAGATTTAGCTGAGAAAGCAGATGATGGCATGCATCCCAATGACAGATGGTTGTGGCCTTTAACTGGTGAGGTGCATTGGCAGGGGATCCTCGACAGGGAAAGGGAGGAGAGATTGAAGCAAAAGATGGATAAAAAGAAGAAATCAAGGGAGAAGCTGTTGGAGAGGCAGAAGCATGGATACAAGCAGAAATCATTGGGACAGAAAGATAAATCACCATAACAAGTTCAAAATTCCCATTTATGAACCAATCAAAGACCTATAGCGTTATACTGACAGAGATCAGAAATGGTGGATGCGGGAATAAGAAGCAATTGGTAATAAAGAGATCACCATATAAAGTTCAGGTTTCAGTTTTATTAACCAATCAAGAACTTACAGTGAGTGCTACACCAAGAGAGACCAAAAATAGTGGATGCTGGATATGAAGCAATTTGATAAGCCATTGGATATTGCCCTAATGTTTACATATATACACACCTCTTCCTGCATTTTATGCTCTGAAGGAGTCGAGAAGGTCATGGCAATCTTAGCTGCACAGGTATCTTGATATAATTTTTGAAAAGAGAATTATTTTGTGATAGTAAGTCAGGAGTGCAGATACTACTTATGCTTCTGGCCAAGTGATATTCTTTTCCACTGATTAATCCAAAGAGGATACACCAAAATGAACTGTATTTGGTTGAGTCACAACTTGTCACTGTACATCAGGGAAAAATGGAAAGCATTTATGAATGAGAAATAGAATTTCTTTGTCAGAGTTTTTGTTTTGCCCTTTTGCATCATTCTGCACATTTTCCAGAACGGTATTCCTGGTTTTTACAACTTTATAAGTTTCAGAAATATTCCGTTAAGATGTTGGATGTACGTTTCATCTACTGTGCTCGTGTACAATGCTTCGTCCTGGTCTTGTGTCCAACATCTATTGGAGCCCAGATTACAACCATCAGGTATTGGCACAAACTTTGTTTCATTATGGTAACTAAAATTTTGTCAACAGTATGATAGGCTAATCTAGTGTCCACATCTATGGACGGAAAAAAAAAAAAAAGAAAGTGTTTTAAAACAGAAATATGCTGATTAACACAATAATTGCACAAGAAACTGCAGCATTGTGTAGCTGCAGTTAACCCCTTGTTGATCCTAGTAGGATGTTGAATTCCTCCATGAGAATTTAGTTAGACACAATGCTAAATTAATGTAAAAAAAAAAAAAGACTTTAAAACTCGAGTCATTTTTTAAAATGCTAGTTGTTAAAAGCTTGGACTGCTGATAGTAGGATATTGGGATCAGATTCTTCCCCATTTACCATTTGCAAAAGAAAATAATTAACATCCAAAGAGATGGGAAGAACATGTGTTGGGGACAATGATACTCATCCCAAACCTATAAAAGAAAAGCAAAAAAGATGAATCACTGACTGTGTGATAAAATGATGAAAGTATTTGTTTTCAGGGGTTTTCTTGATTGATCAATTAGGATGTCAGACCTTTTTTTTAATGGAGAAAGCTATCCTCAAAATGACCAAATAAACTAGTTATGGTTCTTTTATCCAGTTTGTAAAACTACTACCAATAAAACGACCACTATTATCTTCTCATCAGAACGCCATCTCAAAGAAATAAATGATGATAAAGCAGATTATATGCGTGACTTTACCATCTTAATATGGTGTATTAAAAGGAATTCAAATTTATTTGAAGGCTTATATTGACACTAGAATCAAATTAGGTATTTTCTTTCAGGTATATTACTCGAATTCTTTTATTGTGTCTGCAATGCTGTTTGGGTTTCTATTCTGTGGTTTCCTATGTTTGCTTGATGTAATTTGGATATGTTTTCTATTTTAAAGTACACTGAACAATCTTTTGGATATGAACTTGATGTAATTTGTTTGTGAAATAATACAAGAGATTGTTGCTAATTTCTTATGTTAATTATGGAAAAGACTTGGCAATCAACTTGATTTTCTAAATTAATGCTTCCTCAAAAAAAAATAAAGGCTCCATTTCTGTGTTCATTAATTGCCTGCATATAGTTTCAGAATGAACACTTTGTGGGACTGTTAAATCACTATCATACATTGTTAACAAGAAATCATAGCAAAAATTTGTTGAATCAAACTATTATATCTCAAAAATAGATATTAAAGTACTATCAAGTGGCATTTAGTTCAAACTATAGATTTATATTGTCTTAGTCGGTGGCACGTAGGTGGTTTGGTCAGATGTTTATCGAATTGCCCCAACTGCTATTTTACCTATCAAGATAGAAGCAGTGTGGGACTAATTTTGGTTCGTAAAGATGTTTTAAGAGAACTTTTTAGCTCTTGTTATGATCATCTTTCACAACAAATATACAACTCTTTGTGACATCTCCCAGTCCGTTGGTACCCAGTGAACTTGTTTTGTTCATCAGGAAACTGACAAGCTTCGAATCAAGCTTTTCCATTTCATTTGATCCATTTATCCTGGCATTTTAACGAATGGATTTCCCCTTGAAATCTCGGGTCAATTATGTTTCTTTCTGTTGATCTCCTCTCTGTTCTTCACAAATATTATATTAGTTTGACATATATATAAGTTTGGAGGTAATTTTCAGAGGCAAAATGAATTGTTTTATCAAACATTTTTTAAGTTCCTAGAATCTCACTTCTTTCCTCCTTTTGCCTTTGTTCTCGGATCACAGAAGAATCATTTGATTAATTTAATGCCATTGCGTCATCCTCAATTAACTTCCTAAATTGCTTAGGAAAGCAATTACGCCAACCATCAAGCACCTGCCACTGTTTATAGGACCAAAATATTTCTCTTGGATAAATATTTTAAGCGGTGAAATGGATTTTCCCGGGGGAGCTTCGTTCCAAATTGAGTTTTAGATCAGTGAATTCATATGTCAGATTTGGAAAAATATTACTTTTAGGGAGAGGATCAAACGCACCCTGATCGCAAACAGAGCAGCTGCTCAGACGCTAGCTAGTCTTCTTCCCGTCTGCATCGAGAAATAAATATTACAGTTTTGGTTGATGGAATTGGATCTCTCGCTTGATGGGATAAATGTCACCACCAAATTCATGTTGCCTGACTGTAAATTACCTTTGCAACTGTAAATCCATCGTGACGTTATAACAGTGTAGAACCGAACCTATTTCTATCATGGCAACAATGGAGAGGGTATTTTGAAGCAGATAAACAGTGCACACCGATCAGTTGCATAAATTGGGGATCACAATGGATTTTAGCTTTCAATATATAGCAAATGTAACATATATTACAGTATCAACAGACTTTATACAACAGCAGCACAAGTGCTTGTAAGACTGGATGCACATAGAAACAGGAGTTGGTACTATACTTGTTTTTCTCTCCGTATAATTCAACATATGATGTCAAAGAGTTGTCCCTTTGTCTCCGACATCTTTTGAAGAGACAAAGTTACATATTTAATGCTACAGACAAGAGGGGAAAAGATAGATGAACATACACAACTGATGTACAAAAGAATAGCCTAATGATGAGCTTCTTGATTGCACCAGACCTGAAATAGGCAAAGCACCCAGAAGAGATGAGTTTTGATACCAATTACTCCCAACCCATCAACATCTTGGTCAGTCCCTCTATTATCTTGTTTTGTGATGCACACAACTTCAAATCATCGCAAAGGAGGAATCTATAGACTTCCCACTCCCTATCACCAATGACATGCCTCCCAATCTCGGCCTGAAAATTTGAGAGCATATAATTTATTAAGATTCATATAGCTATACTAAAAATGTTATGGAAGTTTGTGCTGTCGTTTGAAAGGCAAAAATTATGAAACGACATTGAGGTATGGGTGCAGAAAACACCAGCTGGGCAGTAACTTAATATTTGACATCCATCTGCTCTTGTGTGAAGGGTTAGTGGTTGAATGTTCAGAGAGATATTTCTCATGGTTTACAAGGTGACTCCTAAATTATCCTATGATGGTAGTAAATGTTAGTTTGACAAGTCTCATAGTCCCACGTGGAGAAAATTATATTTATTATCTCCTATTGGAACTATAAATAAGGGTCTGAGCTTTGAAGTTAGATGCACCACAAGTAGCACCACAAGAAAAACCTAAGTGTTTGCTTTGGGTTTAAGTCCACACTCAGTTAAATAGTTTGGGCTTATAGTTTGGGTTTTTCTTGTTTAGTATTTTCGGATGTTTTATGGCTTAGGAACATCTTCCTAAGGCATTTGTAATAGTCTCTTTTATAGTAGTGATTTGCTCCTTTTTCGTCCGCGGATGTAGGTCAAGGTTAATTGATCGAACCACGTAAATCTGGTGTTCTTGTCACTTTTATTCTTTCCGCTTTATTGTCTTTTATTCTTTCCGCTTTATTGTCTTTGTCAGTTAAATAGTTTGGGCTTATAGTTTGGGTTTTTTTTGTTTAGTATTTTCGGGTGTTTTATGGCTTAGGAACATCTTCCTAAGACATTTGTAATAGTCTCTTTTATAGTAGTGATTTGCTCCTCTTTCGTCCGTGGATGTAGGTCAAGGTTAATTGACCGAACCACGTAAATATGGTGTTCTTGTCACTTTTATTCTTTCCGCTTTATTATCTTTGTTAGGTTGCCCAAATTATCCTTTGGTAAATTTCCTGAGGCTAGCTCTAACAAACTGGTATCAGAGCCTGGTTTCGGGATCTTTTGGCAACGATGATAATAACAAAGATTGTTATCGAGAAATTTGATAGAAATGTCAACTTCGGCATGTGGCAACTCAAAATGGAGGCCATTCTGGTTCAAGACGGAGTTGATTTGGTACTACAGGGGGCTGAGAACATTCCAGATGGTACGTCAAAGGAATATTTTGCGGGTATGGATAAGAAGGCCCGATCCAACATTATTCTAAATCTCTCTGACGAGGTTTTACGGGAGGTAGCTACGGAGACTACGACTAAGAGCATGTGGGACAAGTTTAAAGCCTTGATATGAAGAGGACAGTAGAGAATCATTTCTACTTAAAGCAGAGTTTGTATATGTTTCGGATGACTGAAGGTACATCTATACTCTCACATCTTGATAAATTTGATTCCTTGGTTATGGATTTGGAGAATATAGATGCAAAAATTGATGATGAGGATAAGACCCTGTTACTTTTGTGTTCTCTTCCCCAATCCTTTAAGCATTTCCGTGATACTATGATTTATGGAAAAGAAACAATTTCATATCAGGAAATTAAATCTGCACTAAAATCTAAAGAGCAGATAGGGATATTACTGGGGAAAGTAGAGAGAATCAAGCTGAAGGTCTGATTATTAGGGGGAGAACAGATAAAAGGGAATTTGACAGTAGTAGATCTAAATCTAGATCTAAATCCAGACATAGAAATTTGGAATGCAGATATTGTTATAAAATGGGGCATATTAAGGCTGATTGCTTTAAATTGAAAAATAAATTAAAGCAAAAGGAAAAAATTATTGAGAAAACTACTGAATCCGCTGAAGCTAGTGTAGCAACTGATGAGAATGTTGGAAATATTTTCTCTGCTATTGATGACATGATGAAGTCTAAAAATGAATGGATTTTAGATTCAGGTTGTTCTTATCACATGTGTCCTAATAGAGATTTGTTTTCCATATATGAATCTTGTAATGGTGAAATTATTTTAATGGGCAATAATGCAGCATATGATGTTGTTGGTAGAGGAACAATCCGAATTAAAATACATGATGGTATTGTGAGGACGCTCACTAATGTTAGACATGTTCCTAATTTAAAAAAGAATCTCATCTCTTTAGGCACCCTAGAGGCCCTTGGGTGTAAATATATAGTTGAAGGTGGAGTTATGAAAGTTTCTAAAAGTGCTCTTGTTGTTATGAAAGCTTGTAGGTCTGGTAGCTTGTATATTTTGCAGGGAACTACTGTCACAGGCTCGGTTGCAGTCTCGTCATCATCATTGTCTGATTCTGATATCACCAAATTATGGCATATGCGTTTGGGTCATATGAGTGAAAAATGTTTGAGCATATTGAGCAAAATGAGTCTACTTTATGGACAGAGTACTGGGCCACTAGATTTTTATGAGCACTGCATTTTTAGAAAGTAGAAAAGAGTCAGCTTCAATTCTCCGGTAGTTCACAAAACGAAAGGTACTCTTAACTATATTCATTCAGTCCTTTGGGGTCCAACTCATGTTCAGTCTAAGGGTGGTGCTAGGTATATGTTGGCTTTCATTGATGATTATTCCAGGAAAGTTTGGGTTTATTTTTTGAAGCATAAAAATGATATTTTTCTAACCTTTAAACAATGGAAGACTTTGATTTAGAAGCAAATAGGTAAACAGATTAAGCGGCTTCGAACAGATAATGGCATGGAATTTTGTGAATGTGACTTTGATGAATTCTGCAAAAATGAAGAAATTGTTCGGCATCGCACTGTTAGGATGACGCCTAAGCAAAATGGTGTGGCCGAACAAATGAACAGAACACTCTTGGAGAGAGCAATGTGTATGATCTCAAATGCAGGGTTGACAAAGAACTTTTGGGCAGAGGCGATTAATATGGCCTGTTACGTTGTCAACCGTGCTCCTTCTACAGTACTTAACTTTAAAACTCCGGAGGAAGTTTGGTCAGGTACTCCTGCTGATTACTCTGATTTATAAATTTTTGGGTGTCTAGCATATATGTATGTAAATGAAGGAAAATTAGAGCCTCGAGCAAAAAAGTATATTTTCCTTGGGTATGTTACTTCTGATCCCAAATCCCCAAAATTTATAATCAGCAGAGATGTTACTTTTGATAAATTGTCTATGTTATCTTCCAAAGAAAAATCTACTAGTTGTACAAATGATAGTGTGCAGAAGCAGGTGGAGCTTAAGATTGATAGTTCTAATTCTTTTCAGTCTAACTCTTCTATTCAAAGAATGCCAGTAGATGGTCCCGAGTCTACTAACACAGATAATCCAGAGGAAGAGCAATATTCCATAGCTAAGGATAGACCACGGAGAGATATTCGACCACCACAAAGATATGCAAATTTGGTTGCATATGCTTTGTCTGTTGCAGAAGAAACAAGTGAAGTTGGTGAGCCTACTACCTACTCAGATGTAGTTTCTTGTGATAATTCCGCTAAGTGGTTGATCGCGATGAATAAAGAAATTGAATCTCTCCATCGGAATAGAACTTGGGATCTTGTGAAGCCGCCTTCAGATAAGAAAATTGTTGGATGCAAATGGGATACTATTGCTGAGGGAAAGGTCCTTGTTTAGAAAATTCATATGAAGGACAATCCAACTGATATGCTTATGAAGCCTCTTTCGGTTTACAAGTTCAAGCAGTGCTTGGACTTGGTTGGTGTTCATTGTTGGTGAATGCACATTGGGGCTTTTATGAAGAAGGTGGAGCAAGTTTTGTTGGGACATGCCAAGGTGGAGATTTGTTAATTTGGCAAGTCTCATAGTCCCACATCGGGAAAATCAGGCTTATTATCTCCTATTGGAACTATAAATAAGGGCCTGAGCTTTGAAGTCAGATGCACCACAAGAAAAACCTAAGTGTTTGCTTTGGATTTAAGTCCACACTTAGTTAAATAGTTTGGGCTTATAGTTTGAGTTTTTCTTGTTTAGTATTTTCGGGTGTTTTATGGCTTAGGAATATCTTCCTAAGGCATTTGTAATAGTCTCTTTTATAGTAGTGAATATCTTCCTAAGACATTTGTAATAATCTCTTTTATAGTAATGGATGTAGATCAAGGTTAATTGATCGAACCACGTAAATATGGTGTTATTGTTATTTTTATTCTTTCCGCTTTATTATCTTTATTGGGTTACCAAAATTATTCTTTGATAAATTTTCTGTGACTAGCTCTAACGGTAAATAGTTGCTTGCCAATTACAAGTGAAAAATGTGGTCAGTACTATCATGGTTTATAAGTTAGAAAATATTGCACACAATAATTGTTTATGATTATGCAAATCAGAAAATAGGAAGACATACCAAAAATATGCGAATCTGAAGCATTTTGAGAGTGATGTCATAGAACACAAGCGGGTGGCCTTTACCAAATAGTTCAATAGGATTGGCAACCATGCTCCATATCATGGCCACGGCTAACTACGGTAACTTGGAGGGGACGGAATAGGTCCATTCTCAAGTGCGAATACAAGGCTCTCTGTTTGCCCTGATCAATGATCTTTTTCCCCATCCATTTGCATCACAAATAAATCAATCTCACATCTTCCATCCTGGCTCGAATGGAATCGGCCATAGCAGATCTAACAGGAGCCATTTTAAGTGCATTTAGCATCATCAGAAATAGGGAATTTAACGACCAAAACATCATCCTGTCATAAATAACTAGGAAGCATCTTATAATGAAGTACAATGGGGGGGGGGGGGGGGGTTAAGCTATAGTAACAAAATCATTTCATGATAAAAGGTCGAATGCATAGCAAAATCATAGTTGAAACGAACTAACGAAGACAAGGTAAAATGATATGATTATTATTATTTGTTAACGTTCATTTTGGTTAGCATGTTCTTGTTAATGTTATTACCTGGACATTGTAATCCTTTAGAGTCCTCACTCATTACGTCATAGAGGAGTCCTTTGTGGTCTCGACCAAGGATCTGAATAAGTAGTGTATGACTGGGGCTGAGAGGGTTGTCCATGGTCACAGAAGGATTATTTATTTGATGAGAAAGGAGATCCAACAGGCAATTCTTCAGAAAGTTCTAAATCGAACAATTCTTCTGTGATTGCAGGAGGCAGAAAAGGCGATGCTTGCAGGCACACAATAATCTGTTCGTTGGCTGGTTCAATCTGACAATTTTTGGTCATGGAATCCCCTAAAACAGCTCTCAATTTTTGGCAGGCCTCTTCCTTTCTTCTTTTTGTATGCAGGAGTTGCCTGAAGCAATATTTTCATTTTAGAACACAGGAAATATGTGAACAGGACGTATAGTGAGAATAACAACACCAAAAGCCTCGCAGAACGATTGCTTGGTCTCGACGAAAATTCAAGTACAAAATTAATCGGTTTGGTTCCTATGTTTAGCTCGATAATTTTCTATCGTAAAAACCATAAAACGATTTACATACACTTAGATGCCATAAATGTAAAAAAACATCCATCAAAGTGAGCGACAGCGTTTAAGAAAATATATTGAATCTCAACAGCAATTGTGCACTTAACTTGCTAGGACATATAAATCTAAGAATATTTTGAAGTTTAACAACATTGCTAAAAAGAACCCTGATGTATATACATGATGGGGAGATTTGTTAAGTGTGTAATTGTTAGGACTCTAGCTTGGAGAATCCTAATTGAGAGGGACATTCATGTAAAAATGTTAGGACTCTAGCTAGGAAAGTCCTAATTGAGAGGGACATTCTGTTAGGACTCTAGCTAGGAGAGTCCTAATTGTGAGGGGCATTCATGTAGGAGGTTTTTTCTTAGAGAGGAATTAGGAGTTGTAAGGGAATAGGAGTCTTGAGTAGGAGTCCTATTAGGAGTTGGTTAGAAGTAAGAGTCTTAAGTAGGAGTCCTATTAGGAGTTAGGGTTTAGAAGCCCTATAAATAGCCATGTATTCCTTCTCTTTTGATAAGCAATAGATGTATATTTTCTGCAGCCTTTGAGCAGCAACTTGGAGGGAGGAACCCCTATAGAGTTCCAAGGAGGCCGATCCCCTAAAGAGATCAACCCCAAGTTTAGAATCTGCAAGGGTTCTAACACCTGGTATCAGAGCAGCGTTCTCGGCATCTCGCTGCCCTTCCACAGCCATCCATCAACCCTCTACAACCATCCAAAGCAATTCCCACAATTGCTTAAAAGATCATCACCGAATTCCGTCATCATCTCCACCACCACGGATCATCCTTTGATCTCCCCGTGAATTGCAACATGTTCTGGTTTCCTACCTTACTGTTGCTACAATTTAGTTATCCTTATTCGAAAATCCAAAAAAAAAAATCGTTCCTATATTGCTGCATAAACTTTTCGTCACAAAGTTTTCATCTCTACGACGAAAGATACATTGCAGAATTCCAGCCGCATAGCACCATCTTTTTGATCTTGCTACTGTGCTTTTTCTATCCAAATTTCTACGAAATTTTTATGACATCTTTGACACTTTTTAACAGTGGATTTCCCTTTGGTTTCATCAAAAAATTCTCAACATAAACTACTGATCTTTTATGTCCAATCTGCTGCACTTGAATTGCAGAATTCAAGCCGCATAGCACCATCTGTTTGATCTTGCTACTGTGCTTTTTCTATCCAAATTTCTACGAAATTTTTATGACATCTTTGATACTTCCTAACAGTAGATTTCCCTTTGGTTTCATCGAAAAATTCTCAATATAAACTACTGATCTTTTATGTCCAATCTACTGCACTTGAAAATCTATGCTGCAGAAAATTTCAGCTGCATATCGTTGCCTTAACCCATCTATTTGCAATCTTTTTTGAATGAAATTTCTTATACACTTCATAGATCATATTGGCTTCCATCTAAGATTGATCTATTAAGAAATTTATCTCTAAAAATAATTTTATGTTGCTGCAAATTTTCATCATAACCCGCTGAAATTTTTCGACGATAATTCTGCAATTGCAACTTGCACCAATTTCCTTGCTGTTATACTGCCGAAATTTTCTTGATTAAATTAGATATCCTTGCTGTCATATAAACTGTGATTTTGCTATCAATTCCCTTCTCAATTCTCTCAAGTTTTTGGTGGAAATTACGTCGAGAAACCGTTGTTTCTTCGATGACAATTCTACTCTTACAATACAGCACATACTTGCTGCAACTTCCACGGATTTCTCTCAAACCTTTGCTACCATCTACCACAGATCCAAAACTTTCATCCACAGCCCTAAAACTCTACTAAACCACACCCTCAAACTGCACCCAAAACAGCCACAAAATAAGCCTAAACCGTAGCCTACATCCACCAATCCACCAACACTTTCGACCATCACTTCTCTCAACCTATACATGCCTTTAACCCAACAGCAAAAGAGAGATCTTAACATCATTGATTTGAGGCCATATACTATGGCATCTAAGGAGGCAATCAATGCTAAATTCGAAGCCTTGGAGGCACGAATGGAGGATAAGATTCGGACGCTCTTTGCCGAACTCAGATTGGGCCGACCACTAAGCCCGAAGAAATCATATCAAGGAGAGAGCTTTGCCCAATCACACCAAGCCCGAAGAGATGACTTCCAAGGGAGGGTAGGCTCTATGACCAACCCCAACTATCCATGCATGAGAGTGGACTTCCCTAGATGGGAAGAAGGAGACCCGATTGGTTGGATCTCGCGCGCGGAGCGATATTTTCGGTACCACAAAACCGCGGATGTATCTATGGTGAAAATTGCAGCTATACATCTTGAAGGGGATGCTATACAGTGGTTTGACTGGTTTGAACATACTTATGGAGTCCTTTCATGGCGACAATTCAAAGAAAGACTGCTGATTCGCTTCAGACCAACCGATTACGAGAATATTGACGAACAACTAGCAAAGATCCAACAAACCTCCACCATTCAGGAGTACCAAACCAGGTTTGAAAGGTTATCTAATCAAACTCATGATTGGTCTCAAAAACAGCTATTGAGGACCTTCATTGAGGGCTTGAAGCCGGAGATCCGAGGAGAAGTTAAAGCGCGACAACCGTATACGCTTATGGCAGCCATCTCTTTCGCACGACATCAAGACGAGCAATTGAACCATGAAGCTCGGAGGACTAGGGTCTCTCCTCAACTAGTAATATTGAAGCCCTTAGCCCCCCCTACTGTCGACCAAGTCCCTACACCAAAGAGGTTAACAAGAGAAGAGCTTCGGGAGCGATATGCGAAGGGATTATGTTGGCATTGTGACGAGCCGTGGAGCCATGAGCATCGCTGTAGTAAAGGGGGACTTCTTATGATTGAACCGATAGAAGAAGAGGTCATTGAACATCCAAAAGAGAGCCTTGAACATGAAGAAGAAGATGTAGAAGAAGAGCCACAACCGACCGAAGTTACGGTACATACACTAGCTGGCTATTCAAACCCACAAACGATGAAAATTGGAGGCCTTCTCAAACAACAACCAATCACTGTTCTCATCGACACGGGCAGTACTACTAACTTCCTAAATAGTAAGCTTGCTGTTCGGATATCATCACCTATCGAGAATCGCTGCAGGTTTGATGTTAAGGTCACCGACGGACGGATTTTGAATTGTGATCATAGGCGCTTGCAGGAGAAACTATTGCTGCAGGACCAAGAGATAATTGCATATTTCTTCCTTCTCCCTCTTAACAATCATGAGGCTATGCTCAGAATTAAATGGTTGATGATATTAGGTGATATTTCTTGAAATTTTATGAAACTAATTATGAAATTTTACAGTAAGGAGAAACAGGTGACATTGCATGGGAAACGTGGGGGCGACATAACAACGATTTGCACACAACAAATGGAGAATGTTTTGCATAAAGCATGCAGTGGCTTTTTGGTACAACTTGAGCAGCAAACTAAGGGAGAGCCAACAGAATTTGAAGATCCAAATCTACTTCCTTTGCTTGCTGAATTTTCAAATATATTTGACGAACCGCGCAACCTACCTCTTACCTGTCGGCATGATCATTGTATAATGATTCTTCCAGGCAAATCTTCAGCAAATGCTCAGCCATATCAGTATCCACATCTCCAGAAGGATGAAATAGAAAGGATTATAAAAGAGATGCTCGAAACAAGAGTTATTCGGCCAAGTTGCAACCTCTACTCTTCGCCGGTGCTACTTGTACGCAAAAAGGACGAAACAAGGCGAATATGTGTTGATTACCGAGCTCTCAATGGCATAATCATCAAGGACAAATATTTTATTCCAATAGTAGATGAATTGCTAGATGAAAGGGAGCACAAATCTTTACAAAGCTGGACCTTTGATCCGGGTATCATTAAATACGAGCATGTGAAGAAGACATACGGAAAACCACCTTTTGAACACACAACAACCACGAATTTTTGCTTTCTTCAACAAAAGGTGAAATATCTTGGGCATATCATATTAGAGGAAGGTGTGGCAGTGGACCCCTTCAAAATTGGAGCAATGCAAAACTGGCCGACCTCGAGAAACATAAAATTGCTACATGGCTTTCTGGGTTTAACAGGCTACTACCGCAAGTTCGTGAAAAACTATGGAAAGATCAGTGCACCACTTACTTCCTTACTAGAAAAAGATGTCTTCCAATGATTGGACAGAGCCTCCGCTGCCTTCGACAAACTTAAGGCAGCCATGACGACGACGCCGGTGCTAACACTACCAGATTTCAACCGACCCTTCATTATTGAGGCCGACACATCTAGAGTCAGAATTGGAGCCATTCTCATGCAAGATGGTCGACCACTCGCATACACTAGCAAGGCATTATCTCCCTCTGATCAAAATATGTCAACATATGATAAGGAGATGCTCGCCATTGTGCGCACAGCAACGAGGTGGAGATTGTACTTGATCAGGCGATACTTTCAAATCAAGACCGACCATAAAAGCCTAAAATATCTCTTGGAGCAGAAGATATCTTCCCCCGAGCAGCAAAAATGGGTAACAAAACTTCTTGGATTTGATTTTGAAATAACTTACAAAAAGGGGAAAGAGAATGTTCTTGCAGATGCGCTTTCGCAGCTACCCGAGCAAGTTGAAGTTTCGACCGTTTCACTTCCGACCAGCGACTTCCTTGAGGATATTAAGATGGAATGGTAGGAAGATTCAGATACTAGTAAGATTATAAAAAAATTGGAGGAAGCACCAAGCCCCATGGCTCATTACAATTGGGACTCAAAAGAATTACACTATAAGGGACGCATTGTGCTTGTGACAAAATTCTACTTGCATCTTCAATAGCAGATTTTGGACAAAGTTATTCTATATGCAGGGTACTAAATTGAAAAGGAGTACGACATATCACCCACAAACCAACAGCCAACCGGAAGTTTTAAACAAGTGCTTGGAGATAGCCCAAAGCCACCCACCAAATATGACTACCCAAAGAGAACTCCAGACCCAGCCAAGTGCCATTATTGATCGACGGATCGTGACTCGACGACGACGACCCACTAATAAAGTGCTAATACAGTGGGCGAACCTACCAAAAGAAGATGCCACTTGGGACAACTACGACGACTTGAAGATCAAATTCCCAGAATTCATGAATCATCAACCTCGAGGACAAGGCTGATTTGAAGAGGGCGGGTCTGTTAGGACTCTAGCTTGGAGAATTCTAATTGAGAGGGACATTCATGTAAAAATGTTAGGACTCTAGCTAGGAGAGTCCTAATTGAGAGGGACATTCTGTTAGGACTCTAGCTAGGAGAGTCCTAATTATGAGGGCATTCATGTAGGAGGTTTTTTCTTAGAGAGGAATTAGGAGTTGTAAGGGAATAGGAGTCTTGAGTAGGAGTCATATTAGGAGTTGGTTAGAAGTAAGAGTCTTAAGTAGGAGTCCTATTAGGAGTTAGGGTTTAGAAGCCCTATAAATAGCCATGTATTCCTTCTCTTTTGATAAGCAATAGATGGATATTTTCTACAGCCTTTGAGCAGCAACTTGGAGGGAGGAACCCCTATAGAGTTCCAAGGAGGCCGATCCCCTAAAGAGATCAACCCCAAGTTTAGAATCTACAAGGGTTCTAACAGTAATATATTTAATAACTTCTTTGCAAAAATGTTGCCAAAAAGGGCTCGTAATGCTTACTTTGGACAACTTTGGCTTGTTCATGCCAATTAACCTTTTCAAAATTTTAAATGGAGATCTACATTTTAGCTATTCTAGTTCATACTAGTAGATTGTACAGCAGAATTTGCCTCTTGCTGATTCCCAGTTCAATGTGGTAATTCAGGCCACACCACAACGAATCTTGACACTTCTAATTTAACGACAGAATTTACATTTAAAAGAAAACATTATGTTTATATACAATTAACATATGTACAAGGCAGTTGATGAAATAGTTCAGTATAACTAAATATCCTTTACTACGAACCAAATTAGAAGAACTGCCAGTTAATGCAGAACCATGGGCGTGTTCTCATCATGGTCATACAATCTCCAAGCAAACACAACACAAGTCTGGGACAACTGACATTAATCATTAACAGTAAACTTTGGTGATTAGTTTTAATATACTATGATTTACAATCAGAACATCCTATTTGAATTCTTGGTATAGGGATTAGAGATGCATAATAATAATCACAGATTACGAAGGAGAATTGTTCTAGTATCAATTGATAAATATCAATAGATGCATAATCAAACCTTGTGTCACTGATGAAAAAGAGGTCCATAACTCTCCCATCAGTAGTGGTGGAAACTTTTACCCTCCTTATAGAGAGTCCCAGCTCACAGAGTACCTGTGTCACGTCTTCCAAGGGCCACAAGCATTATTATTAACGCTAAATATTACAGAGCTATAAGCTTGCAAGAAGAGACCAACCAAATAGATATGACGGTATATATACACTTGAGAATTAGGAGTGTTAGCATAAAATATAAAATATGTAATATGTTATATAAAATATGAAATTAATTTTTTTATGTCAGGATTGAAATCAAATAATTTTTTGTGTGATATGCAAATGCACCATCTTAAAATCTAAAATCGTTGTCAATATGTAAGAAGAACTAGACTATCAGTCTCCCCTCTTCCTATCCTTTCACAGGATCGCTTCCCTTAACTGCATCCTCTAAAAGATGCGTAACATACCTCATTCAGTCCCTAGAGGTCCTATCTATTTATAGGCGAGAACAGAGAGTCTAGGATAAGTTATTAGGAGAGTTCTTTCTATCAAGAGCATCCCCTAAGGAATCCTATTATAATATGAACTTCTTTTCTATTAGTCAATATCTGTTATCAGAATCCAATTAGTTCCATTATATATCTTATCTAATTATAAAGGGTCACATATTCTAACATTCTCCCACTTGACTCGTTAATTGATAAGATATAAAAGATATTCAAAATCAAAATAAATAAAACAAAATTTGTTTGAAAATAATTTTACCTTGTATTCCAAAAGAATTTCGAAAAGCATTTTATATATGATCATGAATTTTAAAAACAAGCCAATAAGTCCAATAAACACAATAATACTATATTAAGTCCAACTATCAATACAAGTCATAGCGATTGTATATCATCTATATCATACTCCCTTCTATGTACCACAACATTATTAGTTTTTCCTAATATAATCCATAATGACCTATGTAATTTGTCTTGTCAAGACAATCATGTTATTATATTCAACTATAATATGCATAAACATAAATATAAATAGGATAACAGAAATAAATAACTTTAATTAAACAAAAAAATATCAATAATAACATCTACTTAAATATGTATCATCATATCTTTTACAGCTTGCTCACAAGTCCTGTTCTAAGAACATGTTCTTTAAATATTTTACAGTGTAAAACTTTGGTAAATGGATCGGTAATCATCATAGTGTTGCTTAGGTTCTCAATTGACACTTGTTATTTCTGGATTCTTTCTTTAACCACCAAGTACTTTATCTCGATGTGCTTGGAACCACTAGAGTACTTGTCATTCTTAGATAAGAAAACTTTTGCGGTGTTATCACAAAATATCTTCGGTAGCCTAGCAATTGAGTTGGCCACACCAAGTCTTGAGATGAAATTTCGTAGCTATAAAGCTTGATTTGTGACCACAAAGCATGCTATAAATTCAGCCTCCATTGTTGATGATGCAATAAGTGATTGCTTTATACTTTTCTAAGAAATTGCCCCACCAGCTAATATGAATACAAATCTTGAAATGGACTTCCTACTATCGAGGCAATTTGAAAAATAAGCATATGAATATCCTATCATTTCAAGCTGATCTGATATCCTATATATAAGCATATAATCTTTCGTCCCCTGCAGATATCTTAATACTTTCTTTGTAGCTTTCCAATGTTTCATTCCTAGGTTGCTTTGATATCTACCTAGTATTGCAATTGCAAAATTGATATATGGTCTAGGTTTGAGCATATAATAGGCTTCCAATTGCGCACCCATAAGAAATATTCTTCATTTGATTATTTTCTAAGTCATTTTTCAAGTACTAGTTTTAGCTAAATTTTTCACATCTAGTAATAGGTATATCATTGGCTAAACAAAGTTACATATTAAATCTCTCCAAGATACAATTAATATATCCTTTCTAAGACAATCATAATAATCCTTGAGATCTATTTCTGTATCTCTAAATATCTCAATGCCAATAACATAGACTATCTCATTCATATCAAGTTCTTATTGAGAAATATTTTGGTTTCATACAATAAACCAAGATTACTACTAGTAAGTAAAATATCATCCACATATAAGACCAATATAATAAACTTGCTCCCACTGATATATGCATTGATCAACGGTGTTTTTCTTAAATCTGAAGGAATTAATGATATTATAAAACCTTATATACCATTGTCTAGAAGCTTGTTTAAGGTCATAAATGGATTTCTTAAGTTTATAAGCCTAACTTTCTTTTCCCTTTTCTATGAATCATTCAGGTTGTTCCATACAGATTTCCTCAGGTAGATCCCCATTCAGAAATATTATTTTCACATCCATATGATGTAACTCAAGATCATAATGAGCTACTAATACTATAATGATTCTTAATGAGTCTTTTTTAGAAACTAGAGAAAAAGACTCATTGTAGTCGATACCTTCTTTTCGAGAAAATCCTTTAGCCACAAGTTTGGCTTTATATCGTTCGATATTGCCCGTTGAGTCAAGTTTTGTTTTAAAGACACATTTATAACCGACTCTTTTACAATTATTGGGTAATTCAATAAGTTCCCAAACACCATTCTGAACTATTGATTTTAACTCTTCTTTTATTGCATCATACCATTTTTTATGATCGTTACTTTGTATGGCTTGTGAAAACGATAAGGGGTCTCTTTTTATTCCTACATCATAATCTGATTCTTGTAGATATACCACATAATCATAAAAAATAACATGTTTCCTTTTCCTTTAAGATTTTCTCGAAGCTACCAATTGTGATTATTCTATAAGATCATCAGCGATGACATCAATGTCATATGAGAGAGTTCATCGATGTTATTTTGTTGTTCAACCTCATCAATTCTTTTATTGACCTGAGGAACAACAATTTCTCGAATATGAGATAATATGGGAGAATTAACCTGAATCTCCTTAATATCAAAATTAATCCTTCGAGATTTTTCATTCCCACTGATTTCGTCATTTTCTAGAAATCTTGCATTATTGGATTCTACTATTCTCGTTCTATGATTAGGTAATAAAATCTATATCCCTTGGATTTTTCTGTATAACCATAAAATATCTAGAAATAGTTCTTGGATATAATTTCCTTTCATGCGGATTGAATACTCTTATCTCTATAGGACACCCCTAAATATGTAAATGTCTTAGACTAAGGCTTTCTACTAGTCCATAACTCAAATGGAGTTGATGAAACCGACTTACTAGGAACCCTGTTCAAGATGTACATAGCTATCCTAAAAGCTTCACCCCACATTGACTCAAGTGCAAAGGAATAACTCATCATGCTCCTAACCATATCCATAAGAGTATGATTTTGCCTTTCAGCAATACTATTCTGTTGTGGCACACTTGGTAATGCATATTAAGCACAAATATCCTATTGTTCTAGGAATCTAGCAAAAGGACCAATATTCTGATTGGATTCATTATATCTGCTATAAAATTCACCACCTTTGTTCAATGGCCTGAGACTTTTTATGTATTAGATAAACATAACTATATCTAAATAAGTCATATATAAATGTAATGAAATATCTTTCTCCACTAAAACAAGGAATATTGAGTGGTATGTAGATATCAATATCAATAATCTCAAGGAGTTCTTTACTTCTTGTGGTATTTTTCTTTATATATTTAGTTTACTTTCTCTTAATGTAATCTATACAAATATTAAAATCAGTGAAGCCTAAATGTTCCCAAATATTATCCTTCACTAATCTTTTAATTCTTTTCTTGAAGATATGCCCCAATCTCCTAGTCATAGGTGCCCTACAAGCCAATCACGTGAGTGATGACACGTGTGACTTGACACGCAGTCTTTTTACTTATTATTATAATTTGGTATTTTATCACTTTATATTACCTATTATATGAATAAATTATGATGTTCATGGATCTATACAATATGAATCGGATCATGATGAGATCACGATAATGAGACCAATTCTCCTTTAAACACTAATCCTAAATAATTCCGATCATAAGTTACTCGAGAGGGACATCGAGATAATTGGATAGATTGGTGTACTGTATACCCGTCCATATAATGGATACAGCTGGTCTCATAGTTGCTCGTGTAGATATTAGGATCGAGAGCACTAAGAGGGGGGGGGGGGTGAATTAGTGCAGCGGAAATCTTTCAGCGATTAAAAACGAAAGCTGCGTTCGTTCGATAAAAACTACTTTGATGCAAAAGCCAATTCTAAGATTACTTATGATTAAGTGCAGTTTATGTCTAAACACAGTTTGCGTCTAAGCGTAATTTATGCAGTTTGCAGTTTGCGTCTAAATGCAGATTGCGTCTAAGCGCAGTTTGCATCTAAGCGCAGTTTGCATCTAAGCTCAGATTGCGTTTAAGCGTAGTTTGCATCTAAGCACAGTTTACGTCTAAACTCATATTGCGTCTAAGTGCAGTTTGCGTCTAAGCGCAGATTGCATTTAAGCGCAGTTTGCGTCTAAACGCAATTTTACGTCTAAACGTAGTTTTACGTCTAAACGCAGTTTGCATCTAAACGCAGTTTTACGTCTAAACGTAGTTTTACGTTTAAAAATAGTTTACGTCTAAAACACAGTTTTACGTCTAAACAGAATCAAGACGTAAACGTAAACTGCAAAGAAACTTGTTCGCAGAATTCAGTTTGCAATTATAAACAGAATCAAGACGTAAACGTAAACTGCAAAGAAACTCGTTCGCAGAAATCAGTTTGCAGTTATAAACAGAATCAAGACATAAACGTAAACTGCAAAGAAACTCGTTCGTAAAAGCGCAGAAGACAGTTTACAATTATAAATAGAATCAAAACGTAAGTGTAAACCGCAATGTAGAGATCGTACGAAAACACCGATTTACGTCTGAATGCAGATTTGAAAAGAACAGAACTTAGAAACTTGTTCGTAAAAGCGCAGAGAGCAGTAGCTATGTAGGAGGTTTGTAGTAATGATAAAGTGCTCAAAATGAAAGCAAACCAGAGATTTAGAGTGGTTCGGTCAGTCTTGACCTACTCCACTTTTGGCTTCCTCCACCGACGAGGTCACCGACGTCAACTAGAAGCCTTCTTTCAATAGGCGAAGGCCAACTACCCTCTTACAGATTCACTCCTTTTGACGGGCTTAGGAGACAACCCTTACAGAAGTTTTCTCTCCTCTCTTTACAACTCAAACTTGAAGAATAGAAAGAGGAGAACTAGCAGTTTTGAGCTCTAAGAAACACAGAAAGATAGCAAGATTTCGAGTATGTGTTCTGTGCTTTCAGTGCTGAATGGGTGGGGTATTTATAGGCCCCAACCCAGTTCAAATTTGGAGCTCAAAACGATCAAATCCCGGAATTCCGGGATCAGGCGGTTGCACCTCCTGACTGGAGAGGTTGCACCGCCTGGCAGAGCTCGAAGACTGAGCCCAGGCGGTGCCACCTCTTGACTGAGGCGGTTGCACCTCTCTGCCAGAGCTCGAAGACCGAGCTCAGGCGGTGCCACCTCTCTGTCAGGGAGGTTGCACCGCCCAGTCTAGCTCGAAGACTGAGCTCAGGCGTTGCCACCTCCTGGCTGGGGAGGTTGCACTGCCCAGTCTCGCTGGGAGGCTTAGCCCAGGCGGTGCCACCTCCTGGCCTAGGCGGTTGCACCTCCTGGTGCAATCAGGGTCCGAATGGTTAGCTCCATTCGGCCCAATTTCAGTCTTTCAGGGGCCCAATTGCCCCAAGATTAAGCTAATGGGATCACCTCCTATTTTCCAACTTAATCAATGTGCTAACTACGATTAGATCTAAGACAATTTCTGCAGCTTTGCTTTGGTGCGTCAATCGCTTCTTCCGGCGAGTTTCCGGTGAACTTCCGTCGGTCATCCGATGAACCCTCGGTGATGCTCCTGCGGACTTCCGGCAAACTCCTGGACTTTGCGATGATCCACTTGGCGAGTTCCGTCGAGCTTCGCTTGGCAAGCTTCTGGACTTCTCGGATCTGTTCTCGCAGAACCTCCGACGACCGTCCGAACTTCCGTCGAACTCTCGAACTCCCAACGTGATCATGAACTTGACTCCGGCGCAACTCTTGCTGCTTGTCTTTCTTCCATCGTAGTTAATCCTGCACACTCAAAACAAAAACTTCGATCGAGATAATTAATCCTAAGCAATTAACCAAGTTGTCTGGCATGTCATTGGTCCCTCGACGCTTCGTCCGATTCTTCGGTGCATCGTCCTTTCCTGCAGCCTATTGCCCAATCGGCCAGTTGACTCTGCAACTCCGATATCCTTGGCACAATACCCGCTCTTCTTGGCCCGATGCCCGAGTCCACGGCCCGAAGCCTTCTGTCGATACGTCGACCGATCCACCGGCCCGACGTCCAATCTTCTGACATGTTCCTCCAGCACAACATGATTTTCCTGCTTTAATTGTCTCATCCTGATCGAAGTATCCTGCGTTACTTAAAACACAGATTAAATCATAAACATATATCAAGTAGTTTCATCATCAAAATACGAGATTCAACAGTAGAGACACTAGGGATATAGTACAAGTGCTCATTGGAGAATGAGTTCACTGATTGATCCACTCATGGAATGTTGGATGGTTGATGATGCCTCATTGTCAGACAGTGATTCCGTCGTCTTAGTGGTGTATTTGGTCCTTAGACTTGAGACACCAAGGGTGTCCTGTATGAGTACTCCACTCTTTGATACTAGACTTATAGATTTGGAGGTTCTAAATCTAGCATAGTTGGTCATTGGGAGTGGTAGTCAACCGTTTGAGGGCTATTGAGTGTCGATAGAGGATCATCCGCTCTCGGTGTCATGAGAGGAATATCTCATGTGTTCTTACTCAAACAAATCCCTGGCCAGGGATATTCATATATAGAGAGAAAATTCTGTGGGAGAATCCGATTAGAGCGAGACTCGAGTAGAAACTATGTGAGACTGACAGTACCATACTTGGTATATGATCTCTAGGGTATTAGAAGGATGAGGGACTATAGATAAACGGTAACCGAGGATAGACAAGTCAAGTGAATTATTATGTAGATAATAATTCACTAAACCTGAATGAGTTCTGACAAGTATGACTTATGGCCAGCTTGATATTGGGCCTAGAGGGTCACACACATATGGTAGACATTACGACGAGTAGAGGTTCAGATATGAGATATCCGTCGGAGCCCCTATCTTATTGGATATCTAATAAGCCCCTGAATTATTGGATCCTATGGATGAGATCCAATAAGAGCCAATGAGATATTATTATATAGAGATCCACTAATCTAAGAAGCTTGGGTAGTTAGATGGAGATCCAATAAGAGCCAATGAGAGATTATTATATAAAGATCCACTAATCTAAGAAGCTTGGGTAGTTAGATGGAGATCCAATACCCAATAGGGTAGGATCCATTAGGGTTAAGTTGATAGGGGGCCTCTGTAAATAGGAGGGAACCAAAGGTTCATAGGCTAGAGCTTCTCTTAGTTGTCGCTGTTAGGATCAAGAGCAGCACTAAGAGAGGGGGGGGGGGGTGAATTAGTATAACAGAAAACTTTTCCGATTTCAGAAAAATATTCGTTTCGATTAAAACTAATTCCTACGAAAATTGTTTCTATTCAATCTATTTCGGAGAGAATGTAAACTTGAAAGCTTTCGTAAAAGTGCAAGAGAGGATTAAGGAGATGTAAACTAATTCACAAATGAGAAGTAAACCAGAATTTAGAGTGGTTTGGTCAATGTGACCTACATCCACTTTTGGATTCCTCCTCCGACGAGGTCTCCGGCGTCCACTAAAAGCCTTCCTTTAATAGGCGAAGGCCAACCACCTTTTACAGCTCTTTCTCCTTTTGCCGGGTTTAGGAGACAACCCTTACAAGTCTCACTCCTTTTTCTTGGATGGTTACAATGCTAAGAGATGAAGGAGGAGAACTCTTCACTTTTACAACACTTTAAGACTCAAGAACTCAAGATTATGCCAATAGCTTTCATGTCCTTTCATGTAGAAAAGGGTGAGGTTTTTATAGGTCCAAAATGCTTTAAAATTAGAGCAAAAAAGTGTCTAATCCTGAATTTCTAGGGTCTTGGCAGTACCACCGCCTAACAAAGCTTGGAGACTAAGCTCTAGCAGTACCACTGCCTGATAGGGGCGGTACTATGGCCTGACAAAGCTCGGAGACTGAGCTCTGGCGGTACTACCACCTAACAGGGGCGGTACCACCGCCCAAAAATCCTGGGGCACTGCTTTCCAAGCGGTGCCACCGTTGGCCCTGTTTTTAGGGGCTGAATTGGCTGCATAATTTTGTGCAATTCAGCCCTGTTAAGGGCCCAGTTGGCCCCTAATTAAGTTAGTGGGATTACCTCTCAATTCTAACTTAATTTATGCTCTAACTACGATAATTAAACCATAATTATAGCACTTCTTATTTCGGTGCGTCAATTGCTCTTCCAGCGAGCTTCCGACAAACATCCGACGAACTCTCGGTAATGTTCCGACGGACTCCCGGTAAGCTCTTGGACTTTATGACGATCTTCTTGGCGAGTTCCGACGAGCTTCTTTGGCAAGCTCCTGGACTTCTCGTTTGGTTCCGGTAGAACTTCCGACAAACGTTCGGGCTTCCGACGAACTCTCGAACTCCCAATAAGATCTCGATCTTGACTCTAGCACAACACCTACTTTATGTCTTACTACTATCGTAGTTAATCCTGCACACTTTTCTTAACATATAGATTAGATCAAACAAATTTCAATTGACTTCATCATCAAAATCCGAGTTTCAATAATCTCTCCCTTTTTGATGATGACAATCAATTGATGATGGAGTTAACCTTAACTCCCCCTATCTATATGTCATACTTGAGAAAAGACATTCTTGAATTCAAGGGCTTTGAATTCAAGAAACAAACTGATAAGATAAGTTCATTAGACTTATCAACATGCACATTATGATTCCTATCATGATCTAACATTCTCAAGCTACGATGCCAAGTATGATGTCAAGTCATGACATCTATTTTCAAGTATGATATTTCAAATATGAAAGATGACAAAAATAGCAATTCATCATTCTATGACAAGATATCCATTGTAAAATTACAAGTTAAGCTCTAGATATCTTATCATAATGAAAGAAATTTATCAAGCAAACATTTCAAATATATATGATGAAATACATTGCATACATTTATCATCAATTTACCACATTTTGGTATTATTTCTCCCTCTTTATCATCAACAAAAAGGAGAATAATTCAACAATGCAAGTGTGTTAAAAAAAAAAAATTCAAGCAAGTTTCACACTCAAAAGTTCTCATCATTAAATGTTATCAACATTAAAGCGATAGATTCCATCAACTTCTCTCCCTTTGTCATCCATTTTGCATGAAGAAGAGGAAAGAAGGTAAGGAGGGAATCCATTAATAACTAAATTTGTGAAATGATTTGAATAAAGTCAAAAATGAAAAACAAATTTTTGTTAAAATATACTTTTAGTTTGACAAAGAGAAGCGATTCATGAAAATGATTGAGATATCCATATGAAATCAAATCCCCAATCTTACAAATATATACGAAAATTCATCTTTCAAGGATTAAGATATCAATTGGAATTCCTTCATTTTTCATGAGAAGAATAAGGAAGAATTCATGGGAGAGGAGTATCACATGAAGGAGAAATTCATGAATAAAACTTCATAGTGAGAAGAGCATTACATCAAATCCATTTCTTGTTAAAAATTCATAAGAGTGAAATCCGTGAGAGATGCATTTGTCAATGACTTTCATGTATCAAACATCAAGATATGTATAAATACTTTATGCATTTATCAAATATTTCGTCATAGCCTTTCATCACTACTTGCATGAGGTAATATCATTAGTGCTTGTAGCACTCAAAAGTTAAAAATCCGATATTACATCATATATGATTAAAACTTCTCAATATTCAATTGAGATCATAATCATCATAGAAATTTTCAGAATCAAAGTAAACACGATATTGCATCATTGTATGATAACATGCTCATCATTTAAAGAGATCACAACATCATAGAAATTTTCAGCATCAAAGCACATAATTCCAACATCAAAGTAAACATCTTATTGTTGTGAAACACACAACCTTATTTACATCATTATGTAAAATTTGTATCATAAAAAGAGAAGATTTAAGTGAGTGATCAAGAAAGTCCAAAAATAAAATTTAACAAATTCATACATTCGGATATATTAACATTCCTAATTCTCTTCTAATAAAATCAAATTGTTCTTCACTTAAAGGATTTATAAAAATATCGGCTAATTGATGTTTTGTATCAATAAACTCTAAGATTACATCATGATTATTAACATAATCTCATATAAAGTGATGCCTAATATTAATATGTTTAGTTCTAGACTGTTGAATGAAATTTTTTGTTAAACATATTGTACTTGTGTTGTCACATTTTATGGGAATGTTTTTAAGATGAATCTTATAATCCTCTAAAGTGTTTTTCATCCACACAACTTGTGCACAACATGCACTAGCTGCAATGTACTCAACTTCGATTATAGATAGTGCAACCGAGTTTTATTTCTTGGAAGACCAAGAAACAAGTGTGTGTTCTAAAAATTGACATGTTCTGGATGTACTTTTTCTATCTAATCTACATCCAGCAAAATCTGCATCAATATATGCAATTAATTCAAAGTTTTCAAATTTTGGATACCATAATCCTATATTAGTGATACCTTTAAGATATTTAAGAATTCTTTTAACTGCTTTAAGATGATATATCTTAGGATTAGATTGAAATCTAGCACAAAGACCTACACTAAACATGATATCTGGTCTAGTTGCGGTGAGATATAGTAAACTTCCTATCATAACCCTATAAGCTTTTTAATCAAAGCTTTCTCCACTTTCATCAATGTCTAACTTAGTGGAGGTATTCATGGGAGTATTTGTTGAATCTCAGATTTTGATGATGAAACCAATTGATAAGTGTTTATGTTTTAATCTACGTTTTGAGTGACTGATGAGACCCTAAAGTCTTATCGTCACTCTAATACCAAATGATAAGACCCTAAAGTCTTATCGTTGCTCTGATACCAAATGATAATACCCTAAAGTCTTATCGTGGAAGAAAAGGGAGAAAAGGGAATGATAATGATCGCTTCGAGGGGATCGGCCTCCTTGATCGCTTCGAGGGGATCGGTCCTCCTTGATTACTTCGAGGGGATCGGCCCTCCTTGATCACTTCGAGGGGATCAGCCTCCTAGGGTTTGTCCATAGAGTGGAATAGCATTTTATTGATTGATTGATTGATTCCTAAAAGAAAGGGTTACATCACTATTTATAGAGTTCCACCCAGAGTCCACCAGGACTTGGACTCTTAATAATAAATAAATATTAAATTAATCTCTACTTTACTCTAACTGAACTAAATAGACTCAATAAACAACTAAACTAAATAGACTTAATAAACATTATTCAAAAGCTCAGAAAAAGGGTCCTAACAGATCCTCCCTCTTCAAATCAACCTTGTCCTCAAGGCTGAGCAGCATCAATCTAGGGGAGCTTCTCTTTCAGCACTTTAGCCATAGACTATCTGCAATGCATCACAACCCGTTGATCAAGTAAGTATGGTCTCCACTTTTTGATAGTGTAAGCAACAGGTCGGTCTTTTAGTGTAGTAATCATTGCATGAAACTTCTGGCCCTGTATAATCAATTTTATCTTTGAACCTTTGCTATCACAAGTAAAAATCCATTCATCAACGATCTTTACTTCTAATCTGTCATAGTCTTCAATGTGGTTGGCCAATCGGTCAATAGTCTCACTGTCCATAAAATTGTTACTGCTACCGGTATCAATCAAAACTATAATAGGCTGATGCTCTAGAGTTCTGCCAACTTCCATAGTTTGTGGGTTAGAGTAGTCGGCTAATGTATGCATTGTATGTATGGTAGGTTCAACATCTTCATTAGAATTTATACCTTCATGATCGGAGTCCACATTCTAAAGCCTTATCGTCGCTCTGATACCAAATGATAAGACCCTAAAGTCTTATCATGGAAGAAATGGGAGAAAAGGGAATAATAATGATCGTTTCGAGAGGATTGACCTCCTTGATCATTTCTAGGGGATCGACCCTCCTTGATCACTTCGAGGGGATCGACCCTCCTTGGGTTTGTCCACAGAGTGAAATAACATTTTATTAATTGATTGATTGATTCCTAAAAGAAAGGGTTACATCACTATTTATAGAGTTCCACCCAGAGTCCACCAGGACTTGGACTCTTAATAATAAATAAATATTAAATTAATCTCTACTTGACTTTAACTGAACTAAACAGACTTCATAAACAACTGAACTAAATAGACTCAATAAACATTATTCAAAAGCATAAAAAAAGGGTCCTAATAGTGACGCAGGATGCTTTGATCAAAATTAGACAAATAAAGCAGGAAAAAATATGTTGTACCGAAGGAAAATATATTAGAAGATTGGACGTCGAGCCGGAGGATCAGTCGACGTATCGACAAAAAGCTATGGGTCATGGATTCAGGCATCAGGCTAAGAAGAGCAGATATTGTGCCAAGGATATCGGAGTTGCGGAGTCAACTAGCCGATTGGGCAATAGGCCGAAAGAGAGGACGATGCGCCGAAGAATCGGACGAAGTGTCGAGGGACCAATGACATGCTGAACAATATGATTAATGCTTAGTATTAATTGTCTAGATCAAAGTATGTTTTATATGTATAGGATTAACTACAATAGTAAGGCATGAAGCAAAATGAAGTCCCGGAGTCAAGGACGCGATTACGTTGGGAGTTCGAGAGTTCGTCGAAAGTTCTGGCAGAACCAACCGAGAAGTCTTGGAGCTTGCTAGAGAAGCTCATCGAAACTAGCCAAGAAGATTGTCTTGAAGTCCAGGAGCTTGCCGGGTGTCCGCTAGAACATTACCGAGAGATCGTCGGAAGTTCGCCGAAAGATCGCTGGAAGCTCGCCGGAAGAAACCAAGACATAAGGATTTGTTTAGCTTAGCAAATGTCTTAGGAATCATAGTTAGCACATAATTGGGTATGGATTTTGGCCAACCCAATTAGAGGCTAGTTAGGCCCATGTAAGGATTGTGTTGGGCCCAATGAGAGGCCCAAACAGTACCCAAAGAAGTGGCACCGTCATGGCACAGTCTTCGAGATTATGTCAGGCGGTGATACCACCAGTTTGGGTAGTTGACCGCCCTTGATAGGGTGTTAGGTAGTGGTATCGCTAGTCTGGGCGATTGTACCGCCCCTAGTAGGGTGTCAAGCGGTGGTACCACCAGTTTGGGTGGTGATACTACCCAGCATAGTCCCCCAGACGGTGGTACTGCCCAGTGCAATGTCAGTGTCAGACTGACATTGGCGGTGGTATTGCCTAGCACAGACGGTGGTATTGCCCGTGCCCGAGAAACCCGGGATGAGATATTTTTAGGCTTCAAGTTTGAATCAACTTGAAGCCTATAAAAACCTCTCTTATCCCAGGTTAAAGCACACAAGCACAGAGAGTCTAAAAGTAAAGAAACATTGTTGCAATCTATTGAGAAATTTCCTCCTCCACTCTAAGTTTAGAATTCTGTAAGAGGAGTGAGTGAGTGCTTGTAAGGGTTGTCTCCTCAACCTGTGAAAAGGAGAAGAGGGGTGTAAGAAGGAGATTGATCTTTGCTTATTAAAGGAAGATCATTAGTGGATGCCGATAGCCTCAACGGAAGAGGAATCGGCGAAGTGGATGTAGGTCATGACGACCGAACCACTCTAAACTCGATTTGCATTTACTTTAAGCAGCTTTATTTTATAGCAAACTGCCTCTCCTCCTTACTGCTTTCAATACATTTATGAATACGCTTTCGAGTTAATATCTTTACGAAATTGGTTTTCAACGTATGAAGGTTTTTCCGAAACCAACGTAATTTTTACCGTTGCACTAATTCACCCCCCCGCTTAGTGCCGACCCCGATCCCAACAATTAGTAACAGAGCCTCATGATTTCTCAATTGGTTTAACACCCAAGAGAAATAATTCTTTTCGGCTTTCAAGAGGGTTACTCTCTTATTCGTCCTCCCTTTTTCAATGGGATAAACTACACATATTGGAAAACTCAAATGAGAGTTTTCTTACTTTCTTTGGATTTGAACTTATGGAACATTGTTGAATTTGGTTTTAAAAGGTCTTCTAGATTAGAATGATTTGGAGAAGAAGGATTTTTCTTTAAATGCAAAGGCTATGAATGCCTTATTTTGTGCCTTAGACAAAAACGAATTCAATCGGGTTTCTTTGTGCGAAACGACCTTCAATATTTGGCATATTCTCGAAATCACACACGAAGGCACAAATAGAGTAAAAGATTCTAAAGTAAATTTTTTGATGCACGATTTTGAGATGTTTTGTATGGAATCAAGAGAGACTATTGGAGATATGTACACCCATTTTACGGATGTTGTCAATAGTCTAAAAGGACTTGGTAGAAGTTTTTCGGATTTTGAACTTGTCAACAAAATTTTACGTTCTCTTAATAAGAGTTGGGATCCGAAAGCAATCACAATACAAGAGGCTAAAAACCTAAACAACCTACCACTTGAAGAACTAATTAGTTCATTGATGATATATGAAATGGTGCACAATGCATATGATGAACATGATGAACAAAACCACCTTCCAAAGAACAGGAAGGATTTGGTACTTGGAACAATTGAAGACCATTCGAGCATAAGCTCAAGTGATGGTGAACTTGAACTCCTCATTAAGAAATTTAAAAAGTTCATAAAACAAAAATTAAAGAACAATAAGAATGCAATTACTTGCTATGAATGCAAGAAGAGGGAAGCAATCTTGAATGAAACGAGTTCATCCGAAGATGAAGGACAATTCAATAAAGGCGAGGTGACAAACTACACCTTAACGGTTTTCGACGATGAGGTAATCGAAACCCCCTTAATTTATTTCGAAATTACATGATGCTTTTCATGATACATTTTTTTTTATTTAGTTTAAAAAATTATTTTTAAAAATTACATAATGTAATGAAAATATAAAAATTAGGAATCATGCTTATCATTCTAGTAATTTTAAAAATAATCATGAAAATTATATGTTTTATGATAAACAAACAAAATGATTTTGATTAAAAATGCCTTATGAAATCATGCTATATGTGTTTAAGAAATAATAATGTGTATATGTTGATTTCCGTACTATTTCTCGATTTTGATTAAATGAAATCATGTTTGATTTGAAGTAATGCATAATGATCATGCTTAATGAGTTTTCTTTCGAAATGATGCATGAAGATTTTTGTGATTTATGGATTATCGATTTTCACGGTAATAAAAATAGCTTTTTCGGTTTAAAAAATGATGCATGTTTTGATTTGACATAAATGAAAAAGACATGCTTATATGAAATAGTATAAGTGTTAACGATTGTATATTTAATGATGCATAATGATGTAATGAAAATATTAAATGTTTTGATTTCATGATTGACGATTTTATGCATAAGATTTTAAAGTTATACATGATGATCTTGATGATTTCCATGATGATATTTGCTCTTTTGATTCTAAACTATGATGTATGGTTTTCATACAAAAAACTTGAGCATGAAATCAATCACTTAAAATGAAATACATAAAAAGGAAAATATATTATCATTGGAATCTATTCATGTTATGAATTTTATGAACCATGAAATTGATTTGATGATTTAAAATTGAATAAATTTTTATCCAAGTCATGATCTTGATTCCTTGATATTTACAAATTAAGATTTATTATGAATCAAGATATTTCATTAATCGTTCTCCTACGATTCTACTTGGTATTTTCTTAAGAGGAGATTTTCTAAATGAATCATGATTCTTCTTGTGAGTTCATGGATTTATTACTTTTTTTTATCAAGATTTCTTCCTTGTACACCTACAAATTTTTAGTATTTACATGATCTTATCTCTCATAATATGATTTATTTTTGTATAACCCCTTTTATTCATAACCCAATTAATTTTTCTTGATGAGATGAAATGAATGTGATGAAATGAAATTATGCATGAAATACTCATGATATTGTTTTGATGCTCTAAAATGATATAAAATTTGCTAGCTTATGAGTATCATGTGCGATATGATGATTGATTTATTATCAAAATTTTGATAAATGAATAAATTTTTTAATATCTTAGTATCATGTATGAAATGGTCATAATGATGATTGATTTTTTTTTTTATCATGCATAATGAAAAGTAAAGTTTTTGAAATTGTGCATGTTTTAATTTAAAACTATTATGATGCACAAACATATTGAAAAAAAGATTGATACTTACCTTTGTCATGATTTAGAAATTGTTGTAAAGGGTAAAGAATTACAACATTGTATTCTTCCCTTCTTTTTGACACTGACAAAGGGAGAGAAATATTGCTAGCTCAAGATGCAAAATATGCTAACTTGCACTTTGCAACGGAAGCAAAATTGCTAGCTCAAACATTGCAAAGGAAGCAAAAAATTGCTAGCTTGCAACTTGCATATTTCAATAAATAAGTGTTGCTTTCTTGAACATCTCTAATTTGCTAGCTTGCATGATGTAGAACTTACTATCTTGAACATCACTATCTTGCCACTCTCAAGAAGCAAAATTTGTAATCTTGCACATCTTTAAAATTAATGATGATTTGGTGATTAAGCATGTTGAAAGTGATAAAAAACTTGATAGCTTGCATGATGTAACACTTGCTAAATTTTCTAGCTTATAAATTGCATGATGATAAAACTTGATATTATGTTTTTCATGCAATGATTAGAACTTATATCTCAAACACTTGATAGTTGGAACTTCTCCTTTTTGTTGATGACAAAGGGGGAGAAGAATGATTATGTTATGTATGATGAGGTGTTGCAAATATTCATGATGAAATTTGCAATGACTTGAATTCAGGTTGAAATCAAGGTTCTATCAATGGCATATTGATAGGGGGAGTTTGTTTAAACTCCAAGAATTTAGTTAATTCCGTCATCAATTAGTTATCATCATAAAAAAAGGGGAGATTATTGAATCTCAGATTTTGATGATAAAACCAATTGATAAATGTTTATGTTTTAATCTGCGCTTTGAGTAATGTAGGATGCTTCGATCAGAATGAGATAACTAGGCCAACTAGGCCAAAATTAGATTTGGTTTGGGCTAAATTTGAAGCCCAACCAGTGAACCGAAGGGTCTGGCGGTGGCACCGCCAGACTGGGCGGTTGCACCGCCCAGCACCCGAGAGCTGGGCGGTGGCACCACCCAGCACTGTTAGTGTCAGACACTGACAGGCAATGGCACCGCCATTGACAGGCGGTGGCACCGCCAGCATCGTGAACCAAAGAGAATTCAAATTTTGGAGCCCAAATTTGAATCCTCTTGAGGCCTATAAATACCCCTCAAATCTCAGCTGAGATTACAACTTTTTGAGAAGAAATTGATTGAGAGAAAGGTCTTAGAAAAGTCTTAGCTAGTCTTGTTTTCAATTTGCTAGTGTTCACCTCCTTCTTTCTTGCTGAAAATCTGTAAGAGAGTGAACCGCTTGTAAAAAGTTGTAAGAGGGATATTTACCCTTCCCCCTCAAGATATTTGCTAGTGGAAGGTGGGAGCCTCATCGAAGAGGGGCCTCGCAAGTGGATGTAGGTCATTTGACCGAACCACTTTAAAATCGGCGTAATCTCTGATTTGCATTTCATTACTACTATTTACATTACTGCAAACCTTCTTACTTGCTTTATTTCCTCATTACCTTTGCTGCACAACTTTGCGAATACGCTTTCAAGTTAAGCACTTTTGAGTTCGATTTTTATCGTACGAAAGATTTGTCAAAACCGATGTTTTAATCCGCTGCACTAATTCACCCCCCCCCACTTAGTGCCGCTTCGATCCTAATAATTGGTATCCGAGCTAGGCTCACTCTCATATTTGGTTTGATACCCAAGAGAGATGGCTTACTCCGGCATACATGAGGGTCATTCTATCATACGTCCACCCTTGTTTAATGGGTCGGATTATACTTATTGGAAGACTCGTATGAGGATCTTCCTCATTTCCATGGATTTCAAGCTTTGGACTATTGTTGAAAATGAATTTCAAAAATCTTCTCTTCCGATGAGCGAATGGAATGAATCGGAGAAGAAGGTTTTTGCTTTAAACGCAAAGGCTATAAATGCCTTGTTTTGTGCACTAGACAAAAATGAATTTAATCATGTTTCAATTTATGATTCGACTTTTGATATTTGGAGAACTCTTGAGGTCACTCATGAAGGCACTAGCCGAGTGAAAGAGTTCAAAATCAACATCCTTGTGCACTCTTATGAACTTTTCCGAATGAAACCAAGTGAGTCCATCGGAGACATGTACACCCGGTTCACGGATGTCATTAATGGACTCAAAGCTCTTGGTAAAGATTTTACTAACTTTGAACTAGTAACTAAAATCTTAAGATCCCTCCCTAAAAGTTGGGATCCAAAAGTTACGGTAATTCAAGAGGCAAAAGACCTTAAAACATTCCCTCTTGAAGAACTTATTGGGTCTCTAATTACCTACGAAATGACATGTCAAGCTCATGACGAGCTCGAGAACCCCCTTCCAAAGAACAGGAAGGATATGACACTCACATCACAAGAAGACCACTTAAAAGGAACATCAAGTGATGAGGACAGTGACAATGACATTACACTTTTGACTCAAAAATTTAAAAAATATTTAAGAAAGATTAAATTTAAAAATAATATAAAAAATAAATTCGAACACAAGAAGGACCAAGTGATTTGCTATGAGTGCAAAAAACCAGGACACTACAAGAACGATTGTCCTCAAGCCAAAAAGAGAACATCAAAGAAGAAGACGCTCAAGGCAACGTGGGATGATTCAAGCGCGTCCGAAGAAGAGAAGTCCAACACCGAGCAAGTTGCTCATTACGCCCTAATGGCCATCGGAGAAGAGGTAACAGATTTAATTGTTGTAGATTTACCTTATCATGAATTATTAAATGCTTTCCATGAGTTATTTGATGAATGTAAGACAATTAGTAGAAAAAACAAATTACTAAAAAAGGAGCATGATAGACTCACTTGTGATATTGATAAATTAAAAACTGAATATCATGATAGTTTAGCTCCATGTATAAAATGCCATGATCTAGAATCTCTCCAAAAGGAGAACTTGCTACTTAAGGACACCTTGAAGAAATTCGAGGTTGGTAGCAAATCTTTGAACATGATCCTTATAAAAAAGGGTCACGGTCCTAAAAGAAGTGGAATCGGATTTGTGAGAAGTCCTCACCAATATCCAACCACCTTCATTAAAGGCCCCGTCTTACATGTTCGGCACCAAAGCAATTGCAACTTTTGTTGCAAATATGAACATAAAACTTATAAATGTCCATTCAAGAAAATTAGTCCGAACAAACTAATTTGGGTTCCTAAAGGAACCATGATCAATTCTATGCAATATGATGAACAAGTTAAATCAGTTTTTAAGGCACCCAAAAGAAAATGGGTACCTAAAAATAATCCCTTCTTGTAGAAACATACACCACCACAAGCTAGGAGCAAGAGATAGTATCTAGATAGTGGATGCTCAAGACATATGACTGGAGATCCATCTCATTTCTCTATGCTCACTAGGAAAGAAGAAGGGTACGTCACTTTTGGAGACAACAACCAAGGCAAAATCATTGGCAAGGGAACCATAGGTAACAAATTAAAATTTTCTATTGATGATGTCTTATTAGTTGATGGATTGAAACATAATCTCTTGAGTGTTAGTCAATTATGCGATAAAGGTTATATCGTTAGATTTGAATCAAATGTGTATATTATTGAAAAACCAAACCATAACATAACTATGATTGCATTAAAACAAAATAATATCTACACCATCAACCTTGATGAACTGAGTAATGAAATGTATTTCTCCGCTTTAAATGATGATGCTTGGCTTTGGCATAGGAGACTAGGCCATGCAAGCATGAAACTAATATCTAAGATCTCATCTAGAGAATTAGTGCGAGGAATTCCAAATATAAAGTTTATTAAGGACAAAGTATGCGATGCATGTCAATTAGGTAAACAAATAAAAACTAGTTTCAAACCAAAAACTCAAATTAGCACCACTAGACCATTACAATTGATTCATTTGGACTTATTTGGACCAATTGACACGATAAGTCTAGGAGAAAGCAAATATGCGTTTGTAATTGTGGATGACTATACTAGATACACTTGGACCTATTTCTTAGCTCATAAAAGTGATTGTTTCAAGTGTTTCTCTAAATTTTGTAAACTCACTCAAAATGAAAAAGGTTTCATGATTTCATCAATTCGGAGTGATCACGGTGGCGAATTTCAAAATCGTGACTTTCAAAATTTTTGTGAAGTTAATGGATACAATCACAACTTCTCCACTCCGAGGAATCCCCAACAAAATGGAGTAGTTGAAAGAAAAAATATAAACCTACAAGAAATGGCAAGAACAATGTTAAATGAACATAGTCTACCCAAGTATTTTTGGGCCGAATCCGTAAATACGACTTTCTACATCATGAATAGGGTCCTAATAAGACCATCCCTATCAAAAACTCCCTATGAATTATGGAATAACAAAAAACCAAATATTTTCTATTTTAAAGTTTTCGGTTGTAAATGCTTTATTTTGAATGAAAGGGATGCCTTAGGTAAATTTGATGCTAAATCCGATGAAGGCATCTTTCTTGGTTACTCTTCCGTTTCTAAGGCTTTTCGGGTTTTTAACAAAAGAACCTTAGTAATAGAAGAGTCTATTCATGTAATTTTTAATGAAATTTCTAATTTAAAGAAAAATGATTTTGATGATGATCTTGGTTTTGATAATTTGAATTTAAATGAACCCCCTCCTCAAAATAGCAACTTGGATGCACCTTCTTCCGAAATTTCCTTACCCAAGGAATGGAAGTATATAGATGCTCATCCAAAGGAGCTAATTATAGGAGATGCATCATAAGGGGTTCAAACTCGTTCCTCTTTCAAGAATTTTTATGCTAACGCTGCATTCCTTTCTCAAATCGAACCTAAATGCATTGACGAGGCCATAAAAGATGATTTTTGGGTTATTGCAATGCAAGAGGAATTGAATCAATTTGAGAGGAATAATGTATGGAAGTTTGTTCCTAGACCTAGTGACCATTTAGTCATTGGTACTAAATGAGTCTTTAGAAACAAGCAAGACGAAAATGGTATCGTGGTTAGAAACAAGGCTAGATTAGTGGCCAAAGGTTTCAACCAAGAAGAAGGTATCGATTACGAAGAAACCTTCGCTCCCGTGGCTCGATTAGAAGCCATAAGGATGCTCCTTGCCTATGCTAGTAGTAATAATTTTAAACTATTTCAAATGGATGTCAAAAGTGCTTTCTTGAATGGTTTTATTTCCGAAGAAGTATATGTCGAATAACCTCCCGGATTTGAAAATTCTCTTCTTCCTAATCATGTATTCAAATTGACTAAGGCTCTCTATGGCTTTAAACAAGCTCTTAGAGCTTGGTATGAAAGGCTTAGTTCCTTTCTTATTTTAAATAATTTTACCAAAGGCAAGGTTGATACTACATTGTTTATTAAACATTTTGAAAATAATTTTCTTATTGTGAAAATTTATGTTGACGATATTATTTTTGGCTCTTCGGATGAATCACTATGTGAATCATTTGCCAAATGTATGAGTCATGAATTTGAAATGAGTTTAATGGGTGAATTAACTTTCTTTTTGGGATTACAAATCAAACAACTTAGTTATGGTATATTTCTTAACCAATCTAAATATACATTAGAATTGTTAAAATGATTTAACATGGATAATTCAAAAGCAATAAACACCCCTATGAGTACTGCGACTAAGTTAGATATGGATGAAAATAGTGAAAATTTCGATCAAAAAACATATAGGGGAATGATAGGTAGTCTACTCTACCTCACCGCGACCAGAACGGATATTATGTTTAGTGTAGGACTTTGCGCTAGGTTTCAATCAAATCCTAAATTATCTCATCTTAAAAGTGTTAAAAGAATATTTAGGTATCTTAAAGGAACTCCAAATCTAGGATTGTGGTATCCAAAATCTGAAAAATTCGATTTAATAGCTTATACAGATACCGATTTTGGCGGATGCAGGATAGATAGAAAAAGTACATCCGGAACATGCCAATTTTTAGGACATGCACTTGTTTCTTGGACTTCCAAGAAACAAAATTCAGTTGCACTCTCTACGGCGGAAGCCGAATATATTGCTGCAAGTGCATGCTGTGCACAAGTTGTTTGGATGAAAAATACATTAGAAGACTATGGAATTCACTTTAAAAACATTCCCATAAAATGTGATAATACTAGTGCCATATGTCTTACTAAAAATCCAATTCAGCACTCTAGAACTAAGCACATCAATGTTAGGCATCATTTCATACGTGATCATGTCTTTAACAATAATGTTGTTCTAGAATTCATTGACACAAAGCATCAATTAGCAGATATATTTATAAAAGCCTTGCATGAAGACCAATTTGAATTCATTAGAAGGGAATTAAGTATGCTAAATTGTCCCTAAGAATAAACTTGTTTGAATGGATTTTCTGTAAAGTTTTTTATCCTCTCTTCGTTCCTCGGTGAATTTGATCCTTCTCTTTCGATTCTAAATGACACGTTAAATTACCTTATCCTATCTTGAGTCAAACACCGCTCCCATCTAATCAAGATTAATGATTTTATGATATTTTTTGAATCTCAAAATTGATTTTGATGGCTTCATTATGAGTTTCAAGTTGACGATTTGAATTTGAATGAATTTGAATGAGTTTGTATTCGAATTATGATCTTGACTTATTGGAATTACTACTTGAAATTTTTTTTTAATCACAATCTCTTCTTTGTACACCTACAATTTTTGTTATTTATAGAAAGAAGAGATTTGATAAAATGAATGAATGGTGAATTTTCCTTTAAGATGAACTCTGCGTAAATATTTTAGCATACTTAATTTTGAATGATAAATTTTTGTATGATCAATGCTGAATTCCTGATGTTATAATCACAAGTTATGTGCTTCAAGTCTTATTCCCTTTTTTGTTGATGACAAAGGGGGAGAAGTGATGACCAAGTGATGACTTATACCATTTCGATAGCATGACTTAATGAAAATATCTTATGCGCATCGATAACATGACTTATATGAATTACAAAAGCTTGTGTGATATGAATGTCTTATATGCCTTGCAAAATCTTTGAGAATATCGCAAGATTAATTGATCATATTGAAAGCATGCCTTACATTTATATCATGAAATTCATGTTGAAAATCTTTATCTCCTGTCATCATAAAAATTGTCTCTTATCATTCGACCTGAAAATGATTTTCATCGAAGTTTCGTATTTACTTATGCTTAATGAGAATAACGATAAGTTCTACGGTTAGAACTTATCGGTTTATGCTTGAATTCAATAGGATGGAATTCAAGTGTTTTTATCTTCTCATAATATGGCATATAGATAGGGGGAGTTATGTTTAACTCCGTCATCAATTGATTATCATCATCAAAAAGGGGGAGATTGTTGAATCTCGGATTTTGATGATAAAATCAATTGATGGGTTAATTGATCTAATCCATATTATTGAGTTAAGTGTGCAGGATTAACTACGATAACTAGAAAACACAAAGCAAGAATACCGGAGTCAAGTTTAATGGACGTTTAAGAGTCCGAAGAATCGTCGGAGATGCTACCGGTTCCAACCGAGAAGAAATCGGGAACCTGTCGAAATTTTTGGAAGTTCACCGAAGAGATCGTTGGAGGTTCACGGAGATCACCGAGAAGGCTCAGCTACTCGTTAAAGTCATCACAAGATCGGGAGCTTGCTAGGAGTCCGTCGGAAGAAGTTCGTCGGAAAGCTCGCTGGAACAAGACTCGACGTTCGCGGTTGAAAACTTGCTTAGGATGTTTTTAGTTATGTAGTTCACTTGTAATTAGGATTAGGATTAAGAGATAATCCTATATCCTGGTTAGGGGCCAACTAGGCCAAAATTAGATTTTGTTTGGGCTAAATTTGAAGCCCAACCAGTGAACCGAAGGGTCAAGCGGTGGCACCGCCCAGCACTGTCAGTGTCAGACATTGACAGGCGGTGGCACCGCCAGCATCGGGAACCAAAGAGAATTCAAATTTTGGAGCCCAAATTTGAATCCTCTTGAGGCCTATAAATACCCCTCAAATCTCAACTGAGATTACAACTTTTTGAGAAGCAATTGATTGAGAGAAAGGTCTTAGAAAAGTCTTAGCTAGTCTTGTTTTCAATTTTCTAGTGTTCACCTCCTTTTTTCTTGCTGAAAATCTGTAAGAGAGTGAACCGCTTGTAAAAAGTTGTAAGAGGGGTATTTACCCTTCCCCCTCAAGAGATTTGCTAGTGGAAGGTGGGAGCCTCATCGAAGAAGGGCCTCGTAAGTTGATGTAGGTCATTTGACCGAACCACTTTAAAATCGGCATAATCTCTGGTTTGCATTTCATTACTACTATTTACATTACTGCAAACCTTCTTACTTGCTTTATTTCCTCATTACCTTTGCTGCACAACTTTGTGAATATGCTTTCAAGTTAAGCACTTCCGAGTTCGATTTTTATCGTATGAAAGATTTATTAAAACCGACGTTTTAATCCGCTGCACTAATTCACCCCCTCCTCTTAGTGCCGCTCTGATCCTAACACTAGTGGTATATCTGGTCCTTAGACTTGAGATACCAAGGATGTCCTGTATGAGTGCTCTACTCTTTGATACCAGACTTATAGGTTTGGCTGTCCCAGATCTAATACAGCTGGTCATTGGAAGTGGTTGTCGACCTTACGAGGGCTATTGAGTATCGATAGAAGATCATCCACTCTCGACGTCATGAGAGGAATATCCCATGTGTTTTTGCTCAGACAAATCTGATAGAACCCTTGCAGATTCTAAACTTGGGGTTGATCTCTTTAGGGGATCGGCCTCCTTGGAACTCTATAGGGGTTCCTCCCTCTAAGTTGCTGCTCAAAGGCTGCAGAAAAGATTCATCTATTGTTTAAGAAAAGAGAAGGAATACATGGCTATTTATAGGGCTTCTAAACCCTAACTCCTAATAGGACTCCTACTTAAGACTCTTACTTCTAACCAACTCCTAATATGACTCATACTTAAGACTCATATTCCCTTACAACTCCTAATTCTTCTCCAAGAAAAAACCTCCTAACAGAATGTCCCTTTCAATTAGGACTCTCCTAGTTAGAATCCTAACAGAGTGTCCCTCTCAATTAGGACTCTCCTAGCTAGAGTCCTAACAGAATGTCCCTCTCAATTAGGACTCTCTAGCTAGAGTCCTAACAGACTCGCCCTCTTCAAATCAGCCTTGTCCTCAAGGCTGAGATTCCATGAACTCAGGGAACCGGGTCTTTAGCTCCTCATATGGTTCCCATGTGGCGTCTTCAAGTGGTAGATTATTCCAATGCACTAGTACTTCAGTAGAGGGATGTCGGCGACGCATCACGATCCTGCGATCGAGGATGGCCTGTGGTTGGGCTTGAATAACTCCATCCTCAGTTGTGTTGGGCAGTTGGATCTGGGGTGACTCGTGTTCTCCCAACTTGGGCTTTAGGCATGATACATGGATGACAGGGTGAATTTTGGCATCTTCAGGTAATTTAAGTCTGTATGCCACGGCTCCAATACGCTCTGTGATCTGATAGGGCCCATAAAAACGTGGGGATAGCTTCATGGAGGCTCGAGTGTTGATAGAGAGTTGCTTGTATGGTTGTAGGCGAAGATATACCCAATCTCCCACTAAAAATTCTCTTTCACTTCATCGTGTGTCGGCTTGCTGCTTCATTCTGGCTTGAGCGGTAGAGAGATTATCTTTTAATAGTTGTAAGAGTTTGTCCCTATCAATCAATTCTTGGTCAACCTGATCTACCTTGGCCGAGCCAATTATATACTTTGGAATCACAGGTGCTGGTCGACCATACAATGCTTCATAAGGGGCACATTTTGTATATGAATGATATGTAGTATTATACCACCATTCGGCCCAAGGAAGCCATTTTGCCCACTCTTTCGGTCGGTCGCTAGCGAAACATCGGAGGTACGTCTCTAAGCACCTATTTACCACCTCTGTTTGGTCGTCAGTTTGTGGATGATATGCTGTGCTCATCTTGAGTTTGGTGCCTTGTAACTGAAATAACTCGGTCCAAAATTTACTAGTGAAGATCCTGTCACGATCACTTACGATGGACCTTGGCATACCATGCAGTTTAACAATATTTTCTATGAAAATCTGAGCAATACTAGTAGCAGTGTAGGGATTTCTCACAGCACAAAAATGAGCATATTTCGTAAGTCGATCAACTACCACGAGAATCGTGCTTTTACCTTTGGAAGATGGTAGCCCTTCAATGAAGTCCATGGAGATGTCAGTCCACACTGAGTCTGGTATGGGTAGTGGTTGTAGCTTCCCTGGATTTGCCACAGTTTCACCCTTGTGCTGTTGACATACATCACATTGTGCCACATATTCAGCAATAATTTTTTTCATCCCTCTCCAATAAAAATTTTGCTTCACTCTTTTGTAGGTTCTTAGGAATCCAGAGTGCCCTGCTAAAGGTATAGAGTGCATTTCATGCAAGATGATTGCGATGCAAGGGGAGTCAGGTATAAGCACAATGCGACCTTTGTAGCGTAAATCCCTCGAATCCCAAGTGTAGTGGGCTATTGCACTTGGATCCTCCTCCAATTTTTTTATGATCTTGCTGATCTCTGGATCCTTCTTCCATTCTTCCCTAATGTCCTCGAGGAGATCGGTGGTAGGAAGGGAGATGGCTGAAACCTTAGCTTGTTCAGGTAGCCGTGAGAGTGCATCTGCAACAACGTTTTCTTTCCCCTTTTTGTAAATAATTTCATAATCAAATCCAAGAAGTTTGGTTACGCATTTTTGCTGCTCAGGGGATGATATCTTTTGCTCCAAAAAGTACTTGAGGCTTTTATGGTCAGTTTTAATTTGAAATCGCCGGCCGATCAGGTAGGGTCTCCACCTCGTTACTGCGTGTACAATGGCAAGCATCTCCTTATCATATACTGACATATTTTGATGGGAGGGAGATAATGCCTTGCTAGTGTATGCGAGTGGTCGACCATTTTGCATGAGAATGGCTCCAATTCCGACTCCAGATGCGTCGGCCTCAATGATGAATGGTTTATTGAAATCCGGTAGCGCAAGCACCGGCGTTGTTGTCATGGCTGCTTTAAGTTTGTCGAAGGCAGCAAAGGCTTTGTCCGACCATTGGAAAGCATCTTTTTTCAGTAAAGAAGTGAGTGGTGCACTGATCTTCCCATAGTCCTTAACAAATTTTCGGTAGTAGCCCGTTAGTCCAAGGAACCCTCGCAGTAATTTCACGTTTGTAGGTTTCGGCCAGCCTTGCATTGCCTCAATTTTTGTTGGGTCTACCGCCACTCCTTCTTTTGATATTATATGCCCAAGGTACTCTACTTTTTGCTGGAGAAAGCTACACTTTGGTTGCTTAACAAAAAGAGTATTCTCCCGAAGGATCGTTAAAACAATCCGTAAATGCTGAAAGTGAGTCTCAAGAGAAGGGCTGTAAACGAGAATATCATCGAAAAATACCAGCACAAATTTACGAAGAAAGCTCCGAAATATATCATTCATGAGACTTTGAAAGGTTGAAGGAGCATTAGTGAGTCCAAAAGGCATTACCAAGAATTCATAATGGCCATCATGCGTGCGAAATGCAGTTTTTGGAATGTCATCGTTACATACCCGAATTTGGTGGTAACCGGATCGGAGGTCCAACTTCATGAAGACTCGCGCTCCTTTCAATTCATCAAGAAGTTCATCCACCACTGGTATTGGGTATTTGTCCTTGACGGTGATGCCATTTAAAGCTCGGTAGTCGATGCACATCCGCCAAGTTCTGTCCTTCTTGCGTACAAGTAGCACCGGTGAGGAATAGGGGCTGCAACTTGGTCGAATCACCCCTGTTTCAAGCATCTCCTTTACGATCTTTTCAATTTCATCTTTCTGGAGGTGATGATATCGGTATGGTCGAGTGTTCGCTGGTGGCTTGCCCGGAAGGATTGGAATTCGATGGTCATGTTGCCGAGAAGGAGGAAGACCGCGCGGTTCAGCAAATATGTCGGCAAATTCAGTAAGCAATTGGGCAAGATTTTGATCTTCAAATTCTATTTTCTTCCCCTCTAGTTGCTGCTGGAGGTGCATCAAAAAGGCACAATTTACCTTGTGTAAAACTTTTTCCATTCGTTGGGTCGAAACAGTGGTAACGTTGCTTCCGCGCTTCCCACGTAGGATGATCTGTTTGCCCTTACAGTAGAATTTCATAATTAATTTAGAAAAGTTCCAAGAGACATCACCTAGTGTAGTCAGCCATTCTATACCAAGCACTGCCTCATAGTCATCGATTGGTAGGAGGAAGAAATCGGTGATAATTTCTTGGTCTTGCACTAATAGTTTCACCTGCGGGCATCTTTGGTCGCACTTTAGGATTCTACCGTCAGCAACCTTTACATCGAACTTGATGCAACCTTCAATATGCAATGCCATCCGAGCAGCAACCTTACTATTCAGGAAGTTATTAGTGCTACCCGTGTCGATGAGAACAGTGATCGGCTGTTGTTTGAGAAGGCCTCCAACTTTCATCGTTTGCGGATTTGAATAGCCGGCTAGCGCGTGTACCATAATGTCGGTCGGCTGTGGCTCTTCTTCCATATCTTCTTCTTCATGTTCAAGGCTCTCTTCTAGATGTTCAATGACCTCTTCTTCTACTGGTTCAATCATAAGAAGTCTACCTTTTTTACAGCGATGCTCGCGACTCCACGGCTCGTCGCAATGCCAACATAACCCCTTCGCAGATCGCTCCCGAAGTTCTTCTCTTGTTAACCTTTTCGGTGCAGGGACTCGGTTGATAGTAGGGGGGGCTGAGGGCTTTAGTATTGTAGGTCGTGGAGTAATCCTTGTCCTCCGGGCTTCATGGTTCAATCGCTCCTCTTGAAGTCGTGCGAAAGAGATGGCTGCCATAAGCGTGTATGGTTATCGCGCCTTAATTTCTCCCCGGATCTCCGGCTTTAAGCCCTCAATAAAAGTCCCCAATAACTGTTTTTCAGACCAATCACGAGTTTGATTAGATAACCTTTCAAACCTGGTTTGGTACTCTTGAATGGTGGAGGTTTGTCGGATCTTTGCTAGTTGTCCGTCAATGTTCTCGTAATAAGTTGGTCCGAAGCGAATCAGTATTCCTTCTTTGAATTGACGCCATGAAAGGGCTCCATAAGTGTGTTCAAACTAGTCAAACCATTGTATGGCATCCCCTTCAAGATGTATAGCTGCAATTTCCACCATGGATGCATCCGCAGTTTTATGGTACCGAAAATATCGCTCAGCGCGCGAGATCCAACCAATTGGGTCTCCTTCTTCCCATCTAGGGAAGTCCACTTTCATGCGCGAATAGTTGGGGTCGGTCATAGAGCCTCCCCTCTCTTGGAAGTCATCTCTTTGGGCATGATGTGATTGGTTAGAGCTCTCTCCTTGATGTGATTTCTTCGGGCTTGGTGGTCGGCCCAAACTGAATTCGGTAAGGAGAGTCCGAATCTTATCCTCCATTCGTGCCTCAAAGGCTTCAAATTTAGCATTGATTGCCTCCTCAGATGCCATAGTATATGACTCCAAATCTGTGATGTTAAGATCTCTCTTTTGTTGACGAGTTAAAGGCATGTATAGGTTTGATAGAAATCAGTGAAAGTTTGCTGTTGCAATTCACGGGGAGATCAAAGGTTGATCTGCGGTGGTGGAGATGATGGTGGAATTCGGCGATGATCTTTTAAGCAATTGTGGGAATTGCTTTATATGGTTGTGGAGGGTTGATGGATGGCTGTGGAAGGGCAGCGAGACGCCAAGAATGCTGCTCTGATACCAGGAGATAGAACCCTTGCAGATTCTAAACTTGGGGTTGATCTCTTAGGGGATCGGCCTCCTTGGAACTCTATAGGGGTTGCTCCCTCCAAGTTGCTGCTCAAAGGCTGCAGAAAAGATTCATCTATTGCTTAAGAAAAGAGAAGGAATACATGGCTATTTATAGGGCTTCTAAACCCTAACTCCTAATAGGACTCCTACTTAAGACTCTTACTTCTAACCAACTCCTAATATGACTCATACTTAAGACTCCTATTCCCTTACAACTCCTAATTCTTCTCCAAGAAAAAACCTCCTAACAGAATGTCCCTTTCAATTAGGACTCTCCTAGTTAGAATCCTAACAGAGTGTCCCTCTCAATTAGGACTCTCCTAGCTAGAGTCCTAACAGAATGTCCCTCTCAATTAGGACTCTCTAGCTAGAGTCCTAACAAAATCCCTGGCCAGGGTCATTCAGGTTGAGAGAAAAAGAGTTCTCCGGGAGAATCCGATTAGAGCGAGACTCGAGTAGAAACCGTATGGGTCTGACAGCACCATGCTCGATATACGGTCTCTGGGATATTAGATGGATGAGAGACTATAGGTACACAGTAACTGAGGATAGACAGGTCCAATGGATTGGATTCTCCTGTATCGTCTAGGGACTATGGCGTAGTGGCCTAGTACGTCCGTAGTCGATGAGTGGAGTGAATTATTACAGAGATAATAATTCACTGAGTTAGAAGGAGTTCTGACGGGTATGACTCACGGCCAGCTTGATATTGGGCCTAGAGGATCACACACATATGGTAGGCATTGGGATGAGTAGAGGTTCGGATATGAGATATCCAACGGAGCTCTTGTCTTATTGGATATCCAATAAGCCCCTGAATTATTGGATCCCATCGACGAGATCCAATAAGAGCCCATGAGAGATTATTGGATAGAGATCCACTAATATAAATGGCTTGGGTTATTGGATGCAGATCCAATACCCACTAGGGGAGGATCCATTAGGGTTTGATAGGGGACCTCTATAAATAGGAGGGATTCAGAGCCTCATAGGCTAGAGCCTTTGCTTACCTCTCTTATTCTCCTTCCCCTCTCCACCTCAGAGAAGGCTTGGAGTTTTGAGGAGCATCGTCGTAGCCCTACTGTGTGGATCACTGCTAGAGAGGAGGACGCTTGAGCTCCTTCGCTCTCTCCTAAAGATCTGTAAGGAAATAGGGATATACGATCTCCCTTGGTAACACAATCTACTCTATATGCAGTTTTTTAGTTTCGCAGATTTTGCGCACCAATCTTTGCACGACGACGAACATCTCTTTGGGAATCGGGGATTTTGTTTTCTTGTTCTTCTGCTACGCATCTGATGTCACCCCCAAGATTTCCCAACACTATCCCCTATGGTGCCACCCGGGTGGTTCTAGGGTGCTGAGATAGCTGATGTTTCACGTGTAGCAATGGGCTACAGAAAACAGCCCGTGGCATACGAAAATGAAGTTGTTTTGGGCTGCTTTGCTTAGTTCGGTGAGCGGTCATACTGTAGCGCTGTAACTTGTTTGAACTTATATTTTTACAAGCAAAAGAACATAAAACTAAGCCAAAATATACTGCCAAGCAGTTGTACATGTAAACACAAATGACAAACGATTCATTGAATAAAGTTGTTGTGGTTGCACGACAACCGTTCGTGACATTCTTCTCCACTTAAACTATTGACGCCCTCGTCGATGCTTGTTGGTAGTTGTTAATGATTGCTTCTTCATGTCATAGGGCATCTTCGAGCTCCCAATTAGCTTTAGTTCGGGGAAGCTTTCGCCACTTCACCAAGTACTCGGTCTACTTAGCTCTAGTGGGTAGCTTTATCTTGCGGTCCACTAAAATGGTTTCAACTACGCTGGTAGTTGTAACTTGTAGGAAACGTTGCCTACCTTGCTGATAATTGGGAAGGGCCCTTCATACTTGCACACCAATTCTTTGTGTACTTTGTTCCTAAAGAATTGGATTGATACTGGTTGGAGCTTGACTAATACCAAATCACTGACCTTGAACTCTTACGGTCGCCTTCCCAAGTCTGCCCACTTCTTCATTCCTTTTATCGCCTTCTCCAAGTAAGCTCATGCAATATCTGTATTTCGATGCCACTCCTTTATGAAGTGGTAGGTTGACAGACTACTCCCAGCATACTTGATTACCGTGGTGTGAGGAGTTGATGATTGTTGCCCTGTAATGATCTTGAAGGGGCTCTTGTTGGATGCAGAGCTTCGCTGCAAGTTGTAAGAGAATTGGGCAATGTCCAACAACTTTACCCAATCTCGTTAGTTGGCACTCACATAGTACCAAAGATATTGCTCTATGAGCGAGTTTATCCTTTCGGTTTGGCCATCTGTCTGGGGGTGGAGGCTTGCGGAGAAGTATAACTTCAACCCCAATAATTTGAATAGCTCGGTCTAAAGTCGTCCCAAGAATTGAGCATCTCGATCACTGATGATATTATGCAGGACTCCCCAATACTTCACCATATCTTTCATCATCAGCTTGGCCGCCTCCTCTGCTGAATAGTGTAGGGGAGCAGCAATGAAAATTGCATACTTTGAAAATCGATCGACCACCACAAGTATCGATCCAAGTCTCCCTACTGCTAGTCATAAGTGCCCAGCAAGCCAATCACGTGAGTGATGGCACGTGTGACTTGATACAGAATCTTTTTGCTTATTATATTTTGGCGTATATCACTTCATAACTATTGCATAAATGCATATATATTGTGATGTCCTTGGATTTGTGCAATGGGAATCGGATCGTGATGAGATCACGATAATGAGATCGATTCACCTTTAAACACATATCCTAAATAATCCCGGTCATAGGTTACTCGAGAGGGACATCGTGATAACCGGATAGACTGGTGTGCTGTATACCCGTCCATATGATGGATGCAGCTGGTCTCATAGCTGCACGTGTAGGGACACTAGGGATACAGTACAGGTGCTCATTGGAGAATGAGTTCACTGATTGATCCGCTTACGGAATGCTGGATGGTTGATGATGCCTTATTGTCAGACAACGATTCCGTAGTCCTAGTGGTGTATCTGGTTCTTAGACTTGAGACACCAAGGATGTCCTGTATGAGTGTTCCACTCTTTGATACCAGACTTATAGGTTTGGCTGTTCCCAGATCTAGTACAGCTGGTCATTGGGAGTGGTAGTCGACCTTACGAGGGCTATTGAGTGTCGATAGAGGATCATCCACTCTCGGTATCATGAGAGGAATATCCCATGTGTTCTTGCTCAGACAAATCCCTGGCCAGGGTCATTCGGGTTGAGAGAGAAAGAGTTCTCCGGGAGAATCCGATTAGAGCGAGACTCGAGTAGAAACCGTATGGGTCTGACAGCACCATGCTCGATATACGGTCTCTGGGATATTAGATGGATGAGGGACTATAGGTACATGGTAACTGAGGACAGACAGGTCCAATGGATTGGATTCCCCTGTATCGTCTGGGGACTACGGCGTAGTGGCCTAGTACTTCCGTAGTCGATGAGTCGAGTGAATTATTACAGAGATAATAATTCACTTAGTTAGAAAGGGTTCTGACAGGTATGACTCACGGCCAGCTCGATATTGGGCCTAGAGGGTCACACACATATGGTAGGCATTGCGATGAGTAGAGGTTCGGATATGAGATATCCGACGGAGCCCTTGTCTTATTGGATGCAGATCCAATACCCACTAGGGAAAGGACCCATTAGGGTTTTGACACGGGATCTCTATAAATAGGAGGGATTCACAGCCTCATAGGCTAGAGTCTTTGCTTGCCCTTCCTATTCTCCTCTCCCTCTCCACCTCAGAGTAGGCCTGGAGTTTTGAGGAGCGTCGTCGCAACCCTGCTGTGTGGATCACCGCTAGAGAGGAGGACGCTTGACCTCCTTCACCCTCTCCTAAGGATCTGCAAGGAAACAGGGATATACGATCTCCCTAGGTAACACAATCTCTATACGCAGTTTTGTGTTTTTGCGGATTTTGCGCACCAATCTTCGCACGACGATGAACATCCTTTTGGGAATCGGGGATTTTTGTTTTCTTGTTCTTCCGCTGCGCATATGATGTCGCCCCCCCTATGATTTCCCAACACCTACTACTAGCAAGCTTGATATGAAATCCAAGGAAATGCTCTCCCACGGCCTTTCTGGTATGGGCAACGGCTCCAAATGTCCCATCGGCTTTCGCTGCTCCACCTTGTCTTATTGGCAAGTGAGGCACGTTCAAACATATTCTTCCACATCAGTCCCCATCTTCGGCCAGTAAAAGGCCCTCTCCACGAGAGCCAAGGTTCTGGGAATGCTTGGGTGTCCAACCCAAAGGGAATCGTGACACTCTCTTAAGAGTTCACGCCTCAAATTAACCACTCAAGGAATATAAACCCTATTCTCTATAGTGTAAACGAGTCCCTCTTGGACCCAAAACTGTCGTGTCTTGCCCTCTTTAATGAGCTGCATCAGGGTTACTGCTTGAGGATCACTGTACAGCCCATCCCTAATCCTAGAAAAGAAGTTGGAGTGTAACTGACTTGCTTGGCCTCTGCCCTCTAATTGTATGGCATTCACATGCTCCACTTTTCGAGCTTGTACTCCATTGTCATATCAAACTCAGCTAGGAAGTCCTGCTATCGTGCTTGCTTTGTGGAGAGTTTATTCTGAGTTTGGAAATAGCTCAACGCGATGTTGTCTGTCCTTAACACAAATCGCGATCCAAGAAGGTAGTGTCGCCAAACTCCTAGACAGTGGATCACTGCTGTCATCTCATTCTAGTGCACCGGATACTACTGCTCGGTCTCATTGAGTTTGCGGCTCTCGTAGGCCACCAAATGACCCTCCTGCATGAGTACTCCCCTAATAGTGAAGTCTGTAGCATCTGTATGGACTTCAAAGGTCTCCACATAGTCCAACAATTTGAGCACCGATTCTTCCAACACAGTAGCCTTCAAATCTTGGAATGCAATTTCACATTTATCAGACCACCTCCAAAGCTGCTCCTTCTTCAGCAACTCCGTAAGTGGAGTTGCACGCTTCGAATACCCTGCTATGAAGCATCAATAGTAGTTGACAAAACTAAGGAAGGATCTCAACTCTAGCATCTTCTTTAGAGTTCGTCATTCTATAACTGCTTGCACCTTCGATTTGTCCATCCGAATGGAGCCATCACCGATTCGATGCCCTAAGAATAAGATCTCCATTTGAGCAAAGTAATATTTCTCCCTTTTCACAAACAAAATGTTCTCCCTAAGAACCTTGAAAATTGTCCAAAGTGCTTGACATGCTCCTCGAGCGTTTGATTGTAGACGACAATATCGTCTAAGTAGACGATCACGAACTTATCCAAATACTCTTTGAATAGCTAGTTCATGAGAATGTAAAACGTAGTCGGAGTATTGGTTAAGCCGAAATGAATCAACAAGAACTCAAACACTCCATACCTGGTCACACATGTAGTCTTTGCTTCGTTGCCTTCAACAATGCGCACCTGCCAATACCCCGACCGAAGGTTGAGTTTTGAGAAATGTTTGGCTTTGCCCAATTGGTCAAACAAGTCTATGATAAGTGGGATGGGATACTTGTTCTTTACCGTCACTTTGTTAAGGGCTCGGTAATCAACACATAATCGAAGGCTTCCATCTTGTTTCTTCTGGAAGAGAATTGGAGCTCCGAATGATGCTTTAGAACTACGGATGAGACCACCGCTTAGTAGTTTGCTTAACAGCTTTCTGAGCTCAGCTAACTTGGGAGGGGGTATGTGGTAGGGTGGTCTCACTGGAGGCTTCACTCCTGTCTCCAGCTTGATGTGATGATCCACGTCTCTGCATGGCAGTAGAGTCTTCGGCAACTCAGGTGGCATAACATCCGTGAACTCCTTCAGGACGTTCGCCACCACAGTAGGTTAATGAGTGGCCTTTTTGTCAAGTGGCTCTAGCTTCATAGCAGCCACGAATGTTAGTTCACCTTTTTATACCCCTTTCTTTAGTTGTAATACCAATATATGATGGGGTTCCCTAGTTCCCCTCCAAGAGACAGGAACCACACAGGGGTCGTCACCTCCTATCATACATAGGGAGTTAAGGAACGACATTGGCACCAACTTCACCGCGTGCATAAATTTCATTCCAAGAATCACTTGGAAGTCATCCAATGGTACTGCCATCATCTTTGTACTCCCGCTCCATGTTCCGATTTTGATGGGAACTCCCTTTGCCAACCCAAAGATTCGCTTGACCTCCGAGTTCACTACCTTCATTCGACTTGGGCTCTTCTCCAAGATCAGCCCAAGTCGCTTGGCTTCTCGATCGACAATAAAATTGTGGGTAGCACCCGTGTCCACCATTGCATAGGTCGTTTGGCCATTGAGCTTAATGTCTACGTACATTAGCTCGTCACTTCCTGCTTTTTGTAGCCTTGTCTTCATGTTCTCCCCCACTTGACCCCATATGGCATTCAACAAATATACTACTCCCATCTGGGGTCCTTGTGACTCCTCACCGTCACTATTGAATTCAGAACTACTCGAACTAAGAGCGATAACCTTGCCCTTGTTCGATCGGGGGGGGGGGGGGGGGGGGGCGTGGATGGAAGCTGTTAAAACATTGAGTGTCTGTTTTTGTGAGTACTCTCTCACCATGTATGGCCCTCCGCATAAGAAGCATTCGTCAGGTTTCGGGGCCTTGCCTTTCGGGCTTGGCCCTTTGTGGGAACTCTTCTTTTTTGTTCGCCCCTGAGCTCCTTCCCTCGAGAATATTTTAGAGGGCGATTGCCTGAAGATTATTTCCTTTTTCTCAGGTCTTCAAAGAAAACAAAATCGATGAGCCTTTTTATAGCAGCAATTGTCCCAATAACATCGGCGACATTCCTTCGATGTAGTTCTTGTTGAGCCCATGGCTTCAAACCATTGAGGAAACTAAATAACGTATCCTTCTTAGACATGTCCTGTATGTCCAGCATTAGCATAGAAAATTGTTTCACATAGTCTAGAATAGAAGTATTTTGGCGAAGTTGTCTCAACTTCCTTCTTGCGATAAACTCTGTATTCTATGGTAGGAACTGAGTTCTCAACTCTCGCTTCAAGTACTCCCATATGTCAACTTGACACTGACCTTGTTGGATCTCCTCCCAACGGGTTTGCTACCAAAGTTTTGCATCTCCGTTCATATACATGGTTGCTATAGAAACTTTAGTTTTTTAAAAATCATGCCTCGTAGCTCGAAAGTATTGTTCCATGTCGAACAGGAAATTCTCGAGCTCTTTGGCATCTCGGGCACCTTCATAACAATGTGGCTCAGATGCTCTTGTTAGGACCCTTTTCCTGAGCTTTTGAATAATGTTTATTGAATCTATTTAGTCCAGTTGTTTATTGAGTTGGTTTGGTTCAGTTAGAGTCAAGTAGAGGTTTGTTTAATATTTATTTATTATTAGTTATTTAATATTTATTTATGATTAGAGTTTAAGTCCTGATGGACTCTGGGTGGAACTCTATAAATAGGGATGTAACTGCTTCTTTTCGGTAATCTATGAAAAATACTATTCTGTCTTTGGACAAACCCTAGGAGGCCGATCCCCTCGAAGCGATCATTATCATCCCCATTTCTCCCCTTTCTTCCACGATAAGACTTTAGGGTCTTATCATTTGGTATCAGAGCGACGATAAGACCTTTAGGGTCTTATCATTTGGTATCAGAGCGAAGATAAGACTTTAGGGTCTTATCATTTGGTATCAGAGCTGCGCCCTCCCCAAAGTCTTATCATTTAGGTGGAACTCTATAAATAGGGATGTAACTGCTTCTTTTCGGTAATCTATGAAAACCCAATCACCTACACTAACTGCCGGAGAGCAGTTACTCCTCGCGGCGATCGAAATAGGGCAACTCACGGATTGCCCTTGTTCCCAGCCGTGTCACCACCACTTTTCCCAGCCACATCGCCGCCGCTCGATCACCTGGCCAGCGACATCTTCTCCTCACGTCCCCATCTCGCTCGAGCGAGAAGGACCGCCGGCACCGTAGCCGCAGCCGTTGGTTGCCGCATCCCCTCCTTGTAGTGGTTGTAGAAACAGAGCTTCCTCTGTTGCCGCAGCCCCTCATCGATCGCAGCCACGCCTCGAGTTTTGTCGCCTTCCAGCCGACCCACCACCACTGTCAGCCACTATGCGGCGATCGCTGCACGCCTCCCAACCGCCGCTCCCCCTGGCTCGGGCGAGAACGACCGCCGCCACTCCCCCTTGCTCTGCCCCCTTGTGACCGAGAAACAGGGCAATCCTCTTGCTGTTGCGAACGCCGGTTGAGACCATCGTCGCCACTACTGCCCAGCCAGCGACGACGCCGCTCGCCGCCCAGCCTGCCACGACTGCTGCTGCCAGCCACCATAGCCTTCACCTCAACCCCCTCATCTGCATCGTTGCTGCAGTCCCCTTGCATCTTTGCCGCAGCCGCCGGTTGCCACCACTGCAGCCTCAACCCCGGCCGCTTCAACGTCACCTCCCTCTTGTTTTGCCTCCGCTGCTGCAGTTGTTGGTTGGCATCACCGCAGCCTCAACCCAACTGCTCGGCGATTGCTTCCTTGGGTCATAGCAGTCACAACCATCGCCTTTCAGCCTCGGCGCTCTCATCTCACACAGTGATAAAAACACAGGGCAACAACTCTTCCTCCATCGTAGCCACCGCAGCGGCGAGTCCTTGCCGACGTTGCCCCCAAACACATCACCATCGCTGCCTCCCAGCCCTCAGCAGCAGTGATCCCTCCACGCAGCGACTGCAACAAGCATCATTGCCTCTCACCAGCGCCTCCTTCCGCAGTGTGATAGAAATAGAGCAACGCTGCCTTCCATCCGCACCGTCGCAGCCATCGCAGTGGTGAGCCCTTGGCGGTGCTGCCCTAGCCGCACCACCATCGCTGCCTCCAAGCCCTTAGCAATAGCGATCCCTCTACACAGCGACCGCAACAAACATCGCTGCTTCCCACACGACGACCGCAGCTACATCCCTGCATCCTCGCAGCAACCCTTCATTCCCATAGTGTTGCCACCGACTGCGTCACAACAGCAGCACCGAATAGGGCAGTGATTGATGCCCTTAACCAACACCAAAAATAGGAGTTGAGATTACAGATTTGCAGTCTTACGAAATGGCCACCGATAACTCAGTGAAAGCACAAATGGAAGCATTGGAAATTAGAATTGAGAACCGGTTACAAGAAGTACTTAATGATTTCAAAAAGGACTTACTGGGGAGCTTTAGTAAATTTCAACAAGGTGGGAACTCAAGTTCTACATTGCACAGATCTGAAAATATTAGAAAAGGGCTCCAAGATTGTTACACAATCTACTCATACATGAAGTTGGATGGACAACTCTCAAAAATTTGTTAGACTTCTACAGTGTTGGAATATCAGAGTAGGTTTGAAATATTATCAAATCAAGCTAGAGATTGGTCGGAACGACAACTTCTGGATACATTTATTGAAGGTCTTATTCCAGAGATCCGGTGTGAAGTTAAGGCTCGTCAACCTCGCACTATGATAGCTGCGATCTCATTCGCACATCTACATGAGAAAAAAATTAGTAGGGAAAATCATGGAAACAAAAGTGACAATAACCAGATGATCAGTAAGCTACTAGCCCTATCTATTCCCAACCAAAGCCTTGACACCCGAAGACTAACCCAAGAAAAACTTAAGGAAAGATCAGCAAAGGGTTTGTATTATGATGAAAAGTGGAGCATGGAGCACCGATGTAAACAAGGGCAACTTCTGATGATTGAGCCAATTAGAGAGGAACCAAAAGTAAAAGAGTTGGACTTTGATCATAAAGGTATGAAAACTGATGAAGATATTGAAGCCATCACACATACAATGCATGCATTGGATGGCTACACTAACCCACAAACTATGAAAATCGGAGGAACTTTGAAGCATCAACCTGTCACTATTTTGATTGATACAGATAGCACTAATAATTTTATGAACAGGAAAGTTGCAACCCAATTAGCCTACCACATTGAAGGCTGTGATATATTCAAAGCTGATGGACGAATTTTAACTTATGATAGCAAAGGCCAGGAATTTCTTGTAACGATTACTACACTGAAAGATCGACCTATTGCTTACACTATCAAAAAGTGGAGACCATACTTACTTGATCAACGGGTTGTGATGCGTTGCAGATAGTCTATGACTAAAGTGCTGAAAGAGAAGCTCCCCGAGATTGATGCTGCTCAGCCTTGAGGACAAGGCTGATTTGAAGAGGGAGGAACTGTTAGGACCCTTTTTCTGAGCTTTTGAATAATGTTTATTGAGTCTGTTTAGTCCAGTTGTTTATTGAGTTAGTTTGGTTTAGTTAGAATCAAGTAGAGGTTTATTTAATATTTATTTATTATTAGTTATTTAATATTTATTTATGATTAGAGTTCAAGTCCTGATGGACTTTGGGTGGAACTCTATAAATAGGAATGTAATTGCTTCTTTTCAGTAATCTATGAAAAATATTATTCTGTCTTTTGACAAACCCTAGGAGGCCGATCCCCTCGAAGCGATCAAGGAGGGTCGATCCCCTCGATGTGATCAAGGAGAGTCGATCCTCTCGAAGCGATCAAGGAGGCCGATCCCCTCAAAGTGATTATTATCATCCCCATTTCTCTCCTTTATTCCACGATAAGACTTTAGGGTCTTATCATTTGGTATCGAGCCTACAATAAGACTTTAGGGTCTTATCATTTGGTATCAGAGCGATGATAAGACTTTAGGGTCTTATCAATTGGTATCAGAGCGGCGATCCTTGACGTTCTCGCTGTGTTGCCATAGCTATCATTCAAAAAAAAAGAAAAATTTTTTATTGTGAGAAAGGGTGAAGCCAGCAGCCCCGCACGTCGTTCCTTCTCAACCGAGAAGGAACCTTTGCTTCCCTTCTTCCCCACCACCACTACAAGGCAACTCTTTCTTCACCGTTGTCGTTGTTTCCCCGGCCAGCGACCTTCGACCACCGCTCGACCTCCTTGCTGCCCCATCTCGTTCAAAAAAATAAAAAAGAAAGAAAAAAAAAAAGAAAACAAGAAACACAAGAGGAAGAAGAAGCCGCAGCCACCCCTGCTTTCGGCCAACCCACCCGCCGCTGCTGCTCTCTGGCCAGCGCCCACCATCGCCCCGCTTCCCGGCCGACGACCACCGCCGCCGCTGTTCCCTGGCCAGGAGACGACGTTGCCAGCGTCCATCCCAGCCCTACTACCGCCGCCCGCCTCCCCTTGCGTCGCAGTGCAACCGCTCGACCTCTCCTCCTCGGCTATCGTTGGTGACGCTGCTCCCAGCCGCGCCACCACCACTGCCTCTCCACCGCCGCCCGCTCCCCTTTATTCCACGATAAGACTTTAGGGTCTTATCATTTGGTATCAGAGCCTACGATAAGACTTTAGGGTCTTATCATTTGGTATCAAAGCGATGATAAGACTTTAGGGTCTTATCAATTGGTATCAGAGCGACGATAAGATTTAGGGTCTTATCAATTGTTAGGACGGTAATACCAAATAAAAGTTTGCTTGTAGGGTTGAAGATGAAGGAAAACCCAATCACCTACAGTAAATTCTCATTCACTTCGGTGTTTATCAGCTTGTTGTTTCATTCTTGCTTGTGCGGCTGTGAGGTTATCCTTTAAAAGCTGAATAATCTTATTTCTATCCATCAATTCCTTTTCCACTTGATCAACTTTAGAAGAACCGGGTACATACTTTATAATTGTAGGTGGGGGTTGGCCATAAATTGCTTCAAATGGAGTCATTTTAATAGAAGAATGGTAAGAGGTATTATACCACCACTCTGCCCAGGGAAGCCATTTGACCCATTCCTTCGGCTTGTCACTAGTAAAGCATCGGAGATAATTTTCTAGGCACCTGTTTACCACTTCAGTTTGCCCATCTGTTTGTGGATGATAAGAAGTGCTCATATTCAGCTAAGTACCTTGTAAATGAAAAAGTTCTGTCCAGAAGGAGCTAGTAAAAATCTTGTCTCTGTCACTAACAATAGAACGGGGACTCCCATGCAATTTAGCTATGTTTTCCACAAAAATATGAGCAACACTTGCAGCAGTTTAAGGATGTCGTAAAGCACAGAAATGAGCATACTTTGTAAGTCTATCCATGACTACAAGTATAGTACTCTTTCCTTGAGATGATGGGAGACTGCCAATGAAATTCATAGATATGTCGGTCCAAGTAGCATCAGGAATAGGGAGGGGTTGTAGTAAGCCTGGGGTGGCTACTGTCTCACTTTTGTGACGTTGGCAAACATCACATTCAGTAACAAATTTCTTGATAAAATTTTTCATACCTTTCCAGTAAAAAAGTTATCGAACTCGCTTATAAGTGCGGAGAAATCCCGAGTGACCAGCAATTGGTGATGAATGGAACTCCTTCAGAATTTTTGCTTGGCAAGAAGAATGTGGGGCAACCACTATTCAGCCTTTATAGCGCAAGTCCACCGAATCCCAACTATAATTTGAGACAGAACCTAGGGCTTCTAATTTTTTAATGATGTTTTGGATCTCAGGATTATTTGACCATTCCCTTCTGATAACTTCCAAAGTCTCGTAAATAGGAATAGAAATAGCTACTAGTTCAGCTTGTTCTGGAAGGCGTGAGAGGGCATCAGCTACTAAATTCTCACTCCCCTTTTTATAAATGATCTCATAATCGAATCCCAGTAGCTTTGTGACCCATTTCTATTGCTCTGGAGAAGAAATCTTTTGCTCTAGAAAATATTTGAGGCTTTTGTGATCAGTGCGTATTTGAAACCGTCGACCAATTAGGTAGGGTCTCCACTTTGTGACTACATGTATTATGGCTAGCATCTCTTTATCATAAATAGATAAACTCAAATGGGAAGGGGAAAGAGCCTTACTAGCATAAGTGATAGGCCGACCTTCCTGCATTAATACAGCCCCTATTCTAGCTCTAGAAGCATTAGATTCAATCACAAACATCTTGTTAAAATCGGGTAAAGCAAGCACGAGTGTAGTAGACATTGCAGTTTTCAAGAATTGAAATGCCTGAGTTGCCTCTTCTAACCATTTGAATGTATTTTTCTTTAGAAGTGACGTCAAGGGGGCACTAATTTTGCCATAATTCTTCACAAACTTTCGATAATAGCCGGTTAGTCCCAAGAACCCCCTTAAAGCTTTGATTGACTTTGGAATTGGCTAGTCTGTCATCACTTGGATTTTTGAAGGATCAACTGCAACACCCTTTTGAGATATGATATGGCCGAGGTACTCAACCTCAGGTTGCCCAAAACTGTACTTGGATTTCTTAACAAAAAGACCATGCTCACGAAGAATATTAAAGATAGTTCGTAAACGTAATAAATGACTTTCTAGGGAATGACTGTATATTAAAATATCATCAAAGAAAACCAAAACAAACTTACGGAGATGAGCCCGAAATATATCATTCATTAAACTCTGGAAAGTAGAGGGCGCATTGGTTAACCCAAAAGGCATTACTAGAAACTCATAATGGCCATTATGTGTCCTGAAGGCAGTTTTCTGAATATTCCTTTCATGTACTCTGATTTGATGATAGCCCGATCGTAGGTCCAATTTAGTGAAGACCTGAGTGTTAGGACTCTAGCTAGGAGAGTCCTAATTGAGAGGGACATTCTGTTAGGACTCTAGCTAGGAGAGTCCTAATTGAGAGGGACATTATGTTAGGACTCTAGCTAGGAGAGTCCTAATTGAGAGGGACATTCTGTTAGGACTCTGTTAGGACTCTAGCTAGGAGAGTCCTAATTGAGAGGGAGTCCTAATTGAGAGGGACATTCTGTTAGGAGGTTTTTTCTTAGAGAAGAATTAGGAGTTGTAAGGGAATAGGAGTCTTGAGTAGGAGTCCTATTAGGAGTTAGGGTTTAGAAGCCCTATAAATAGCCATGTATTCCTTCTCTTTCATAAGCAATAGATGAATCTTTTCTGCAGCCTTTGAGCAGCAACTTGGAGGGAGAACCCCTATAGAGTTCCATGGTGGAAATTGCAGCTATACATCTTGAAGGGGATACCATACAATGGTTTGACTAGTTTGAACACACTTATGGAGTCCTTTCATGGTGACAATTCAAAGAAGGACTACTGATCCGCTTCGGACCAACTTATTACGAGAACATTGACGAACAACTAGCAAAGATCCGACAAACCTCCACCATTCAGGAGTACCAGATCAGGTTTGAAAGATTATCTAATCAAACTTGTGATTAGTCTAAAAAATAGTTATTGGGGACCTTTATTGAGGGCTTAAAGCCGGAGATCCGGGGAGAAGTTAAGGCGCGACAACCTTACACGCTTATGGCAGCCATCTCTTTCGCACGACTACAAGAGGAGCGATTGAACCATGAAGCCCGGAGGACTAGGATCACTCCATGACCTACAATACTAAAGCCCTCAGCCCCCCCTACTATCAACCAAGTCCCTGCACTGAAAAGGTTAACAAGAGAAGAACTTCGGGAGTGATCTGCGAAGGGGTTATGTTGGCATTGCGACGAGCCGTGGAGCCGCGAGCATCGCTGCAAAAAAGGTAGACTTCTTATGATTGAACCAGTAAAAGAAGAGGTCATTGAACATCTAGAAGAGAGCCATTAACATGAAGAAGAAGATATGGAAGAAGAGTCACAGCCGACCGACATTACGGTACACGCACTAGCTGGCTACTCAAATCCGCAAACAATGAAAGTTTGAGGCCTTCTCAAACAACAGCTGATCACTGTTCTCATCGACACGGGTAGCACTAATAACTTCCTAAATAGTAAGGTTGCTACTCGGATGACACTGCATATTGAAGGTTGTAGCAAGTTCGATGTAAAGGTTGCCGACGGCAGAATCCTAAAGTGCGACCAAAGATGCCCGTAGGTGAAACTATTACTGCAAGACCAAGAAATTATCACCGATTTCTTCCTCCTACCAATCGATGACTATGAGGCAGTGCTTGGTATAGAATGGCTGACTACACTAGGTGATGTCTCTTGGAACTTTTCTAAATTAATTATGAAATTCTACTATAAGGGCAAACAGATCATCCTACGCGGGAAGCGCGGAAGCAACGTTACCACTGTTTCGACCTAACGAATGGAGAAAGTTTTGCACAAGGTAAATAGTGGCTTTTTGATGCATCTCCAGCCACAACAAGAAGAGAAGAAAATAGAAATTGAAGATCAAAATCTTGCCCAATATCTTACTGAATTTGCCGACATATTTGCTGAACCGCGCGGTCTTCCTCCTTCTCGGCAATATGACCATCGAATTCCAATCCTTCCGGGCAAGCCACCAGCGAACACTCGACCGTACCGATATCCTCACCTCCAGAAAGATGAAATTGAAAAGATCGTAAAGGAGATGCTTGAAACAAGGGTGATTCGGCCAAGTTGCAGCCCCTATTCCTCACTGGTGCTACTTGTACGCAAGAAGGACGGAACTTGGCGGATGTGCATCGACTACCGAGCTTTAAATGGCATCACCGTCAAGGACAAGTACCCAATACCAGTGGTGGATGAACTTCTTGATGAATTAAAAGGAGCTCGAGTCTTCACGAAGTTGCACCTCCGATCCGGTTGGTTACCACCAAATTTGGGTATGTGACGATGACATTCCAAAAACTGCATTTCGCACACATAATGGCCATTATGAATTCTTGGTAATGCCTTTCGGACTCACTAATGCTCCTTCAACCTTTCAAAGTCTCATGAACGATATTTTTCGAAGCTTTCTTCGTAAATTTGTGCTGGTGTTTTTTGATGATATTCTCGTTTACAGCCCTTCTTTTGAGACTCACTTTCAGCATTTACGGATTGTTTTGACGATCCTTCAGGAGAATACTCTTTTTGTAAAGCAACCAAAGTACAGCTTTCTCCAGCAAAAAGTAGAGTACCTTGGGCATATAATATTAGAAGAAGGAGTGGCGGTAGACCCAACAAAAATTGAGGCAATGCAAGGCTGGCCGAAACCTACAAACGTGAAATTACTACGGGGGTTCCTTGGACTAACGGGCTACTACCAAAAATTTGTTAAGGACTATGGGAAGATCAGTGCACCACTCACTTCTTTACTGAAAAAAGATGCTTTCCAATGGTCGTACAAAGCCTTTGCTGCCTTTGACAAACTTAAAGCAGCCATGACAACGACGCCGGTGCTTGCGCTACCAGATTTCAATAAACCCTTCATCATTGAAGCCGACGCATCTGGAGTTGGAATTGGAGTCGTTCTCATGCAAAATGGTCGACCACTCGCATACACTAGCAAGGCATTATCTCCCTCCCATCAAAACAAGTCTGTATATGATAAGGAGATGCTTGCTATTGTACACGTAGTAATGAGGTGGAGACCCTACCTGATCGGCCGGCGATTTCAAATTAAAACTGACCATAAAAGCCTCAAGTACTTTTTGGAGCAAAAGATATCATCCCCTGAGTAGCAAAAATGGGTAACCAAACTTCTTGGATTTGATTATGAAATTATTTACAAAAAGGGGAAAGAAAACGTTATTGCAGATGCACTCTCACGGCTACGTGAACAAGCTAAGGTTTTAGCCATCTCCCTTCCTACCACCGGTCTCCTCAAGGATATTAGGGAAGAATGGAAGAAGGATCTAGAGATCAGCAACATCTTAAAAAAATTGGAGGAGGATCCAAGTGCAATAGCCCACTACACTTGGGATTCGAGGGATCTACGCTACAAATGTCGCATTGTGCTTATACCTGACTCCCCTTGCATCACAATCATTTTGAATGAAATGCACTCTATACCTTCAGTAGGGCACTCTGGATTCCTAAGAACCTACAAAAGAGTGAAGCAAAATTTTTATTGGAGAGGGATGAAAAAAATTATTGCTGAATATGTGGCACAATGTGATGTATGTCAACAGCACAAGGGTGAAACTGTGGCAAATCCAGGGAAGCTACAACCACTGCCCATAGCAGACTCAGTGTGGACTGACATCTCCATGGACTTCATTAAAGGGCTGCCATCTTCCAAAGGTAAAAGCACGATTCTCGTGGTGGTTGATCGACTTACGAAATATGCTCATTTTTATGCTGTGAGAAATCCCTACACTACTGCTAGTATTGCCCAGATTTTCATAGAAAATATTGTTAAACTACATGGGATGCCAAGGTCCATCGTAAGTGATCATGACAGGATCTTCACTAGTAAATTTTGGACCGAGTTATTTCAGTTACAAGGCACCAAACTCAAGATGAGCATAGCGTATCATCCATAAACTGACGGCCAAACAAAGGTGGTAAATAGGTGCTTAGAGACGTACCTCCGGTGTTTCACTAGCGACCGACCAAAAGAGTGGGCGAAATGGCTTCCCTAGGGCGAATGGTGGTATAATACTACATATCATTCATCTACAAAATGTGCCCCTTATGAAGCATTGTATGGTCGACCAGCCCCTATGATTCCAAAGTATGTAATTGGCTCAGCCAAGGTAGATCTGGTTGACCAAGAATTGATTGATAGGGACAAACTCTTACAACTATTAAAAGATAATCTCTCTACTGCTCGAGCCAGAATGAAGCAGCAAGCCGACACACGACGAAGTAAAAGAGAATTTTCAGTAGGAGATTGGGTTTATCTTTGCCTACAACCATACAAGCAACTCTCTATCAACACTCGAGCCTCCATAAAGCTATCCCCACGTTTTTATGGGCCCTATCAGATCACAGAGCGTATTGGAGCCATGGCGTACAGACTTAAATTACCTGCGGATGCCAAAATTTACCCTGTCTTCCACGTATCATGCCTAAAGCCCAAGTTGGGAGAACATGAGTCACCCCAGATCCAACTGCCCAACACAACGGAGGATGGAGTTATTCAAGCCCAACCATATGCCATCCTTGATCACAGGATTGTGATGCGTCGCCGACATCCCTCTACTGAAGTACTAGTGCATTGGAATAATCTACCACTTGAAGACGCCACATGGGAACCATATGAGGAGCTGAAGACCCGGTTCCCTGAGTTCATGGAATATTAACCTTGAGGACAAGGCTGATTTGAAGAGGGCGGGTCTGTTAGGACTCTAGCTAGGAGAGTCCTAATTGAGAGGGACATTATGTTAGGACTCTAGCTAAGAGAGTCCTAATTGAGAGGGACATTCTGTTAGGACTCTATTAGGACTCTAGCTAGGAGAGTCCTAATTGAGAGGGAGTCCTAATTGAGAGGGACATTCTGTTAGGAGGTTTTTTCTTAGAGAAGAATTAGGAGTTGTAAGGGAATAGGAGTCTTGAGTAGGAGTCCTATTAGGAGTTAGGGTTTAGAAGCCCTATAAATAGCCATGTATTCCTTCTCTTTCATAAGCAATAGATGAATCTTTTCTGCAGCCTTTGAGCAGCAACTTGGAGGGAGGAACCCCTATAGAGTTCCAAGGAGGCCGATCCCCTAAAGAGATCAACCCCAAGTTTAGAATCTGCAATGGTTCTAACACCTGGTATCAGAGCAGCGTTCTTGGCATCTCGCTGCCCTTCCACTGCCATCCATCAACCCTCCACAACCGCCCAAAGCAATTCCCACAATTTCTTAAGAGATTGTTGCCAAATTTCCACCATCATCTCCACCACCGCGGATCATCCCGTGAATTGCAACAGGTACTGGTTTCCTACCTTACTACTGCTGCAATTTGTTATCCCTATCCGAAAATCCAAAAAAAAAAAAAAAAATTCATTCCTATATTGCTGCAAATTTTCATCGTAAGTTGCTGAAATTTTTTTATGAGAATTCTGCTATCGCAACTTACACTAATTTTCTTGCTGTTACTGCCAAAATTTTCTTGATTAAATTGGATATCTTGTTGTCATATAAACTAAGATATTGCTATCAATTCCCTCCTCAAATATCTCAAATTTTTGTGGAGATTTCGTCGAGAAACCGCTGTTTCTTCGACGATAATTCTACTCTTACAAGACAACACAATTCTGTAGCAAACTTTCACGGATTTGTATCAAACCTATACATGCCTTTAACCCGTCAACAAAAAAGAGATCTTAGTATCACAGATTTAGAGTCATATACTATGGCATCTGAGGAGGCAATCAATGCAAAATTTGAAGCCTTTGAGGCACGAATGGAGGATAAGATTCGGACTCTCCTTACCGAATTCAGTTTGGGCTGACCACCAAGCCCGAAGAAATCACATCAAGGAGAGAGCTCTAACCAATCACATCATGCCCAAAGAGATGACTTCCAAGAGAGGGGAGGCTCTATGACAGACCCCAACTATTCGCGCATGAGAGTGGACTTCCCTAGATGGGAAGAAGGAGACCCAATTGGTTGGATCTCGCGCGTGGAGCGATATTTTTGATACCATAAACTGCGGATGCATCCATGGTGGAAATTACAGCTATACATCTTGAAAGGGATGCCATACAATGGTTTGACTAGTTTGAACACACTTATGGAGTCCTTTCATGGCGACAATTCAAAGAAGGACTACTGATCCGCTTCGGACCAACTTATTACGAGAACATTGACGGACAACTAGCAAAGATCCGACAAACCTCCACCATTCAGGAGTACCAGACCAGGTTTGAAAGGTTATCTAATCAAACTCGTGATTGGTGTGAAAAATAGTTATTGGGGACCTTTATTGAGGGCTTAAAGCCGGAGATCCGGGGAGAAGTTAAGGCGCGACAACCTTACACGCTTATGGCAGCCATCTCTTTCGCACGACTACAAGAGGAGCGATTGAACCATGAAGCCCGGAGGACTAGGATCACTCCATGACCTACAATACTAAAGCCCTCAGCCCCCCCTACTATCAACCAAGTCCCTGCACTGAAAAGGTTAACAAGAGAAGAACTTCGGGAGCGATCTACGAAAGGGTTATGTTGGCATTGAGACGAGCCGTGGAGCCGCGAGCATCACTGTAAAAAAGGTAGACTTCTTATAATTGAACCAGTAGAAGAAGAGGTCATTGAACATCTAGAAGAGAGCCATGAACATGAAGAAGAAGATATTGAAGAAGAGCCACAGCCGACCGACATTACGGTACACGCACTAGCTGGCTACTCAAATCCGCAAACGATGAAAGTTGGAGGCCTTCTCAAACAACAGCTGATCACTGTTTTCATCGACACGGGTAGCACAAATAACTTCCTAAATATTAAGGTTGCTGCTCGGATGACACTGCATATTGAAGGTTGCAGCAAGTTCGATGTAAAGGTTGCCGATGGCAGAATCCTAAAGTGTGACCAAAGATGCCCGCAGGGGAAACTATTACTGCAAGACCAAGAAATTATCACCAATTTCTTCCTCCTACCAATTGATGACTATGAGGTAGTGCTTGGTATAGAATGGCTGACTACATTAGGCGATGTCTCTTGGAACTTTTCTAAATTAATTATGAAATTCTACTGTAAGGGCAAACAGATCATCCTACGCGGGAAGCGCGGAAGCAACGTTACCACTGTTTCGACCCAACAAATGGAGAAAGTTTTGCACAAGGTAAATAGTGGCTTTTTAATGCATCTCTAGCCACAACAAGAAGAGAAGAAAATAGAAATTGAAGATCAAAATCTTGCCCAATTGTTTACTAAATTTGCTGACATATTTGCTGAACCGCGCGGTCTTCCTCCTTCTCGGCAATATGACCATCGAATTCCAATCCTTTCAGGCAAGCCACTAGCGAACACTCGACCGTACCGATATCCTCACCTCCAGAAAGATGAAATTGAAAAGATCGTAAAGGAGATGCTTGAAACAGGGGTGATTCGGCCAAGTTACAGCCCCTATTCCTCACCGGTGCTACTTGTACGCAAGAAGGACGGAACTTGGCGGATGTGCATCGACTACCGAGCTTTAAATGGCATCACCGTCAAGGACAAGTACCCAATACCAATGGTGGATGAACTTCTTGATGAATTAAAAGGAGCTCGAGTCTTCACGAAGTTGCACCTCCGATCCGGTTACCACCAAATTCGGGTATGTGACGATGACATTCCAAAAACTGTATTTCGCACACATAATGGCCATTATGAATTCTTGGTAATGCCTTTTAGACTCACTAATGCTCCTTCAACCTTTCAAAGTCTCATGAATGATATTTTTCGAAGCTTTCTTTGTAAATTTGTGCTGGTATTTTTCGATGATATTCTCGTTTACAGCCCTTCTTTTGAGACTCACTTTCAGCATTTACGGATTGTTTTGACGATCCTTCAGGAGAATACTCTTTTTATAAAGCAACCAAAGTGCAGCTTTCTCCAGCAAAAAGTAGAGTACCTTGGGCATATAATATCATATGAAGGAGTGGTGGTAGACCCAACAAAAATTGAGGCAATGCAAGGCTGGCCGAAACCTACAAACGTGAAATTACTACGGGGGTTCCTTGGACTAACGGGCTACTACCGTAAATTTGTTAAGGACTATGGGAAGATCAGTGCACCACTCACTTCTTTACTGAAAAAAGATGCTTTCCAATGGTAGGACAAAGCCTCTGCTGCCTTCGACAAACTTAAAGCAGTCATGACAACGACGCCGGTGCTTGCGCTACTAGATTTCAATAAATCCTTCATCATTGAGGCCGACGCATCTGGAGTTGGAATTGGAGTCGTTCTTATGCAAAATGGTCGACCACTCGCATACACTAGCAAGGCATTATCTCCCTCCTATCAAAACATGTTAGTATATGATAAGGAGATGCTTGCCATTGTACACGCAGTAACGAGGTGGAGATCCTACCTGATCGGCCGGTGATTTCAAATTAAAACTGACCATAAAAGCCTCAAGTACTTTTTGGAGCATAAGATATCATCCCCTGAGTAGCAAAAATGGGTAACCAAACTTCTTGGATTTGATTATGAAATTATTTACAAAAAGGGGAAAGAAAACGTTGTTGTAGATGCACTCTCAAGGCTGCCTGAACAAGCTAAGGTTTCAGCCATCTCCCTTCCTACCACCGGTCTCCTCGAGGATATTAGGGAAGAATGGAAGAAGGATCCTGAGATCAGCAACATCATAAAAAAATTGGAGGAGGATCCAAGTGCAATAGCCCACTACACTTGGGATTCGAGGGATCTACGCTACAAAGGTCACATTGTGCTTATACTTGACTTCCCTTGCATCATAATCATTTTGCATGAAATGCACTCCATACCTTCAGCAGGGCACTCTGGATTCCTAAGAACCTACAAAAGAGTGAAGCAAAATTTTTATTGGAGAGGGATGAAAAAAATTATTGCTGAATATGTGGCACAATGTGATGTATGTCAACAACATAAGGGTGAAACTGTGGCAAATCCAGGGAAGCTACAACCATGCCCATAGCAGACTCAGTGTGGACTGACATCTCCATGGACTTCATTGAAGGGCTGCCATCTTCCAAAGGTAAAAGCACGATTCTCGTGGTGGTTGATCGACTTACGAAATATGCTCATTTTTGTGCTGTGAGAAATCCCTACACTACTACTAGTATTGCCCAAATTTTCATAGAAAATATTGTTAAACTACATGGGATGCCAAGGTCCATCGTAAGTGATCATGACAGGATCTTCACTAGTAAATTTTGGACCGAGTTATTTCAGTTATAAGGCACCAAACTCAAGATGAGCACAACGTATCATCCACAAACGGACGGCCAAACAGAGGTGGTAATTAGGTGCTTAGAGACGTACCTCCGGTGTTTCACTAGCGACCGACCAAAAGAGTGGGCGAAATGGCTTCCCTGGGCCGAATGGTGATATAATACTACATATCATTCATCTACAAAATGTGCCCCTTATGAGGCATTGTATGGTCGACCAGCCCCTGTGATTCTAAAGTATGTAATTGGCTCAGCCAAGGTAGATTAGGTTGACCAAGAATTGATTGATAGGGACAAACTCTTACAACTGTTAAATGATAATCTCTCTACCGCTCAAGCCAGAATGAAGCTGACACACGACGAAGTGAAAGAGAATTTTCAGTAGGAGATTGGGTTTATCTTCGCCTACAACCATACAAGCAACTCTCTATCAACACTCGAGCCTCCATGAAGCTATCCCCACGTTTTTATGGGCCCTATCAGATCACAGAGCGTATTGGAGCCGTGGCGTACAGACTTAAATTACCTGAGGATGCCAAAATTCACCCTGTCTTCCACGTATCATGCCTAAAGCCCAAGTTGGGAGAACACAAGTCACCCTAGATCCAATTGCCCAACACAACGGAGGATGGAGTTATTCAAGCCCAACCACAAGCCATCCTCGATCGCAGGATTGTGATGCGTCGCCGACATCCCTCTACGGGAGTACTAGTCCATTGGAATAATCTACCACTTGAAGACGCCACATGGGAACCATATGAGGAGCTGAAGACCCGGTTCCCTGAGTTCATGGAATCTCAGCCTTGAGGACAAGGCTGATTTGAAGAGGGCGGGTCTGTTAGGACTCTAGCTAGGAGAGTCCTAATTGAGAGGGACATTCTGTTAGGACTCTAGCTAGGAGAGTCCTAATTGAGAGGGACATTCTGTTAGAACTCTGTTAGGACTCTAGCTAGGAGAGTCCTAATTGAGAGGGAGTCCTAATTGAGAGGGACATTCTGTTATGAGGTTTTTTCTTAGAGAAGAATTAGGAGTTGTAAGGGAATAGGAGTCTTGAGTAGGAGTCTTATTAGGAGTTAGGGTTTAGAAGCCCTATAAATAGCCATGTATTCCTTCTCTTTCATAAGCAATAGATAAATCTTTTCTGCAGCCTTTGAGCAACAACTTGGAGGGAGGAACCCCTATAGAGTTCCAAGGAGGCCGATCCCCTAAAGAGATCAACCCCAAGTTTAGAATCTGCAAGGGTTCTATCACTGAGCTCCTCCTAATTCGTCCAATAGTACATCCACTATTGGAATAGGATATTTATCTTTCACTGTAATGTTGTTAAGTGCTCGATAGTCGACACACATCCGCCATGAGCCATCTTTCTTTCTAACTAGCAAGAATGGGGAAGAATATGGGCTAACACTAGCTCGTATAACTCCTATTTTGAGCATCTCTATTACAATCCTCTCTATCTTTGCCTTTTGGAAATGTGGATATCTATACGGTCGGACATTGGTTGGTGCCTTCTCGGGTAATAGTGGGATCCGATGATCATGACATCTAAGAGGTGGAAGTCCATGTGGCTCTGCAAATATATCCACAAACTCTGTTAGCAATGATTCAATATTTCCAATCGGAATGTTCACTATCATTTCCTTTTCAATGTTATGCAATTGCACCAAAAATCCGGTGTGTGTCTTCCGAAAGACCTGCTCCATCTGATGGCTAGTGATAGTTGTAACCTTACCTCCACGTCTTCTTTTGAGAGTCACCTGTCTTCCATTAATAAAGAACTTCGTAATCAGTTTAGAAAAATTCCAGGAGACATCACCTAGGGTTGATAGCCATTCAATTCCGAGCACCACTTCATAGTCTTCCAAGGGTAATGAAAAGAAATCCACAAATAATTCTTGACCTTGCAAAATTAATTTTATCTTTGAGCACTTGCTGTCACAGGTTAAAATCCATCCATCGGCGACCTTGACTTCAAATTTGTCACAACATTCGATGTGGTAAGCTAATCGGGCTGTAATTTTCCTATCCATAAAATTATTAGTGCTACCCGTATCAATCAAAACAGTGATAGACTAGTGTTTCAGAGTTCCCCCAATTTTCATAGTTTGTGGATTAGAGTAGCCAGCCAATGCATGCACTATATGTGTGACGGCTTCAACATCATCATTAGTTTCCACTTCTTCATGATCGGAATCTGATACTTCTACTTCCGGTTCCTCCTCGATCGGTTCAATCATCAAAAGTCTTCCTTGTTTGCATCGATGCTCCTTACTCCACTTTTCATCGCAATGCCAGCACAAACCCTTCGCTAACCTTTCTTTGAGTTCTTCTCGGGTTAGTCTGCTAGTGTTATAGTTTCGACTAGGAGTAGATGAGGTAGGTTGCCTACTAATCACCTGTTTATTGGCACCTCTATTTCGATGATATTCCACACTGATTTTTTCTTCATGTAGGCATGCAAATGAAATCGCAGTCATCATAGTGCGAGGTTGATGAGCCTTAACCTCACACCGGATCTCGGGAATAAGCCCTTCAATAAATGTACCCAGAAGTTGTCATTTTGACCAATCTCTAGCTTGGTTGGACAATCTTTCAAATCTACTCTGATATTCCAACATTGTAGAAGTCTGACGAATTTTGGCGAGTTGGCCATCAACATTCTCATATTCGGATGGGCCAAAGCGAACAAGAAGTCCTCTTTTAAACTGCTCCCACGAAGGAATTCCATGGCAAGTTTCGTACCAATCATACCACTAGATTGCATCTCCATCGAGCTGGATTGAGGCTACTTCTACCTTGGATTCTTCTGGAGTTCTGTGAAAACGAAAAAAATTTTCCGCCCTAGAGATCCAACTTATCAGATCCCCATCTTCCCATCATGGAAATTCTACCCTGATACGTGGGTAGTGTGTGTCACCATCCTGGGGCCCTTTTCCTGTATCTCTCGATCTGTTCAGCGTAGAACTTGAGCTTCCATCTTGTTAAAACCCGCTAAAGTGCTCTAACAAGCTCTTTTTGAAATCATGAAGAGTTTCTTGTAGCTGATTTTTAATTCTGGTTTCCAATGCTTCCATTTGTGCCTTCACTGAGTTATCGGTAGCCATTGCGTACGATTGCAAGTCGGTAATCCCCAGTTCTTGTTTCTGATGTCTAGTCAAGGGCATCTGCACAGTAGCTGGGCAGTAGCAGCGATAATGGCGATAGCCGACAGCAGTAAGGGAACCCATGCGACTGTGGCGCGGCTGAAGCAAGGGCAGAGCAAGTGTGCTCTATTTCGGTTAGATGCAGAGCAAGGTGGAGCGGCAGCAACTGGGAGGCGAGCGGCGGTCGTCTCACGGTGGCCCACAGCGGTGATGGGTCGGTTGGGCGACAACGGCACTCGAGGGAAAGAGGAGTGCTGGAGGAGGCACGGCTGGTGGAGGCACGGCTGGAAACAAGGACAGCAGCGGTGAGTTGCCCTGTTTTGGTCGTCGTGAAGAGGGGGGGCAACCGGCGGCTGCGGTTGCAACCCGGGGGGGGGGGGGGGGGGGCACGGTGGCAGAGAAGTTAGGGTAGCGTCGTCGAGAGTCTCAACGACGAAGGGGTGGTTCGTTGGCAGGGAGACGGCACCAGTGATCCTTCTCGCTCGAGCGAGACGGGAAAGCGAGGAGGAGAGGTCGTCGGCTGGGCGGCAGCGGCGGCATTGGTCGATCGATTGGGAAGCAGCGCCGGCGGTGGAAAGGAGGCAACAAGGGAGGGCGCGACTTGCCGGAGAGCAATTACATCCCTATTTATAGAGTTCCACCCAAATGATCATTATCAACCCTACAACAGTTATTGTAGGTGATTGGGTTTTCCTCCTAGGGTTTGTCAAAAGATAGAATAATATTTTTCATAGATTACTGAAAAGAAGCAGTTACATCCCTATTTATAGAGTTCCACCCAAATGATAAGACTTTAGGGACTTATCATTTGGTATCAGAGCGACGATAAGACTTTAGGGTCTTATCAATTGGTATCAGAGCAGCGATCCTTGACGTTCTCGCTGTGTTGCCATAGCTATCATTCAAAGAAAAAGAAAAAAAAAATTTGTGAGAAAGGGTGAAGCCAGCAGCCCCGCACGTTGTTCCTTCTCAACCGAGAAGGAACCTTTGCTTCTCTTCTTCCCCACCACCACTACAAGGCAACTCTTTCTTCACCGTTGTCGTTGTTTCCCCGGCCAGCAACCTTCGACCACCGCTCGACCTCCTCGCTGCCCCATCTCGTTCAAAAAAAAAAAAAGAAAGAAAAAAAAAAAGTAGTTACATCCCTATTTATAGAGTTCCACCCAGAGTCCATCAGGACTTAAACTCTAATCATAAATAAATATTAAATAACTAATAATAAATAAATATTAAATAAACCTCTACTTAACTCTAACTAAACCAAACCAACTCAATAAACAATTGGACTAAACAGACTCAATAAACATTATTCAAAAGCTCAAAAAAAGGGTCCTAACAGCTCTCAAGTTTTATGCTGGTGCAACGCGGGTGTTGCTTCGTCCCGCATTCAATGCCCTCGTGAGCATAGTCACCATGGAAGTGAGTTCGACCATGACTTCCTATAGGTGTTGCATGGAGTATTTCGTGTCATCTGACAATCAGTCGACTTGGGCCTCAACCTTATCGATTTGGGACTCCACTTCTTCTTGTGAGCTCTCTACCCCAACAAGCCTTCGTTGGCCATGGTAGAGTTCCTCCAAGCTTGCTTCAAGAACATCCAAGTGAGTTTTCGCTATTGTGAGTCTCTCCTTATGACTCTTCTTCCTGGTTGGCACTCCAGATTGCACCTTCTCCACTCGCGGAGAGTAGCCAACTTCTCGCTCGTCATGTTCGCTATCGTGCTCCACTTGAGTGGCTCCAATGACATGAGAGCGAGTATGCACTTGCAGCCCACCGGCGGTTACTTGGGATAAGAGTTCGGCTTGCCCCGTCTTGATTTATTCGCCTTGATGCTTTGCCATGACGAAAATGTGAAGTTCCTTCACTGCTTGCTCGAATTGCCTGCCCGCTCTAATACTACAATGTCTCAAACTTAGCTGGAATTGCCTAAGTCGTGAGACACCCTTATGGTAAAGACGCAAACTTAGCTTGCGTTGTCTAAGTCGCACCTTGCCCTTGCGATATACATCTGCAAAGATCAACCCACTTACAACCTCTTGCAGGTCCCGAAGGACCTGTAAAAGAGAAAGTTGATTAGTTTGAAGAACGAGCGATGAACAAATCTTGACGTCTCGCAAAAAGGGGAAGCTTTACAAGCAATTCAGTAAGCACCTTACGTACACAAGAGAAAAGAGGGAGAGGAGGAAAACAAGGATTTTAGAAGGTTGAACAAATATGTACAAGTCCACAAACAGCTGCTCACCAGGTGCCAAGCGCGATAACAAGTTCCCATCAATGTAACGTGCGAACTTGCAAAAGATTGTTTAATGCTCGACACTATACCGAAGCCCCATCCCCCATAGTGCCATTTGGGTGGTTCCAGGGTGCTGAGATGGCTGATGTTTTGCATGTAGCAGCGGGCTGTATAAAATAGCCCATGGCACACGAAAATGGAGCTATTTTGGGCTGTTTTGCTCGGTTCGATAAGCGGTCACACTATAGTGCTGTAACTTATTCGAACTTACATTTTTACAAGCAAAAGGACATAAAACCAAGTCAAAATATGTTGCCAAGCAACTATACATGTAAACACAAACGACGAACGGTTCGTTGAACAAAGTTGTTGTGGTTGCGCGATAACCGTTCGTGATAATATGTGTGTGACCCTCTAGGCCCAATATCGAGCTGATCATGAGTCATACCTATTAGAACTCCTTCTGGCTCAGTGAATTATTATCTCTATAATAATTCACACGACTCATCAATTATGGACGTATTAGGTCACTACGCCGCAATCCTTAGACGATACGGGGGAATCAAATCAATTAGACTTGTCTATCCTTAGTTACTATATACCTATAGTCCCTCATCCATCTAATATCCTAGAGATTGTATACCGGGCATGGTGCTGTCAGACCTATATGGTTTCTTCTCGAGTCTCGCTCTAATCGGATTATCCCAGAGAACTCTTTCTCTCTTAATCCAAATAACCCTAGCCAGGGATTTTGTCTGAGTAAGAACACATGGAACATTCCTCTTATGATATTAAGAGTGGATGATCCTCTATCGATACTCAATAGTCCTTGTAAGGTTGGCGATCACTCCCGATGATTGACTGTGCTAGATTTGGAATCTCCAGACTTGAAGCCCGATATCAAAGAATAGAGTACTCATATTGGACATCTTTGGTATCACAAGTCTAAGGACTAGATACATCATTGGGACTACAAAATCGTTGTCTGACAATAAGGCATCATTAACCATCCAACATCCCATATGCGGATCAATCTGTAAACTCATTCTCCAATAAGCACCTGTATTATATCCCTAGTGTCCCCACATGAACAGATATGAGACCACCTACATCCATCATATGGATAGGTATACAGCACACTAGTCTATCCGGTTATCTTGATGTCCCTTGTTAGGATTAAGAGTCGGCACTAAGAGGGGGGGTGAATTAGTGTAACGGTAAAATAACATTGGTTTAGGAAAACTTTCGTACGATAAAAACTGATTTCGATGAAAACCGATTTCGGAAGCTTAATAACTTGGAAGCATATGGAAGCATAGTGACTAAGTAAAGTAGTTTGCAGTATGTAAATGGCAAGAATAAAATGCAAACCAGAGAACATAGCAGTTTATAGTGGTTCGGTCGACGTGACTTACATCCACTCCTCCTATTCCCTTACAACTCCTAATTCTTCTCTAAGAAAAAACCTCCTACATGAATATCCTTCTCAATTAGGACTCTCCTAGCTAGAGTCCTAACATATTCCCCAAGCATGGGTGGTACTATTGCCTGCGCTGGGCAGTACCACCGCCAAGTGTCAGTATGTCACTAACACTGTCCTAGGTGGTACCACCACCCAGGTCTGGTGGTACCATTGCATGGGGGGCAGTGCTGGGTGGTACCACTGCCCAGACTGGCGGTACCACTGCTTGGCACCCTACCAGGGGTGGTACAACCACACAGACTAGCGGTACCACCGCCTGACATAATCTCGAAGATTGTGCCATGATGTTAAGACTTCTTGGGGCACTATTTGGGCCTCTTATTGGGCCCAACACAGTTCTTCCATGGGCCTAGCTAGCCCTTAATTGGGTTGGCCCAAATCCAAGCCCAATTACATGCTAACTACGAACTCCTAAGACATTTGCTAAGCTAAACTAGTCCCTATGTCTATTCTTCCGGCGAGCTTCCGACGATCTTCAAGCGAACTTCCGATGATCTCTCGATAATGTTACAATGGACTCTCGGCAAGCTCCTAGACTTCACAATGATCTTCTTGGTGAGTTCTGACAAGCTTCTCTGGCAAGCTCTGAGACTTCTCGGCTGGTTCCGACAGAACTTCCGACGAACGTCCAAACTTCCAACGAACTCTCGAACTCCCAACATGATCTCGTCATTGACTTCGGGACTTTATTTTGCTACATGCCTTGCTATCGTAGTTAATCCTGCACATGTAAAACTCACTTCGATATAGACAATTAATACTAAGCATTAATCAAGTTATCCGGCATGTCATTGGTCCCTCGACACTTCGTCCGATTCTTTGGCGCATCATCCTCTCTTGCGGCCTATTGCCCAATTGGCCAGTTGACCCCATAACTCCGATATCCTTGGCGCAATATCCACACTTCTTGGTCCGATGCCCGAATCCACGGCCCAAAGCCTTTTGTCGATACGTCGACCATTCCTCCGGCTCGACATCCAATCTTCTGACATGTTTTCCCCCGGCACAACATGATTCTTCCTGCCTTAATTGTCTCATCCTAATCGAAGCATCATGCGTCACTCAAAACGTAGATTAAAACATAAACACTTATCGATTGGTTTTATCATTAAAATCTGAGATTCAACATTCCTCTCGAGTAACCTATGACCGGGATTATTTTGAGTCTGTGTTTAAAGGTGAATCGGTCTCATTATCGTAATCTTATCACGATCCGATTCCTATTGCACAAAGCTAAGGACATCATAATATATATATGTATATATGCAACAATCAATATAAAGTAATAAAATATCAAAATATAATAAGTAAAAAGACTGTGTGTCAAGTCAACGTGTCATCACTCATGTGATTGGCTTGTAGGGCACCTATGACTAGTAGGATCGTCATCCAACTATCAAAGTCTCTTAAATCAGTGAGTCTCTACCCAATAATCTCTCATTAGCTCTTATTGGATCTGATTCAATAATTCAGAGGCTTATTGGATATCCAATAAGATAGGGGCTCTGAAAGATATCTCATATCTGAACATATATTCATCACAATACCTACCATATGTGTATGACCCTCTAAGCCCAATATCGAGCTAGCCGTGAATCATATCTATCAGAACACCTTCTGGCTTAGTGAATTATTATCTGGCTTAGTGAATTATTATCTCCATAATAATTCACTTGACATATCGATTGTACTAGGCCACTATGTCGTAGTCCCTACATGATACAAGGGAATCTAGAATCTAATCTTTTAGACCTATCTGACCTTAATTATCATGTATCTATAGTCCCTCATCCATTTAATATCCTAGAGGCCATATACCGGGCATGGTACTATTAGGCCCTTATGGTTTCTACTCGAGTTTTGCTTAATCGGATTCTCCCGTAGAACTTTTTCTCTCTTAATCCGAATGACCCTAGTTAGGGATTTGCCCGAGCAAGAACACATAGGATATTCCTTGTTGAATCTCGGATTTTGATGATGAAGTCAATTGTCATTTGTTGTCTAATGTATGTGTTGAGATAAGTGTGCAGGATTAACTACGATGAAAGTAAGACATGCAGCAGGAGTTGCACCGGAGTCATGACAAAGATCACGTTGGGAGTTCGAGAGCTCGACGGAAGTTCAGGACAGTCGTCGGAGGTTCTGCGGGAACAAATCCGAGAAGTCCAGAAGCTTGCCAAAGGAGCTCGTCGGAACTTGCCAAGTGGATCGTCGCAGTCCAGGAGTTTGCCGGAAGTCCGCAGGAGCATCACCGAGGGTTCATCGGATGATCGACAGAAGTTCGCCGGAAACTCGCCGGAAGAAGCGAGTGACGCACCGAAGCAAGCTGCAGAATATGTCTTAGGAAATAATCGTAGTTAGCACTTTGATTAAGTTAGAAATGGGAGGTGATCCCATTAGCTTAATCCTGGGGCAATTGGGCCCCTGAAGAACTCAAATTGGGTCGAATGGTTCAACCCATTCGGACCTAGGTTGCTGTGGGAGGTGCAACCGCCCAGGCAGGGAGGTAGCACCGCCCAGGCTATGTCTCCCAGCGAGACTGGGCGGTGCAACCGCCCCAGCCAAGAGGTGCAACCGCCCAGGGCTCAGTCTCCGAGCGAGACTAGGCGGTGCAACCTCCTCTGTCAGGAGGTAGCACCGCCAGAGCTCAAGTTTCGAGCTCTGCCAGACGGTGCAACCTCTCTAGTCAGGCGGTGCAACCGCCTGAGCTCGGTCTTCGAGCTCTGGCAGAGAGGTGCAACCGCCCCTGACAGAGGTAGCACCGCCCAGAGGCTCAGTCTTCGAGCTCTGCCAGGCGGTGCAACCGCCCTAGTCAGGAGGTGCAACCGCCTGATCCCGAAATTCCGGGATTTGATCGTTTTGAGCTCCAAATTTGAACTGGGTTGGGGCCTATAAATACCCCACCCATTCAGCACTGAAAAGATACAGACCTACACCGAATTCTTGATCTTTTCTGTGATTCGAAGAGCTCAAATTTGTGTAAAGTCCAAAAGTTCTCCTCTTTCTGTTCTTCAAGTCTTGAGTTGTAAAGAGAGGAGAGAAAGGTTCTGTAAGGGTTGTCTCCTGAGCCCGTCAAAAGGAGTGAAACTGTAAAAGGGCAGTTGGCCTTCGCCTATTGAAGGAAGGCCTCTAGTTGACATCGGTGACCTCATCGGTGGAGGAAGCCAAAAGTGGAGTAGGTCAAGACTGACCGAACCACTCTAAATCTCTGGTTTGCTTTTATTTTGAGCACTTTATCATTACTGCAAACCTCCTACATAGCTACTGATCTCTGCGCTTTTACGAACAAGTTTCTAAGTTCTAATCTTTCCGAATCTGCATTCAGACGTAAATCGGTGTTTTCGTACTATCTTTACATTGCAGTTTACATTTACGTTTTGATTCTACTTATAACTGCAAACTGTCTTCTGTGCTTTTACGAATGAGTGTCTAAGTTCAGATCTTTCCGAATCTGAGCTTAGACGTAAACTGCGCTTAGACGCAAACTGTGTTTAGACGCAAACTGCGCTTAGACGCAATCTGCGCTTAGACGCAAACTGCGCTTAGATGCAAACTACGCTTAGACGCAATCTGCATTTAGATGCAAACTGCATTTAGACGCAAACTTCTTAAACTGTGCTTAGACGCAAACTGTGTTTAGACGTAAACTGCACTTAATCATAAGTAATCTTAGAATCAGCTTTTGCATCAAAATAGTTTTTATCGAACGAACGCAGATTTCGTTTTTAATCGCTGAAAGATTTCCGCTGCACTAATTCACCCCCCCCCCCCTCTTAGTGCTCTCGATCCTAACAATTGGTATCAGAGACCGGTTAACTCTCAAACGGATTAAAACCCAAGAGAGATGGCTTACGCCGGAAACCAAGAGGGCCATTCCATTACACGTCCACCCATGTTTAATGGGACGGACTATACCTATTGGAAGACCCGAATAAGGATCTTTCTTATTTCTATGGACGTTGAACTCTGGAATCTTGTCGAGAATGGTTTTTCAAAGTCTTCTCTTCCAATGATCGATTGGAACGATTCAGAGAAGAAGGCTTTCGCTCTTAATGCAAAGGCTATGAATGCCTTATTTTGCGCACTTAATAAAAACGAGTTTAATTGTGTTTCGATTTGTGAAACTGCATTTGATATTTGGCACACACTCGAAGTGACTCATGAAGGCACAAGTATAGTGAAAGAGTCAAAAATCAATCTTTTGTTACACTCTTTCGAACTTTTTCGGATGAAACCAAGTGAGACTATTGGCGACATGTTTACCCGTTTCACGGATGTTGTCAACGGTCTAAAAGGACTCGGAAAAAGTTTTTCGGATTTTGAGCTCATAAATAAGATTCTAAGATCCCTTCCTAAGAGTTGGGATCCTAAAGTCACTGCTATTCAAGAGGCAAAAGATCTAAACAACTTCCCTCTTGAAGAACTAATTGGGTCATTAATGACCTACGAGATGACTTGCAAAGCTCATGAAGAGCAAGAAGACATCCTTCCAAAGAACAGGAAGGATATGGCACTTAGAACTTTGGAAGATCACTTGAAAGAAAACTCAAGTGATGAGGACTGTGATAATGACTTGGCACTTCTAACAAGAAAATTTAAAAAATTCATTAAAAGAAACAAGTTTAAGAATGACACTAAAAGTAAACTTGAACCCAAGAAACACCAAGTTATTTGCTATGAGTGCAAAAAGCCGGGACACTACAAGAGTGATTGTCCCCAAGCCAAAAAGAGAACAACAAAAAAGAAGGCGCTCAAAACAACATGGGATGATTCGAGCGCGTCTGAAGAAGAGGAGTCCAACACCGAGCAAGTTGCTCATTACGCCTTAATGGCCATCGGAGAGGAGGTAACGAATTTATTAGATGTTGATTTATCTTTCGATGAATTATTAAATGCCTTCCATGACTTATTTGATGAATGCAAGATTATCAATAGAAAATACAAATTGCTGAAAAAGGAGCATGATAGTCTTACCTGTGATTTTGATAAGTTAAAAATTGAATATCATGATAGTTTAAATTCATGTATCAAATGTCATGATCTAGAAACTCTTCAAAAAGAAAACCTGCTACTTAAGGACACCTTGAAGAAATTCGAGGTTGGTAGCAAGTCATTGAACATGATCCTTGCAAACAAGGGTCACGCTCCAAAAAGGAGTGGAATTGGATTTGTGAGAAGTCCTCACCTAAATCCAACCACCTTTATAAAAGGCCCTATCTTACATGTTCAACACTAAGCAAAATGTAGCTTTTGTTGCAAAATTGGACACAAGACACATTATTGTCCATTCAAGAAAATTAGTCCAAACAAATTGATTTGGGTTCCTAAAGGAACCATGATAAACTCTATGCAACACGATAAACAATGTAGATCTATCTTTGAGGCACCCAAAAGCAAATGGGTACCTAAAAATCATCCTTTCTTGTAGAAACCCACACCATCGCAAGCTAGGAGCAAGAGATGGTACCTTGATAGTGGACGCTCAAGGCATATAACCGGAGATCCATCTCAATTCTCTAAGCTCACTAGCATAGACGAAGGCTATGTCACCTTCGGAGACAACAACAAGGGTAAAATCATTGGCAAAGGAACCATAGGTAACAAATCCAACTTCTTTATTGAAGATGTTTTGTTAGTTGATGGTTTAAAACATAACCTCTTGAGCATTAGTCAATTATATGATAAAGGTTACATTGTCAAATTCGAATCTAATACTTGCATCATTGAAAAACCACATAAGAACATGTCTATGATTGCATTAAAACAAAATAACATATACACTATTGACATCAATGATTTATGTGATGAAATGTGTTTTGCGGTTATGAATGAGGATGCTTGGCTATGGCATAGAAGATTAGGTCATGCTAGCATGAAACTAATCACTCAAATATCATCTAGAGAACTTGTAAGAGGAATTCCTCATATCAAGTTCATCAAAGATAATGTATGTGATGCTTGCCAATTAGGTAAACAAATTAAGGGTAGTTTCAAAGCTAAGAATCAAATAAGCACCTCTAGGCCCTTACAATTGATCCATATGGACTTATTCGGACCAATCTCTATATCGAGTCTTGGAGGTAGCAAGTACACCTTTGTCATTATTGATGCCTATAGCAGATATACATGGACCTACTTCTTAAAACAAAAAAATGAATGCTTTAAATATTTTACCAAGTTTTGTAAACTTGTTCAAAATCAGAAGGTTTCTATGATTTCGTCAATTAGAAGTGATCATGGTGGAGAATTTCAAAACCATGACTTCCAAGAATTCTGTGAACTCAATGGATACAACCATAACTTCTCTACTCCAAGAAATCCTCAACAAAATGGGGTAGTAGAAAGAAAAAATCGAAATCTACAAGAAATGACAAGAACCATGTTGAATGAACATAGCCTACCCAAATATTTTTGGGCCGAAGCTGTAAACACTGCATGCTATATTTTGAATAGAGTTCTAGTAAGACCCTTACTCACCAAAACTCCTTATGAGTTATGGAATGACAAAAAACCCAATGTCTCATATTTTAAAGTCTTTGGGTGTAAATGTTTTATCTTAAATGAAAAGGATAACTTAGGAAAATTCGATGCTAAATCTGATGAAGGAATCTTTCTTGGTTATTCTTCGGTTTCTAAAGCTTTTCGTATTTTCAATAAAAGAACTTTAATTATTGAAGAATCCATCCATGTTGTTTTCAATGAGATTTTCGAAATTAGGAAAAATGATCTTGACGATGATGTTAATTTTGATTCTTTGAATTTAAACGCAACCCCGTCTCCAACTAGCAACTTGGATGCATCCACTTCCCAGATTTCCTTACCCAAGGATTAGAAGTATGTAGATGCTCATCCTAAGGAGCTAATCTTAGGAGACACATCAAAGGGGGTTCAAACACGATCTTCTTTTAAAAATTTTTGTGCCAACGCCACCTTTCTCTCCTAAATTGAACCCAAATATGTTGATGAAGCCATGAAAGATGATTCATGGATTATCGCAATGCAAGATGAATTGAATCAATTTGAGAGAAATGAGGTGTGGACGCTTGTTCCTAGGCCAAATGACCATTTAGTAATTGGTACTAAATGGGTCTTTAGAAACAAGCAAGATGAAAATAGTATCGTGGTTAGAAACAAGGCTAGATTAGTGGCCAAAGGTTTCAAGCAAGAAGAAGGTATCGATTATAAAGAAACCTTCGCTCCTGTGGCTCGATTGGAAGCCATAAGAATGCTCCTTGCCTATGCTAGTAGTAATAATTTTAAATTATTTCAAATGGATGTTAAAAGCGCTTTTCTTAATGGCTTTATTTCCGAAGAAGTCTATGTTGAACAACCTCCTGGATTTGAAAATAATAGTCTCCCTAATCATGTGTTTAGATTAACTAAAGCTCTCTATGGTTTAAAACAAGCTCCAAGGGCTTGGTATGAGAGACTTAGTTCTTTTCTTATTGAAAATAATTTCATAAAAGGCAAGGTTGATACTACATTATTTATCAAGAACTTTGAAAATAATTTTCTCATTGTTCATATTTATGTTGATGATATTATCTTTGGTTCTACGAATGAATCTCTTTGTGAATCCTTTGCTAAAACTATGAGTCTTAAATTCGAAATGAGTCTAATGGGAGAGTTAACATTCTTCTTAGGTCTACAAATCAAACAACTAAGCAATGACATCTTTATTAGTCAAACTAAATATGCTATGAGTTTACTAAAGAAGTTTAATATGAATAACTCAAAAGCTATTAACACTCCTATGAGCACCTCCACTAAGTTAGAAATTGATTAAAGTGGAGAAAGCTTCGATCAAAAAACCTATAGGGGTATGATAGGAAGTTTACTTTACCTCACTGCAATTAGACCAGACATAATGTTCAGTGTATGACTTTGTGCTAGATTTCAATCAAACCCTAAGATATCTCATCTCAAGGCAGTTAAAAGAATACTCAGATATCTTAATGGTACCACAAATCTAGGATTATGGTACCCAAAATCAGAGAAGCTTGAGTTAATTGCTTATGCTGATGCGGACTTCGCTGGTTGTAGATTAGATAGAAAAAGCACATCAGGAACATGTCAATTCTTAGGACATGCCCTTGTTTCCTGGTCATCTAAGAAACAAAACTCGGTTGCACTATCAACAACCGAAATTGAATATATTGCAGCAAGTGCATGCTATGCACAAGTTGTTTGGATGAAAAATACCTTAGAAGATTATAAAGTTCATCTTAAAAATATTCTCATTAAATGTGATAACACAAGTGCAATATGCCTAACAAAAAACCCTATACAATACTCAAGAACAAAACATATTGATATCAGACATCACTTTATACGAGATCATGTTACGAATCATGATGTAATCATAGAATTCATTGATACGAAACATCAACTAGCTGATATCTTTACAAAACCTCTAAGTGAAGAACAATTTGATTTCATAAGAAGAGAATTAGGAATGTTGATGTGTCCGAATACTTAAACTAGTTAAAATTATTTTTCGGACGTTATTGATTACTATTACAGGCCTTGGTATCACTTGATCAAATAACATGTTGGAAATTATGTGACAAATGTTTTTGAAAATCAGTAGCTTACTCATATCCGAATGCATGTAAGAAGTTCATCTTATTTTCGGTTTGAATGCTAAAAATAGGATTTTCCTGTACACTCTTATGAAAACTTTTTGAAAATTGAGTTTCCTCCTTCAAGCAACGAACTATAACATAACAAGGAGAAGAGATATTCAAAGTATTATATGTGTCATGCCTTCCTTTATGTGCTTGATAACCTGCTGGAATCACATCTACCATGCTTTTTGATAATGCTACCATTCTTTTTGTTGATGACAAAGGGGGAGAAAAATATGAATTGATATGGTTGCTATTACTGATGTTATGATTAGGCCATACCTGCTATCACTGATAATGATATGGTTGCTATTACTGATGTTGATATGGTTGCTATCACTGATGCTATGATTAGGCCATACCTGCTATCACTGATAATGATATGGTTGCTATTACTGATGTTGATATGGTTGCTATCACTGATGCTATGATTAGGCCATACTTGCATCACCAAGAAATATATGATTGCCATATGCCCTGTATCAAGATATCAAACAAAAATTTGCATCGTACGAACTGATATCTTACCATGTGATGCAACGCTACACTTGCTAAAATATTCGAAATGTGTACATCATGTAATGATATCAAAATTTTACTTCACAACTTTACATGTCGATATCTTACAATATGATGAATTGCTATAATAACCATCATTCAAACTTGTTATATTTGAAAATGTATGTCAAGCCTTGACATCATCTTCAAAGAGATACATTATGATAGGAATCATGATAGGAATATGTCTCTTGAATTTATAAAGTTTTTAAATTCGAAAGTACGGCATATAGACAGGGGGAGTTAAGGTTAACTCCATTATCAATTGATTGTCATCATCAAAAAGGGGGAGATTGTTGAATCTCGGATTTTGATGATGAAGTCAATTGTCATTTGTTGTCTAATGTATGTGTTGAGATAAGTGTGCAGGAATAACTACGATGAAAGTAAGACATGCAGCAGGAGTTGCGCCGGAGTCATGACAATGATCACGTTGGGAGTTCGAGAGCTCGACGGAAGTTCAGGACAGTCGTCGGAGGTTCTACGGGAACAAATCCGAGAAGTCCAGAAGCTTGCCAAAGGAGCTCGTCAGAACTTGCCAAGTGGATCGTCGTAGTCCAGGAGTTTGCCGGAAGTCCGCAGGAGCATCACCGAGGGTTCATCGGATGATCGACGGAAGTTCGCCGGAAACTCGCCGGAAGAAGCGAGTGACGCACCGAAGCAAGCTGCAGAATATGTCTTAGGAAATAATTGTAGTTAGCACTTTGATTAAGTTAGAAATGGGAGGTGATCCCATTAGCTTAATCCTGGGGCAATTGGGCCCTTGAAGAACTCAAATTGGGTTGAATGGTTCAACCCATTCGGACCCAGGTTGCTGTGGGAGGTGCAACCGCCCAGGCAGGGAGGTAGCACCGCCCAGGCTATGTCTCCCAGCGAGACTGGGCGGTGCAACCGCCCTAGCCAAGAGGTGCAACCGCCCAGGGCTAAGTCTCCGAGCGAGACTAGGCGGTGCAACCTCCTTTGTCAGGAGGTAGCACCGCCAGAGCTCAAGTTTCGAGCTCTGCCAGACGGTGCAACCTCTCCAGTCAGGCGGTGCAACCGCCTGAGCTCGGTCTTCGAGCTCTGGCAGAGAGGTGCAACCGCCCCTGACAGAGGTAGCACCGCCCAGAGGCTCAGTCTTCGAGCTCTGCTAGGCGGTGCAACCGCCCTAGTCAGGAGGTGCAACCGCCTGATCCCGAAATTCCGGGATTTGATCGTTTTGAGCTCCAAATTTGAACTGGGTTGGGGCCTATAAATACCCCACCCATTCAGCACTGAAAAGATACAGACCTACACCGAATTCTTGATCTTTTCTGTGATTCGAAGAGCTCAAATTTGTGTAAAGTCCAAAAGTTCTCCTCTTTCTGTTCTTCAAGTCTTGAGTTGGAAAGAGAGGAGAGAAAGGTTCTGTAAGGGTTGTCTCCAGAGCCCGTCAAAAGGAGTGAAACTGTAAAAGGGCAGTTGGCCTTCGCCTATTGAAGGAAGGCCTCTAGTTGACATCGGTGACCTCATCGGTGGAGGAAGCCAAAAGTGGAGTAGGTCAAGACTGACCGAACCACTCTAAATCTCTGGTTTGCTTTTATTTTGAGCATTTTATCATTACTGCAAACCTCCTACATAGCTACTGCTCTCTGCGCTTTTACGAACAAGTTTCTAAGTTCTGATCTTTCCGAATCTGCATTCAGACGTAAATCGGTGTTTTCGTACTATCTGTACATTGCAGTTTACATTTACGTTTTGATTCTACTTATAACTGCAAACTGTCTTCTGCGCTTTTACGAACGAGTGTCTAAGTTCAGATCTTTCCGAATCTGAGCTTAGACGTAAACTGCGCTTAGACGCAAACTGTGTTTAGACGCAAACTGCGCTTAGACGCAATCTGCGCTTAGACGCAAACTGCGCTTAGATGCAAACTGCGCTTAGACGCAATCTGCATTTAGACGCAAACTGCATTTAGACGCAAACTTCATAAACTGTGCTTAGACGCAAACTGTGTTTAGACGTAAACTGCACTTAATCATAAGTAATCTTAGAATCAGCTTTTGCATCAAAATAGTTTTTATCGAACGAACGCAGCTTTCATTTTTAATCGCTGAAAGATTTCTGCTGCACTAATTCACCCCCCCCCCCCCCTCTTAGTGCTCTCGATCCTAACAATTGGTATCAGAGACCGGTTAACTCTCAAACGGATTAAAACCCAAGAGAGATGGCTTATGCCGGAAACCAAGAGGGCCATTCCATTACACGTCCACCCATGTTTAATGGGACGGACTATACCTATTGGAAGACCCGAATGAGGATCTTTCTTATTTCTATAGACGTTGAACTCTGGAATCTTGTCGAGAATGGTTTTTCAAAGTCTTCTCTTCCAATGATCGATTGGAACGACTCGGAGAAGAAGGCTTTCGCTCTTAATAAAAAGGCTATGAATGCCTTATTTTGCGCACTTGATAAAAACGAGTTTAATCGTGCTTCGATTTGTGAAACTGCATTTGATATTTGGCACACACTCGAAGTGACTCATGAAGGCACAAGTAGAGTGAAAGAGTCAAAAATCAATCTTTTGTTACACTCTTTCGAACTTTTTCGGATGAAACCAAGTGAGACTATTGGCGACATGTTTACCCGTTTCACGGATGTTGTCAACGGTCTAAAAGGACTCGGAAAAAGTTTTTCGGATTTTGAGCTCATAAATAAGATTCTAAGATCCCTTCCTAAGAGTTGGGATCCTAAAGTCACTGCTATTCAAGAGGCAAAAGATCTAAACAACTTCCCTCTTGAAGAACTAATTTGGTCATTAATGACCTACGAGATGACTTGCAAAGCTCATGAAGAGCAAGAAGACATCCTTCCAAAGAACAGGAAGGATATGGCACTTAGAACTTTGGAAGATCACTTGAAAGAAAACTCAAGTGATGAGGACTGTGATAATGACTTGGCACTTCTAACAAGAAAATTTAAAAAATTCATTAAAAGAAACAAGTTTAAGAATGACACTAAAAGTAAACTTGAACCTAAGAAAGACCAAGTTATTTGCTATGAGTGCAAAAAGCCGGGACACTACAAGAGTGATTGTCCCCAAGCCAAAAAGAGAACAACAAAAAAGAAGGCGCTCAAAACAACATGGGATAATTCGAGCGCGTCTGAAGAAGAGGAGTCCAACACCGAGCAAGTTGCTCATTACGCCTTAATGGCCATCGGAGAGGAGGTAACGAATTTATTAGATGCTGATTTATCTTTCGATGAATTATTAAATGTCTTCCATGACTTATTTGATGAATGCAAGATTATCAATAGAAAATACAAATTGCTGAAAAAGGAGCATGATAGTCTTACCTATGATTTTGATAAGTTAAAAATTGAATATCATGATAGTTTAAATTCATGTATCAAATGTCATGATCTAGAAACTCTCCAAAAAGAAAACCTGCTACTTAAGGACACCTTGAAGAAATTCGAGGTTGGTAGCAAGTCATTGAACATGATCCTTGCAAACAAGGGTCACGCTCCAAAAAGAAGTGGAATTGGATTTGTGAGAAGTCCTCACCTAAATCCAACCACCTTTATAAAAGGCCCCATCTTACATGTTCAACACCAAGCAAAATGTAGCTTTTGTTGTAAAATTGGACACAAGACACATTATTGTCCATTCAAGAAAATTAGTCCAAACAAATTGATTTGGGTTCCTAAAGGAACCATGATAAACTCTATGCAACATGATAAACAATGTAGATCTATCTTTGAGGCACCCAAAAGCAAATGGGTACCTAAAAATCATCCTTTCTTGTAGAAACCCACACCATCGCAAGCTAGGAGCAAGAGATGGTACCTTGATAGTGGATGCTCAAGGCATATGACCGGAGATCCATCTCAATTCTCTAAGCTCACTAGCATAGACGAAGGCTATGTCACCTTCGGAGACAACAACAAGGGTTAAATCATTGGCAAAGGAACCATAGGTAACAAATCCAACTTCTTTATTGAAGATGTTTTGTTAGTTGATGGTTTAAAACATAACCTCTTGAGCATTATTCAATTATGTGATAAAGGATACACTATCAAATTCGAATCTAATGCTTGCATCATTGAAAAACCACATAAGAACATGTCTATGATTGCATTAAAACAAAATAACGTATACACTATTGACATTAATGATTTATGTGATGAAATGTGTTTTGCGGTTATGAATGAGGATGCTTGGCTATGGCATAGAAGATTAGGTCATGCTAGCATGAAACTAATCACTCAAATATCATCTAGAGAACTTGTAAGAGGAATTCCTCATATCAAGTTCATCAAAGATAATGTATGTGATGCTTGCCAATTATGTAAACAAATTAAGGGTAGTTTCAAAGCTAAGAATCAAATAAGCACCTCTAGGCCCTTACAATTGATCCATATGGACTTATTCGGACCAATCTCTACATCGAGTCTTGGAGGTAGCAAGTACGCCTTTGTCATTATTGATGCCTATAGCAGATATACATGGACCTACTTCTTAAAACAAAAAAATGAATGCTTTAAATATTTTACCAAGTTTTGTAAACTTGTTCAAAATCAGAAGGGTTCTATGATTTCGTCAATTAGAAGTGATCATGGTGGAGAATTTCAAAACCATGACTTCCAAGAATTCTGTGAACTCAATGGATACAACCATAACTTCTCTACTCCAAGAAATCCTCAACAAAATGGGGTAGTAGAAAGAAAAAATCGAAATATACAAGAAATGGCAAGAACCATGTTGAATGAACATAGCCTACCCAAATATTTTTGGGCCGAAGCCGTAAACACTGCATGCTATATTTTGAATAGAGTTCTAGTAAGACCCTTACTCACCAAAACTCCTTATGAGTTATGGAATGACAAAAAACCCAATGTCTCATATTTTAAAGTCTTTGGGTGTAAATGTTTTATCTTAAATGAAAAGGATAACTTAGGAAAATTCGATGCTAAATCTGATGAAGGAATCTTTCTTGGTTATTCTTCGGTTTCTAAAGCTTTTCGTATATTCAATAAAAGAACTTTAATTATTGAAGAATCCATCCATGTTGTTTTCAATGAGATTTTCGAAATTAGGAAAAATGATCTTGACGATGATGTTAATTTTGATTCTTTGAATTTAAACGCAACCCCGTCTCCAACTAGCAACTTGGATGCATCCACTTCCCAGATTTCCTTACCCAAGGATTGGAAGTATGTAGATGCTCATCTTAAGGAGCTAATCTTAGGAGACACATCAAAGGGGGTTCAAACACGATCTTCTTTTAAAAATTTTTGTGCCAACGCCGCCTTTCTCTCCCAAATTGAACCCAAATGTGTTGATGAAGCTATGAAAGATGATTCATGGATTATCGTAATGCAAGATGAATTGAATCAATTTGAGAGAAATGAGATGTGGATGCTTGTTCCTAGGCCAAATGACCATTTAGTAATTGGTACTAAATGGGTCTTTAGAAACAAGCAAGATGAAAATGGTATCGTGGTTAGAAACAAGGCTAGATTAGTGGCCAAAGGTTTCAAGCAAGAAGAAGGTATCGATTATAAAGAAACCTTCGCTCCTATGGCTCGATTGGAAGCCATAAGAATACTCCTTGCCTATGCTAGTAGTAATAATTTTAAATTATTTCAAATGGATGTTAAAAGCGCTTTTCTTAATGGCTTTATTTCCGAAGAAGTCTATGTTGAACAACCCCTTGGATTTGAAAATAATAGTCTCCCTAATCATGTGTTTAGATTAACTAAAGCTCTCTATGGTTTAAAACAAGCTCCAAGGGCTTGGTATGAGAGACTTAGTTCTTTTCTTATTGAAAATAATTTCATAAAAGGCAAGGTTGATACTACATTATTTATCAAGAACTTTGAAAATAATTTTCTCATTGTTCAAATTTATGTTGATGATATTATCTTTGGTTCTACGAATGAATCTCTTTGTGAATCCTTTGCTAAAACTATGAGTCTTAAATTCGAAATGAGTCTAATGGGAGAGTTAACATTCTTCTTAGGTCTACAAATCAAACAACTAAGCAATGACATCTTTATTAGTCAAACTAAATATGCTATGAGTTTACTAAAGAAGTTTAATATGAATAACTCAAAAGCTATTAACACTCCTATGAGCACCTCCACTAAGTTAGAAATTGATTAAAGTGGAGAAAGCTTCGATCAAAAAACCTATAGGGGTATGATAGGAAGTTTACTTTACCTCACTGCAATTAGACCAGACATAATGTTCAGTGTAGGACTTTATGCTAGATTTCAATCAAACCCTAAGATATCTCATCTCAAGGCAGTTAAAAGAATACTCAGATATCTTAATGGTACCACAAATCTAGGATTATGGTACCCAAAATCAGAGAAGCTTGAGTTAATTGCTTATGCTGATGCGGACTTCGCTGGTTGTAGATTAGATAGAAAAAGCACATCAGGAACATGTCAATTCTTAGGACATGCCCTTGTTTCCTGGTCATCTAAGAAACAAAACTCGGTTGCACTATCAACAACCGAAGCTGAATATATTGCAGCAAGTGCATGCTATGCACAAGTTGTTTGGATGAAAAATACCTTAGAAGATTATAAAGTTCATCTTAAAAATATTCTCATTAAATGTGATAACACAAGTGCAATATGCCTAACAAAAAACCCTATACAATACTCAAGAACAAAACATATTGATATCAGACATCACTTTATACGAGATCATGTTACGAATCATGATGTAATCATAGAATTCATTGATACGAAACATCAACTAGCTGATATCTTTACAAAACCTCTAAGTGAAGAACAATTTGATTTCATAAGAAGAGAATTAGGAATGTTGATGTGTCCGAATACTTAAACTAGTTAAAATTATTTTTCGGACGTTATTGATTACTATTACATGCCTTGGTATCACTTGATCAAATAACATGTTGGAAATTATGTGACAAATGTTTTTGAAAATCAGTAGCTTACTCATATCCGAATGCATGTAAGAAGTTCATCTTATTTTCGGTTTGAATGCTAAAAATAGGATTTTCCTGTACACTCTTATGAAAACTTTTTGAAAAATGAGTTTCCTCCTTCAAGCAACGAACTATAACATAACAAGGAGAAGAGATATTCAAAGTATTATATGTGTCATGCCTTCCTTTATGTGCTTGATAACCTGCTGGAATCACATCTACCATGCTTTTTGATAATGCTACCATTCTTTTTGTTGATGACAAAGGGGGAGAAAAATATGAATTGATATGGTTGCTATTACTGATGTTATGATTAGGCCATACCTGCTATCATTGATAATGATATGGTTGCTATTACTGATGTTGATATGGTTGCTATCACTGATGCTATGATTAGGCCATACCTGCTATCACTGATAATGATATGGTTGCTATTACTGATGTTGATATGGTTGCTATCACTGATGCTATGATTAGGCCATACTTGCATCACCAAGAAATATATGATTGCCATATGCCCTGTATCAAGATATCAAACAAAAATTTGCATCGTATGAACTGATATCTTACCATGTGATGCAACGCTACACTTGCTAAAATATTCGAAATGTGTACATCATGTAATGATATCAAAATCTTGCTTCACAACTTTACATGTCGATATCTTACAATATGATGAATTGCTATAATAACCATCATTCAAACTTGTTACATTTGAAAATGTATGTCAAGCCTTGACATCATCTTCAAAGAGATACATTATGATAGGAATCATGATGGGAATATGTCTCTTGAATTTATAAAGTTTTTAAATTCGAAAGTACGGCATATAGACAGGGGGAGTTAAGGTTAACTCCATTATCAATTGATTGTCATCATCAAAAAGGGGGAGATTGTTGAATCTCGGATTTTGATGATGAAGTCAATTGTCATTTGTTGTCTAATGTATGTGTTGAGATAAGTGTGCAGGATTAACTACGATGAAAGTAAGACATGCAGCAGGAGTTGCGCCGGAGTCATGACAATGATCACGTTGGGAGTTCGAGAGCTCGACGGAAGTTCAGGACAGTCGTCGGAGGTTCTACGGGAACAAATCCGAGAAGTCCAGAAGCTTGCCAAAGGAGCTCGTCGGAACTTGCCAAGTGGATCGTCGCAGTCCCGGAGTTTGCCGGAAGTCCGCAGGAGCATCACCGAGGGTTCATCGGATGATCGACGGAAGTTCGCCGGAAACTCGCCGGAAGAAGCGAGTGATGCACCGAAGCTAGCTGCAGAATATGTCTTAGGAAATAATCGTAGTTAGCACTTTGATTAAGTTAGAAATGGGAGGTGATCCCATTAGCTTAATCCTGGGGCAATTGGGCCCCTGAAGAACTCAAATTGGGTCGAATGGTTCAACCCATTCGGACCCAGGTTGCTGTGGGAGGTGCAACCGCCCAGGCAGGGAGGTAGCACCGCCCAGGCTATGTCTCCCAGCGAGACTGGGCGATGCAACCGCCCTAGCCAAGAGGTGCAACCGCCCAGGGCTCAGTCTCCGAGCGAGACTAGGCGGTGCAACCTCCTTTGTCAGGAGGTAGCACCGCCAGAGCTCAAGTTTCGAGCTCTGCCAGACGGTGCAACCTCTCCAGTCAGGCGGTGCAACCGCCTGAGCTCGGTCTTCGAGCTCTGGCAGAGAGGTGCAACCGCCCCTGACAGAGGTAGCACCGCCCAGAGGCTTAGTCTTCGAGCTCTGCCAGGCGGTGCAACCGCCCTAGTCAGGAGGTGCAACCGCCTGATCCCGAAATTCCGGGATTTGATCGTTTTGAGCTCCAAATTTGAACTGGGTTGGGGCCTATAAATACCCCACCCATTCAGCAATGAAAAGATACAGACCTACACCGAATTCTTGATCTTTTCTGTGATTCGAAGAGCTCAAATTTGTGTAAAGTCCAAAAGTTCTCCTCTTTCTGTTCTTCAAGTCTTGAGTTGTAAAGAGAGGAGAGAAAGGTTCTGTAAGGGTTGTCTCCTGAGCCCGTCAAAAGGAGTGAAACTGTAAAAGGGCAGTTGGCCTTCGCCTATTGAAGGAAGGCCTCTAGTTGACATCGGTGACCTCATCGGTGGAGGAAGCCAAAAGTGGAGTAGGTCAAGACTGACCGAACCACTCTAAATCTCTGGTTTGCTTTTATTTTGAGCACTTTATCATTACTGCAAACCTCCTACATAGCTACTGCTCTCTGCGCTTTTACGAACAAGTTTCTAAGTTCTGATCTTTCCGAATCTGCATTCAGACGTAAATCGGTGTTTTCGTACGATCTTTACATTGTAGTTTGCATTTACATTTTGATTCTACTTATAACTGCAAACTGTCTTCTGCGCTTTTACGAACAAGTGTCTAAGTTCAGATCTTTCCGAATCTGAGCTCAGACGTAAACTGCGCTTAGACGCAAACTATGTTTAGACGCAAACTGCGCTTAGACGCAAACTGCGCTTAGATGCAAACTACGCTTAGACGCAATCTGCATTTAGACGCAAATTGCATTTAGACGCAAACTGTGTAAACTGCGCTTAGACGCAAACTGTGTTTAGACGTAAACTGCACTTAATCATAAGTAATCTTAGAATCAGCTTTTGCATCAAAATAGTTTTTATCGAACGAACGCAGCTTTCGTTTTTAATCGCTGAAAGATTTCCGCTGCACTAATTCACCCCCCCCCCCTCTTAGTGCTCTCGATCCTAACATTCCTCTCATGACACCGAGAGTGGATGATCATTTATTGATGTTAGGATCAAGAGCACTAAGAGGGGGGGGTGAATTAGTGCAGTAGAAAACTTTCGACGATTAAAACTGCGTTTGTACGATAAGAGCGATTTCGGTAAAAAAGCCAATTCGTAAATCACTTTAACTTGTGATCAAGCAAGATGCAGTTAAAGCGAATCTATAAAGGTAGTTTGCAGTTATGATGGAAATCAGAATGTAAGCACAAACTGAAATATGATGTTCATACGATAAAACTTATTTACGTCTAAACACCGATTCGGAAAATACTGAACTTTGAAACACGATCGTAAATGCGCAGAAGGTAGTAAGCTATTGAGGAGGTTTGCAGTAAAGATAATATGCTCAAAGTAAATGCAAACCAGAGAGCACTACGATTTTAGAGTGGTTCGGTCAATCTTGACCTACATCCACTTCTGGCTTCCTCCACCAACGAGGTCACCGACGTCCACTAGAGGCCTTCCTTCAATAGGCGAAGGCCAACCACCCTTTTACAGTTTCACTCCTTTTGACGGGCTGAGGAGACAACCCTTACAAACTTTTCTCTCCTATCTTGAAATATCAGAACTTGGAAGAAAAGAGGGAGAAGAACTTTTAACTCATACAACACTTTTGAGCTCTAAAAATCACAGAGTAAGATCAGAATTTCGGTGGTCTTTGGTTGCTCTTTCATTGCTGAAAGGGTGGGGTATTTATAGGCCCTAACCCAATTTGAATTTCGAGCTCAAAACTATCATCTCCTGGAATTCCGGGGTCTAGCGGTTGCACCGCCTAGCAGAGCTCGAAGACTGAGCCTCTAGGCGGTGCCACCTCTTGTCAGGGGCAGTTGCACCACTTGCCAGAGCTCAGAGACTAAGCTCAGGAGGTGCTACCGCCTGACTGGGGTGGTTGCATCGCCCAACCAGAGCTCAGAGACCGAGCTCAGGCGGTTGCACCTCTGTCAGAGGCAGTTGCACCGCCCAACCAGAGCTCGAAGACTGAGCCCTGAGCGGTGCCACCGTCGACTCAAGCGGTGCCACCTTTGGCCAAGAAATCTGGGTCCGAATGGGCTGATCCATTCGGCCCAATTTGGGTCTGTTAAGAGCCCAATTGTCCCAAGATTAAGTTAATGGGATCACCTCCCATTTCTAGGCTCCCAAAAAAAAAAATTGGAGGAAGCACCAAGCTCCGTGGCTCATTACAATCGGGACTCAAAAGAATTATGCTATAAGGGACGCAATGTGCTTGTGACAAATTATACTTGCATCTTCAAGAGCAGATTTTGGACAAAGTTATTCCATATGCAGGGTACTAAATTGAAAAGGAGTATGACATATCACCCACAAACCAACAGCCATACAGAAGTTTTAAATAGGTGCTTGGAGACAGCCCAAAGCCATCCACCAAATATGACTACCCAAAGAGAACTCTAGACCCTGCCAAGTGCCATTATTGATCGACAGATCGTGACTCGACGACGACGACCCACTAATAAAGTGCTAATACAATGGGCGAACCTACCAATAGAAGATGCCACTTGGGAGAACTATAACGACATGAAGATCAAATTTCCAGAATTCATGAATCATCAGCCTCGAGGACAAGGCTGATTTGAAGAGGGCGGGTCTGTTAGGACTCTAGCTTGGAGAGTCCTAATTGAGAGGGACATTCATGTAAAACTGTTAGGATTCTAGCTAAGAGAGTCCTAATTGAGAGGGGCATTCATGTAGGAGGTGTTTTCTTAAAGAAGAATTAGGAGTTGTAAGGGAATAGGAGTCTTGACTAGGAGTCCTACTAGGAGTTGGTTAGAAGTAAGAGTCTTAAGTAGGAGTCCTATTAAGAGTTAGGGTTTAGAAGCCCTATAAATAGCCATGTATTCCTTCTCTTTTCATAAGCAATAGATGAATCTTTTCTGCAGCCTTTGAGCAGCAACTTGGAGGGAGGAACCCCTATAGAGTTCCAAGGAGGCCGATCCCCTAAAGAGATCAACCCCAAGTTTAGAATCTGCAAGGGTTCTAACATGTCTCAAGTGTAAGAACCAGATATACAATTGGGATGACAGAATCGTTGTCTGATAATGAGGTATCATCAACCATCCAATATTTCGTGAGCGGATCAATTAGTGAACTCATTCTCTAATGAGCACCTACGCAGTATCTCTAGTATCCCCACATGAGCAGCTATGAGATCAATTGCCTCCATCATATAGATGGGTGTACAACACACTAATATATCTGGTTATCTTAATGTCCCTCTCAAATGACCTACGACCAGGATTATTTTGAATCTATGTTTAATGGTGAATCGGTCTCATTATTATGATCTCATCACGATCCAATTCTCATTGCACAGATCCACAGATATCATAATGTATGCACCATGCAAGATAAAGTGAAAAATATCAAATAATATAATAACCAAAAGAATACGTATTATATTATATGTGTCATCACTTATGTGAATGACTTGTAGGATACCTATGACTAGCAATCTCCCACTTGACCTAAAGCTAATCACCTATATATCTAATCCCCATCAAACCCCTATGACACTTAAAGATAATATGAGACAATGACTTTTTAGTAGATCTGTGATATTATCTTCGGACGGAACTCTTTCCACTACTACTTCTCCTCGGGCCACGATATCTCTGATCAGGTGAAACCTCCTTAGAATGTGCTTAGACTTTTGATGAGACCTTAATTCCTTCGCTTGAGCAATCACCCCATTGTTATCACAATATAAGAGAATTTGCTCCTTATTGCTCAGTATGACTCCTAGATCTGTGATGAACTTCTTCATCTAGGCTCTCTCCTTTGCTACCTCTGCCATAGTAATGTACTCTGCCTCTATGGTCGAGTCAGTAGTAGTATCTTACTTTGAACTCTTCTAGCATACTGCTCCTCCATTCAGGGTGAACACATATCCTAAGTTAGACTTGCTGTCATCGACATCAGACTAGAAACTCGAGTTCGTGTAACCCTCAAACTTGAGGCTATTACCTTCATATACTAGTAAAAGATCCTTAGTCCTTTTCAGGTACTTAATGATATACTTTACTGCTTTTTAGTGCTCCAAGCCTGGATCTATCTGATACTTGCTCATGACACTCAGAGCATGTGCTATATCAGGCCTGGTACAAAGCACAACATATATGATAGACTTTATCGCTAAGACATAGGATATCTTTGTTGAATCTCGTATTTTGATGATGAAACTACTTGATATAAGTTTATGATTTAATCTGTGTTTTAAGTGACGCAGGATGCACCGATCAGGATGAGACAATTAAAGCAGGAAAATCATGTTGTGCCGGAGGAACATGTCAGAAGATAGGACGTCGGGCTGGTGGATCGGTCGACGTATCGACAGAAGGCTTCGGGCCATGGACTCGGGCATCGGGCCAAGAAGAGCGGGTATTGTGCAAAGGATATCGGAGTTGTGGAGCCAACTGGCCAATTGGGCAATAGGCCGCAGGAAAGGACGATGCGCCGAAGAATCGGACGAAGCGTCGAGGGACCAATGACATGCCGGACAACTTGGTTAATTACTTAGGATTAATTGTCTCGATCGAAGTTTTGTTTACATGTGCAGGATTAACTACGATGAAAGTAAGACATGTAGCAGGAGTTGTGCCGGAGTCAAGACAATGATCACGTTGGGAGTTCGAGAGTTCGACGGAAGTTCGGACTGTCGTCGGAGGTTCTAAGGGAACAAATCCGAGAAGTCCATGAGCTTGCCAAAGAAGCTCATCGAAACTCGCCAAGTGGATCGTCACAAGTCCAGGAGTTTGCCGGAAGTCCGCAGGAGCATCACCGAGGGTTCATCGGATGATCGACGGAAGTTCGTCGGAAGCTCGCTGGAAGAAGCGATTGACGCACCGGAGCAAGTTACAGTAAATGTCTTAGGAAAAATCGTAGTTAGCACAATGATTAAGTTGGAAATGGGAGGTGATCCCATTAACTTAATCTTGGGGCAATTGGGCCCCTGAAAGACCCAAAATTGGGCCGAATGGATCAACCCATTCGGACCCTGATTGCTGTGGGAGGTGCAACCGCCCAAGCCAGGAGGTATCACCGCCTAGGCTAAGTCTCCGAGCGAGACTGGGCGATGCAACCGCCCCAGCCAGGAGGTGGCACCGCCTGGGGCTCAGTCTCCGAGCGAGATTGGGCGATGCAACCTCCCCTGACAGGAGGTAGCACCGCTTGAGCTCAGTCTTCGAGCTCTGGCAGGCGGTGCAACCGCCTCAGTCAGGAGGTGCAACCACCTGAGCTCAGTCTTCGAGCTCTGGCAGGAGGTGCAACCGCCCCTGACAGGAGGTGGCACCGCCCAGAGGCTCAGTCTTCGAGCTCTGCCAGGCGGTGCAACCGCTCCAGTCAGGAGGTGCAACCGCCTGATCCCGTAATTCCGGGAATTGACAGTTTTGAGCTCTAAATTTGAATTGGGTTGGGGCCTATAAATACCCCACCCATTCAGCACTGAAAGAGCACAGACATACACCGAAATCTTGATCTTTTTCTGTGATTCTTAGAGCTCAAAATTGTTGTAAAGGCCAAAAGTTCTTCTCCGTCTTTTCTTCCAAGTTCTGAGTTGTAAAGAGAGGAGAGAAAATTCTGTAAGGGTTGTCTCCTAAGCCCGTCAAAAGGAGTGAAACTATAAAAGAGTGGTTGGCCTTCGCCTATTGAAGGAAGGCCTCTAGTTGACGTCGGTGACCTCGTCGGTGGAGGAAGCCAAAAGTGGAGTAGGTCAAGATTGACCAAACCACTCTAAATCTCGGTTTGCATTTACTTTGAGCATTTTATCTTTACTGCAAACCTCCTAAATAGCTACTGCCTTCTGCGCTTTTACGAACTAGTTTCTAAGTTCAGAGCTTTCTGAATCTGCGTTTAGACGTAAATCAGCTTTTTCGTACGATCATTACATTTCAGTTTACGTTTACGTTTTGATTTCAATCATAACTGCAAACTGCCTTCTGCACATTTATAAAACATATCTCAAAGTTCAGTATCTTCAAAATTGGCATTTAGACGTAAACCGGTTTTATCGTACGAACGTCGCATTTCAGTTTGCGCTTGCATTATGATTTTCATCATAAACTGCAAACTGCCTTCGTAGATTTACTTTAACATCATCTCGCTTAATCTTAAGTTAAAGTAATCTTAGAATCGGCTTTTACATCGAAATCATTTTTATCAAACGAACGCAGCTTTCAATTTTAATAGTGAAAGATTTCTGCTGCACTAATTCACCCCCCCCCCCTCTTAGTGCTCTTGATCCTAACAATTGGTATCAGAGCCCGGTATTTCTCATTTCGGATTTACACCCGAGAGAAATGACTCTTCAAGAGGGCTTATCGGTTGTTCGTCCACCATTGTTTAACGGATTGGACTACACTTATTGGAAAACTCGAATGAGAGTTTTCTTGATTTCTATGAATCTGGATTTATGGAATATCATTGAAAACGGTTTTCAACTTCCCTCTAAACCGATGAACAAATGGTCGGATTTGGAGAAGAAGTATTTTTCTTTAAACGCAAAGGCTATGAATGCCTTATTTTGCGCTTTGGACAAAAATGAGTTCAATCGGATTTCTACGTGCGAAACGGCTTTTGACATTTGGCGAACACTTGAAATCACGCACGAGGGAACTAGTAGAGTCAAAGACTCGAAAGTTAACTTTTTATTGTATGATTTTGAGCTTTTTCGAATGCAACCAAGCGAGACTATAGGTGACATGTACACCCGTTTCACGGATGTCGTCAATAGTTTAAGAGCTCTTGGAAAATGTTTTTCGGATTTTGAACTCGTAAACAAGATTTTGCGTTCTCTTTCTAAGAAGTGGGATTCAAAAGTAACTGCAATACAAGAAGCTAAAAACCTAAACAACTTACCACTTGAAGAACTAATTGGTTCGTTGATGACATATGAAATGGTGCACAATGCACATGATGAACATGTTGAACACAATCACCTTCCAAAGAACAGGAAGGATTTGGAACTCCGGACAAATGAATGCCACTTGAGCAATGACTTAAGTGATGAGGACAATGATGAACTTGAACTTCGAACACTAAATCTTAATAAGTTTATTAAACAAAAATCTAAAATAGACAATGAACTTGAACGAAGGAAGAGGCCAAATAAGAGGAAGGCAACCAAGGATGAATCAAGAACTTCCAAAGGTGAAACGGCGAATTGGGCTTTGACGGGCTTCGACTACAAGGTAAGTAACTCAACTCTCTTGAATTATTTCGAAATTACATGATGCTCTTCATAATACATTTTCTTTTTAATATAGAATTAATTTTCTTGAAAATTACATGTAAAAAAAAATGATGAAAATGCAAAATTTATGATCATGCTAGTAGTTTTGAAAATAATCATGAAAAATACATATTTTATGATAAACAAACAAAATGATTTTGATTGAAAATATGAAATCATGCTTGATGATATAATGATGTTTTGATACTATGATTTTATTCTATGCATGAGATTTTAAAAATCATGTTTATTGGTTTTATAATTATGGATGATGAATCTTGCAATTTTCGATTTTCACGGTAATGAAAGTGCCTTATTGATCTTTGTCGTAATAAAACTTGCACTTTCGATTTTAAAACATTCTACATGTTTGGCATAGATGAAATAAAATCATATGAACTAAAACAACTAAAAAGAGAAAAGTATTTTTCTTGAAAATTTATTTTTCTCTACCGTATTGACTTTTTCACTAAGAGATCAATAAAATTATCTATGCCATTTTGAATCTCTTGAAAGTAATGTTGAGATTTTGATGATGTGTTCTTATTAAAATTTATTGAAATGAATCGTGATTTCTTGGAATTATAACTTGAGAATTCTTTTTATAAATCAAAATAACTTACTGTGATTCTTTCTTTTTGCTATTTGAGTTATCTAAAAAGAATCATAATATGTCTCTTAATATTCATAATTTGTCTACATGATTCGTAAATCTCATTACCAACTCTTCTTGATATTCATTATGTGATGATATGAATACATGAAATATTCATTAATTTATTTTGATGTATACAAATGAAAAGTTATGATCATGCATGGTAAGATATAATTTGACAAAATTGATACCATCATGATATGAAGCATTTATGATTTGCAATGATGCATGCAATACTTGAGCTTTTTAATTATGATGTGATGTATTGCATATGATGTAAATCATGATTTAAAATGCTATGAGTTGTTACTAAAATGATGTATGTTGATTTAATGTCATGAATACTCTAAATGATGAATGTTTGGTATCATGATCAAAATATTGATAAATAATTAAAAATTTAAGTATCATGTATGATATGCTCATAATATTGATTGATTTATTCAGTATCATGCATGAATGAAATATAAGGTTTTTGAAATTGTGCATGTTCGAATTTGAAAATATAATGATGCATAAATAAGATTGAAACCTTCCCTTGTCATGATTTAGAAATTAATGTAAAGGGTCTTCCCTTCTCTTTCCCAATGACATAGGGGGAGAAAGAGTTGCTAATGTGCATATCTCAAAGAGAAAATTGCTAGCTTTCATGTCTTAAAATGTTGAAAAGTTTTTTGCTAGCTTGTATATTGTAAACTTGCTATCATACTATCATGATGATGAGCATGTCTTATCTTCATAATTGTATTTGAAAAACTATGGCAAAAATATGTCCGAATGATTGAAATTGTTAAAATTAATTTTCAAACTTTCTTGATTGAATGATCAAATCACTCGACTGTCATGATGATTTTACACAATTACATGCCCTAATAACAAGGTGGAAATTATGTGCTTTGGATACAAAAATTTCCATGATAATAAGCATGTTTTGTCCTCATGATTGTATTTGAAAATCAATAGCACAGCCTTGTCCGAATGCATGAAAGTGTTAATTTCATTTTCGGATTCTCTTAACTATTGGCATCCTAACAATTGGATTTTCGAATTATCCTCTTCCAGACTTAATAAGCATATGTCATATCAAGTTTAATTCATATCATTAATTTTTTACATATGGAATCAATCAGCAAATACATCTCTTATACACTTATCATGTGAACAATATTTTGTTTTGAGAAATGGATTTGATGAAATGATTCCTGCTTATAAATTCCTTCTTGAAAAAGGAAGTCGTTTTTACGTACAAGAATTTGATACATATCTTGATACTTGTAAAAATGAAGCGTGCTTTAATATCTTATCGATTTTAACTTCATTCGAGTAAGCTCAGAAATAGCTTTCCTCCGTCATGTAAAAAGAAAATAACAAATAAAATGGAAAAAGTTTTCAAAGCTATCTCCATGTCATGTTTTCCTTGAAATGTTTGAATATTTGGTATCTTATCACTTTTTGTTGAAAAATGATATGAACCTGCTTATGGCATCGCACTTATATTTAAATTTTGCTTATATCGTTCTTCTTTTTGTTGACGACAAAGGGGGAGAAATATATAAATTGATGCTATGAACACTGATGCTATGATTGCCAAATTTGCATTATGCCATGTCTGCATCATGTGTTAAGATGTCAAGAACTTGTATCGTAATTTTACGCGTTGATATCTTACCATGTGATGAAATGCTACAATTGATAAACACTTGAAGTGTTTGCGTTATGATATCAAAAGCTTACATCGCAATTTTACATGTTGATATTTGAAAATAGAAAACTTGCATGATGATAAAACTTAATATTATGTTTTTCATACAATGAGTTGAACCAATATCACAAACGCTTGATTGTGGTACTTCTCCTTTTTGTTGATGACAAAGGGGGAGAAGTATGATGTTATGCATAAGTTTATGCATAAGTTCATGATGACGTGTTGCAAGTATTCATGATGAATATTGCAATGACTTGAATTCAGTTTGAATTCAAGGTTTTATCAATATGGCATATTGATAGGGGGAGTTTGTTTAAACTCCGGGAGTTAAGTTTAACTCCGTCATCAAGTGGTTGTCATCATCAAAAAGGGGGAGATTGTTGAATCTCGTATTTTGATGATGAAACTACTTGATATATGTTTATGATTTAATCTGGGTTTTGAGTGACGCAGGATGCACCAATCAGGATGAGACAATTAAAGCAGGAAAATCATGTTGTGCCGGAGGAACATGTCAGAAGATTGGACGTCGGGCCGGTGGATCGGTCGACGTATCGACAGAAGGCTACGGGCCGTGCACTCGGGCATCGGGCCAAGAAGAGCGGGTATTGTGCCAAGGATATCAGAGTTGCGGAGCCAACTGGCCGATTGGGCAATAGGTGCAGGAAAGGACGATGCGCCGAAGAATCGGACGAAGCGTCGAGGGACCAATGACATGCTGGACAACTTGGTTAATTGCTTAGGATTAATTGTCTCGATCGAGGTTTTGTTTACATATGCAGGATTAACTACAATGAAAGTAAGACATACAGTAGGAGTTACGCCGGAGTCAAGACAATGATCACGTTGGGAGTTCGAGAGTTCGACGGAAATTCGGACTGTCGTCGGAGGTTCTAAGGGAACAAATCCGAGAAGTCCATGAGCTTGCCAAAGAAGCTCATCGGAACTCGCCAAGTGGATCGTCGCAAGTCCAGGAGTTTGCCGGAAGTCCGCAGGAGCATCACCGAGGGTTCATCGGATGATCGACGGAAGTTCGCCGGAAGCTCGCTAGAAGAAGCGATTGACGCAACGGAGCAAGTTACAGTAAATGTCTTAGGAAAAATCATAGTTAGCACAATGATTAAGTTGGAAATGGGAGGTGATCCCATTAACTTAATCTTGGGGCAATTGGGCCCCTGAAAGACCCAAAATTGGGCCGAATGGATCAACCCATTCGGACCCTGATTGCTGTGGGAGGTGCAACCGCCCAAGCCAGGAGGTAGCACCGCCTAGGCTAAGTCTCCGAGCGAGACTGGGCAGTGCAACCGCCCCAGCCAGGAGGTGGCACCGCCTAGGGCTCAGTCTCCGAGCGAGACTGGGCGGTGCAACCTCCCTTGACAGGAGGTAGCACCGCTTGAGCTCAGTCTTCGAGCTCTGGCAGGCGGTGCAACCGCCTCAGTCAGGAGGTGCAACCGCCTGAGCTCAGTCTTCAAGCTCTGGCAGGAGGTGCAACCGCCCCTGACAGGAGGTGGCACCGCCCAGAGGCTCAGTCTTCGAGCTCTGCCAAGCGGTGTAACCGCTCCAGTTAGGAGGTGCAACCGCCTGATCCCGAAATTCCGGGAATTGACAGTTTTGAGCTCCAAATTTGAATTGGGTTGGGGCCTATAAATACCCCACCCATTCAGCACTGAAAGAGCACAGACATACACCGAAATCTTGATCTTTTTCTGTGATTTTTAGAGCTCAAAATTGTTCTAAAGGCCAAAAGTTCTTCTCCCTCTTTTCTTCCAAGTTCTGAGTTATAAAGAGAGGAGAGAAAATTCTGTAAGGGTTGTCTCCTAAGCCCGTCAAAAGGAGTGAAATTGTAAAAGGGTGGTTGGCCTTCGCCTATTGAAGGAAGGCCTCTAGTTGACGTCGATGACCTCGTCGGTGGAGGAAGCCAAAAGTGGAGTAGGTCAAGATTGACCGAACCACTCTAAATCTCGGTTTGCTTTTACTTTGAGCATTTTATCTTTACTGCAAACCTCCTAAATAGCTACTGTTAGGATCGAGAGCACTAAGAGGGGGGGGGTGAATTAGTGCAGCAGAAATCTTTCAGCGATTAAAAATGAAAGCTGCGTTCGTTCGATAAAAATGATTTCGATGTAAAAGGCCGATTTTAAGATTACTTAAGATTAAGCATAGTTTTACTTCTAAACGCAGTTTACGTCTAAACACAATTTACATTTAAATGCAGTTTGCGTCTAAACGCAGTTTTACGTCTAAACGCAGATTTACGTCTAAACGCATATTTACGTCTAAACTCAGTTTACATCTAAAATGCAGTTTTACGTTTAAACGTAGTTTGCGTCTAAACGCAGATTTACGTCTAAACGCAGATTTACGTCTAAACGCAGATTTACGTCTAAACTCAGTTTACGTCTAAAACGTCTAAACACAGTTTGGGCAGTTTTACGTCTAAACGCAATTTTACGTCTAGACGTAGTTTCAAAGGGATCTGAACTTAGAAACTCGTTCGTAAAAGCGCAGAAGACAGTTTTGCAGAATCAAGGCGTAAACGTAAACTGCAATGTAAATATCGTACGAAAACACTGGTTTACGTCTAAAATCAGATTCGGACAGATCAGCACTTAGAAACTTGTTCGTGAAGGCGCAGAAGACAGTTTTGCAGAATCAAAACGTAAACGTAAACTGTAATGTACGAAAACACCGATTTACGTCTGAATGCAGATTCGGAAAGAACAGCACTTAGAACTTGTTCGTAAAAGCGTAGAGAGCAGTAGTTATGAAGGAGGTTTGCAGTAATGATAAAGTGCTCAAAATAAACGCAAACCAGAGATTTAGAGTGGTTCGGTCAGTCTTGACCTACTCCACTTTTGGCTTCCTCCACCGACGAGGTCACCAAAGTCAACTAGAGGCTTCCTTCAATAGGCGAAGGCCAACTGCCCTTTTACAGTTTCTCTCCTTTTGACAGGCTCAGGAGACAACCTTTACAGACCTTTCTCTCCTCACTTTACAACTTAAAACTTGAAGAACAGAAGGAGGAGACTTAAAGGCTTTACAACACTTTTGAGCTCTTAGAATCACAGAAAAGATCAAGATTTCGGTGTAGGTCTATACTTTCAGTGCTGAATGGGTGGGGTATTTATAGGCCCTAACCCAGTTCAAATTTGGAGCTCAAAACGATCAAATCCCGGAATTCCGGGATCAGGCGGTTGTACCTCCTGACTGGAGAGGTTGCACCGCCTGGCAGAGCTCGAAGAGTGAGCCCAGGCGGTGCCACCTCTTGATTGAGGCGATTGCACCTCTCTGCCAGAGCTCGAAGACCGAGCTCAGGCGGTGCCACCTCTCTGTCAGGGAGGTTGCACCGCCCAGTCTTGCTCGAAGACTGAGCTCAGGCGGTGCCACCTCCTGGCTGGGGAGGTTGCACCACCCAGTCTCGCTGGGAGACTTAGCCCAGGTGGTGCCACCTCTTGGCCTAGGCGGTTGCACCTCCTGGTGCAATCAAGGTCCGAATGGTTAGCTCCATTCGGCCCAATTCCAGTCTTTCAGGGGCCCAATTGCCCCAAGATTAAGCTAATGGGATCACCTCCCATTTTCCAACTTAATCAACGTGCTAACTACGATTAGATCTAAGACAATTTCTGCAGCTTTGCTTCGGTGCGTTAATCGCTTCTTCCGGCGAGTTTCCGGCGAACTTCCATCGATCATCCGATGAACCCTCGGTGATGCTTCTGCGGACTTCCAGCAAACTCCTGGACTTTGCGACGATCCACTTGGCGAGTTCCAACGAGCTTCGCTCGGCAAGCTTCTGGACTTCTCAGATCTGTTCTCGCAGAACCTCCGACGACCGTTCGAACTTCCGTCGAACTCTCGAACTCCCAACGTGATCATGATCTTGACTCCGGCGCAACTCCTACTGCTTGTCTAACTTTCATCGTAGTTAATTCTGCACACTTAAAACAAAAACTTCGATCGAGACAATTAATCCTAAGCAATTAACCAAGTTGTCCGGCATGTCATTGGTCCCTCGACGCTTCGTCCGATTCTTCGGCGCATCGTCCTTTCCTGCAGCCTATTGCCCAATCGGCCAGTTGACTCTGCAACTCCGATATCCTTGGCACAATACCCGCTCTTCTTGGCCCGATGCCCGAGTCCATGGCCCGAAGCCTACTGTCGATACGTCGACCGATCCACCGGCTCGACGTCTAATCTTCTGACATGTTCCTCCGGCATAACATGATGTTCCTGCTTTAATTGTCTCATCCTGATCAAAGCATCCTGCGTCACTCAAAACGCAGATTAAATCATAAACATATATCAAGTAGTTTCATCATCAAAATACGAGATTCAACAATCTCCCCCTTTTTGATGATGACAACCACTTGATAACGGAGTTAAACTTAACTCCCGGAGTTTAAACAAACTCCCCCTATCAATATGCCATATTGATAGAAACTCTTAGATTCAAAAATCTAAGCAACATGTCATCATAAACGGAGTTAACCTTAACTCCCAGAGTTTAAACAAACTCCCCCTATCAATATGCCATATTGATAAAACCTTGAATTCAAACTGAATTCAAGTCATTGCAATATTCATCATGAATACTTGCAACACGTCAACATGAACATATGCATAAACTTATGCATCACATGTCATGTCATCAACATACTTTCATCAACATACTTCTCCCCCTTTGTCATCAACAAAAAGGAGAAGTATCACAATCAAGTGTTTGTGATATTGGTTCAACTCATTGCATGAAAAACATAATATCAAGTTTTATCATCATGCAGTTTTGAAGTCAGAAGATTTAGCAAATGTTACATCATGCTTAGAACATTCAAGCTATCAAGTTTTAGATATGCAAGTTTTATGACATACAAGATAGCACATGCAAGCTAGCAATGTTACAACATTTTAGAAATTGCAAGCTAGCAGTTTAGAGATGTTCAAGAAGGCAACTCTTGCTTCTTGAAATATGCAAGTTGAAGCTAGCAAATTTTTGCTTCCTTTGCAGTGCTAGCTTTTGATATCGTAACGCAACTATTTCAAGTGTTTATCAATTGTAGCATTTCATTACTTGGTAAGATATCAATGCATAAAATCATGATACAAGTTCTTGATATCTTAACGCATGATGCAAACATGGCATAATGCAAATTTGGCAATCATAGCATCAATTCATATATCTCTTGATGATGCAAGTATTGCAAATATGGCAATCATATCAATTCATATATTTCTCCCCATTTATCATCAACAAAAGGAGAAGTAGCTCTAGCTATTTTAAAATATATGCAAGTTTTTATAACATGAAGCTATATTTTTATCACAACATATAAGCACAAAAGCATAGCAAGATTCTTAGGTTCAATCATGGCAATTCAACACTTGCTTCATGTGCAAGATTGCACTTGCTTTTCTTTGCATGTTCTGACTAGCAAAAGCTTTCTCCCCTTTGTTTTTGTCGAAAAGAAGGGAGAAATCAATGGCCAAAAAATTTTTTAATTATTATACAGGCCATATTACAAAATGTTGTCATGATATCAAGAAAGTTCAAGAAGGACATGATCCATTCAACAAATCCTTTTAATAGGGCAAAGGAATTATATAACCAAGAATCATGATTAAAATATTTCAATATCATAGATCAAGTTATGATTCGTGATTCATCATAAAGCAAATTAATTTTCAGTCATCACATAAGGCATTTAAAGAATTTTTGAAACATAGAAGAATGATTAATTTAAGCATGTAATGTTTCAATCAAAATCAAGTCATGAATACCAATACTTTCATATTGTGAGTATCAATTCATGAATACCAAAAGATATTATTTGTGATTTCAATTTTGCAAGATCATGATTATGATTTAGACATAACTTATTCAAATCAAATCATCAACTTGAAACTCATAATCAAGTCATTAAAATTAATTTCGAAATTCATAAAATATCATGAAATCAAAAGACAAGTTGCATTTCATTTGAAGAACTCCTTTTTGATAAATGTAGGGAGCATAATGAGCGATCTTGATTTATAAAGAGCTTCATGTTATAATTATCAAGATCATGATTTTAATAATTATTCTCTTTAGCAAAGAATCACAAAAGCACTTTATTTTTGCATAAGAAATCTCATTGTATTATGATTTATAAATTCTTTTTCTGCACATGAATCATAGGAGATATGTATGTGAAACAAATCTTTGCAAGCAAAGACACTATCATTCATATTTCAAGATGGAATTTATAAGCAGGAATCATTTCATCAAATCCATTTTAGAGAAATATTTTTCAAAAGTGTATGAGAAAATCCGATTGTTAGGATACCAATTGTTAAGTGAATCCGAAAATGAAATTAGTACTTTCATGCATTCGGATAAGATTTTGCTATAGATTTTCAAGTTCAATTATGAAGATAAAACATGCTCATGATCATAAAAATTTATGTATCCAAAACATATAATTTCCAACATGTTATAGTGTAAAATCATCATGGCAATTAAGTGTTTTGAACATTGAATCAAGAATGTCCGAAAAATAATCTTAACACGTTCATGCATTCGGGCACATTTTTGCCATAGTTTTTCAAATATACTCATGAGAATAACACATGCTTATCATCGGCTTAAAATCTCATGCATAAAATTGTTAATCAAAATATTTAATTTCATCATTATGCATTTCTTCAAATCAAACATGATCTTTAATCAAAATCGAGAAATAACAATGGAAATCAACGTAATACACATTATTACTTCTTAACCATGATTTCATATTTTCAATCAAGATCATTTTATTTGTTTATCATAAAATATGCAATATTATCATTTTCGAAATTACTTAGTATGATCATAATAATTTTTTTTTTAACATGTAATTTTTAAGAAAATTAATTCTAAACTAAAAGAGAAAAATACATCATGAAAGCATCAAGTAATTTCAAAATAAATTAGGGGGATTTCGATTACCTCATCATTGTAAGCTGTTAAGGCGTAGTTTGCCGCCTTGCTTTTGTTGACTTTCTCTTCTTCGGAGGAGCTCGATTCATCCCAATTTTTGTTCTTCTTCTTGCGTTTAAAGCAAGTAGTTCGATTCTTTTTGCTTTTTAATTTTTGTTTCATTTGTAGTTTAAGTTCACCATCACTTGAGCTTATGCTCGAGTAGTCTTCAAATGTTCTATGTCCCAAATCCTTCCTGTTCTTTCGAAGGTTGTTTTGTTCATCATTGTCCTCATCACTTAAGTCATCGCTCAAGTGGCATTCATTTGTCCAGAGTTCCAAATCCTTCCTGTTCTTTGGAAGGTGATTGTGTTCAACATGTTCATCATGTGCATTGTGCACCATTTCATATGTCATCAATGAACCAATTAGTTCTTCAAGTGGTAAGTTGTTTAGGTTTTTAGCTTCTTGTATTGCAGTTACTTTTGAATCCCTTCTTAGAAAGAGAACGCAAAATCTTGTTTACGAGTTCAAAGTCCGAAAAACATTTTCCAAGAGCTCTTAAACTATTGACGACATCCGTGAAACGGGTGTACATGTCGCCTATAGTCTCGCTTGGTTGTATTCGAAAAAGCTTGAAATCATGCAATAAAAAGTTAACTTTCGAGTCTTTGACACTACTAGTTCCCTCGTGCGTGATTTCAAGTGTTCGCCAAATGTCAAAAGCTGTTTCGCACGTAGAAATCCGATTGAACTCATTTTTGTCCAAAGCGCAAAATAAGGCATTCATAGCCTTTGCATTTAAAGAGAAATACTTCTTCTCCAAATCCGACCATTCGTTCGTCGGTTTAGAGGGAAGTTGAAAACTATTTTCAATGATATTCCATAAATCCAGATTTAGAGAAATCAAGAAAACTCTCATTCGAGTTTTCCAATAAGTATAGTCCAATCCGTTAAAGAACGGTGGACGAAAGACCGAAAAGCCCTCTTGAAGAGCCATTTCTCTCGGGTGTAAATCCGAAATGAGAAATACCCCGCTCTGATACCAATTGTTAGGATCGAGAGCACTAAGAGGGGGGGGGGGGTGAATTAGTGCAGCGGAAATCTTTCAGCGATTAAAAATGAAAGCTGCGTTCGTTCGATAAAAACGATTTCGATGTAAAAGGCCGATTTTAAGATTACTTAAGATTAAGCGCAGTTTTACTTCTAAACGCAGTTTACGTCTAAACACAATTTACGTTTAAATGCAGTTTGCGTCTAAACGCAGTTTTACGTCTAAACGCAGATTTACGTCTAAACGTAGATTTACGTCTAAACGCAGATTTACGTCTAAACTCAGTTTACGTCTAAAACGCAGTTTTACGTTTAAACGTAGTTTGCGTCTAAACGAAGTTTTACGTCTAAATGCAGATTTACGTCTAAACGCAGATTTACGTCTAAACGCAGATTTACGTCTAAACTCAGTTTACGTCTAAAACGTCTAAACACAGTTTGGGCAGTTTTACGTCTAAACGCAATTTTACGTCTAGACGCAGTTTCAAAGGGATCTGAACTTAGAAACTCGTTCGTAAAAGCGCAGAAGACAGTTTTGCAGAATCAAGGCGTAAACGTAAACTGCAATGTAAATATCGTACGAAAACACTAGTTTACGTCTGAAATCAGATTCGGACAGATCAGCACTTAGAAACTTGTTCGTGAAGGCGCAGAAGACAGTTTTGCAGAATCAAAACGTAAACGTAAACTATAATGTACGAAAACACCAATTTACGTCTGAATGCAGATTCGGAAAGAACAGCACTTAGAACTTGTTCGTAAAAGCGCAGAGAGCAGTAGTTATGAAGGAGGTTTGCAGTAATGATAAAGTGCTCAAAATAAACGCAAACCAGAGATTTAGAGTGGTTCGGTCAGTCTTGACCTACTCCACTTTTGGCTTCCTCCACCGACGAGGTCACCGACGTCAACTAGAGGCCTTCCTTCAATAGGCGAAGGCCAACTGCCCTTTTACAGTTTCTCTCCTTTTGACAGGCTCAGGAGACAACCTTTACAGACCTTTCTCTCCTCACTTTACAACTTAAAACTTGAAGAACAGAAGGAGGAGACTTAAAGGCTTTACAACACTTTTGAGCTCTTAGAATCACAGAAAAGATCAAGATTTCGGTGTAGGTCTATACTTTCAGTGCTGAATGGGTGGGGTATTTATAGGCCCCAACCCAGTTCAAATTTGGAGCTCAAAACGATCAAATCCTGGAATTCCTGGATCAGGCGGTTGTACCTCCTGACTGGAGAGGTTGCACCGCCTGGCAGAGCTCGAAGACTGAGCCCAGGCGGTGCCACCTCTTGATTGAGGCGGTTGCACCTCTCTGCGAGAGCTCGAAGACCGAGCTCAGGCGGTGCCACCTCTCTGTCAGGGAGGTTGCACCGCCCAGTCTTGCTCGAAGACTGAGCTCAGGCGGTGCCACCTCCTGGCTGGGGAGGTTGCACCGCCCAGTCTCGCTGGGAGACTTAGCCCAGGCGGTGCCACCTCCTGGCCTAGGCGGTTGCACCTCCTGGTGCAATCAGGGTCCGAATGGTTAGCTCCATTCGGCCCAATTCCAATCTTTTAGGGGCCCAATTGCCCCAAGATTAAGCTAATGGGATCACCTCCCATTTTCCAACTTAATCAACGTGCTAACTACGATTAGATCTAAGACAATTTCTGCAGCTTTGCCTCGATGCGTCAATCGCTTCTTCCGGCGAGTTTCCGGTGAACTTCCATCGATCATCCGATGAACCCTCGGTGATGCTTCTGCGGACTTCCGGCAAACTCCTGGACTTTGCGACGATCCACTTGGCGAGTTCCAACAAGCTTCGCTTGGCAAGCTTCTGGACTTCTCGGATCTGTTCTCGCAGAACCTCCGACGACCGTCCGAACTTCCGTCGAACTCTCGAACTCCCAATGTGATCATGATCTTGACTCCAGCGCAACTCCTGCTGCTTGTCTAACTTTCATCGTAGTTAATCCTGCACACTTAAAACAAAAACTTCGATCGAGACAATTAATCCTAAGCAATTAACCAAGTTGTCCGGCATGTCATTGGTCCCTCGACGCTTCGTCCGATTCTTTGGCGCTTCGTCTTTTTCTGCAGCCTATTGCCCAATCAGCCAGTTGACTCTGCAACTCCGATATCCTTGGCACAATACCCGCTCTTCTTGGCCCGATGCCCGAGTCCATGGCCCGAAGCCTACTGTCGATACGTCGACCGATCCACCGGCCCGACGTCCAATCTTCTGACATGTTCCTCCGGCACAACATGATGTTCCTGCTTTAATTGTCTCATCCTGATCAAAGCATCCTGTGTCACTCAAAACGCAGATTAAATCATAAACATATATCAAGTAGTTTCATCATCAAAATATGAGATTCAACAGCTACTGCCTTCTGCGCTTTTACGAACGAGTTTCTAAGTTCAGGAATCTTACTTTAACGTCATCTCGCTTAATCTTAAGTTAAAGTAATCTTAGAATCGGCTTTTACATCGAAATCATTTTTATCAAACGAACGCAGCTTTCGATTTTAATAGTGAAAGATTTCCGCTGTACTAATTCACCCCCCCCTCTTAGTACTCTTGATCCTAACAATCTTATCCATGTCTGCCCTTTCTTCAAGAGTCCTTATGAATATACTTCTAGAAAGCAATATCCCATGTCACGGCATGAGATCTCTCTTGAAATTTTTCATCCTAAACCTTTTAACAATGGTGTCTATATACCTAGATTGAGACAAGCTAAGCATTCTTTTGGATCTATCTCTATAGATTTGAATCCCTATGATGTAGGATGCTTCTTCTAAGTCTTTTATGGAAAAATGTTTAGATAGCCAAGCCTTTACTATGGAAAACATTCCTACATCATTACTAATGATTAGGATGTCATCCACATACAACACCAAAAAGGTTATAGTGTTCACACTTACCTTCATGAACATACAAGGCTTGATGAGGATAATAAATGGCGACAAGACCTGCGCATACGTCAGTTGTCCCGGACGACGCCACACGCCTCAAATGACTCGGCGGAACCTGGTCAGATGAACCAGAACGCGCACCGAGGCCCATTAACGACCTGTTCAGACTCGATCCTTCACGCCACGCCAACACCAGTGTCAGACGCTACCAGAAGTATAAGCTTGCTCCCTGCAAGTGGACATATCAGGAAACAGTAAGCTTCCCTATAAATACCCCTGCATTCCAAATGGAAAGGAGGGGGAACACTAACATAGAAAGGAGGGGGAACACTAACATAGATAACAAACTCCACTCCACATTACTAACTTGATCGTCGGAGGGGTCGGGCTGAGCTTCCGACTCGACCTGTGTGCAGGTGAGGAGATGAAGATATTTCCCCGGGACGCAAGGAGAGGGCGCCTTCCCCCCGGGACATCCCGACGAACCCAGACGTGATCCGATCCGTGCGGTCGGTCACTTCGGCAATCCCGAGAGACCTCGAGCAAAGATCACCGCCATTCAGCCCCGAACCAAGCCGCGTCGGCCCTGAGACATGGCACAAAGTTGTTTACACCAACAGATTGGCGCTAGAAGGAGGGCCCTGAATGTCGAGGGATCCCCTAACCGACCCCGACGAAGCCCCTGCCGAGGGACTATTCTTAGCGGGGGCGCCGACCGAGCACCCCTCGCGCAACGAGCCGAGGGCGGACGATCCCGCACGACCTCAGAACGCTATTGGCATTTGTTCAACGACCCGGGCCTACTTCCCCCCGAGGGCGCCCCGAGTGTCCCCTCACTCGTGTCATCTGAAGCCTTTCAGGACCTCGCCCTTCAAGTCCGGGCCTTGGCAGGAATGGTGCAGACGGTAATCCCGCTCGTTTCCCATGCGACAAACCCATCGGTGGCCCAGCTTGTGCGTCAGTTGGACCCGCCTACACCAGCTCACGCGACTGCCTCGGCCCCCCCCGGTTCATCCTTGGCTCGGGTGTTTCCACCGGGAAATCGGGCAGGGGAAAACCCTCTCGGTCGACCCGAGCAGGAGCCGATGTCGGCTGAATCAACGGGCTCTATCCGGGCCCAGCTGCACTTTCTCAGTCAATGACTTGAAGATGTACGGAGAGAGGTCCGGACCTCAAAGGGGGACCCTAGGGACGAGGCGCGCCGGGGGTCACCATTCGTGGTCGAAATACGGGATCACCCGGTGCCCGCGAACTTTCGACTCCCCTCCCTGGACGCCTAGGACGACACCACCGACCCTGCCGACCACGTGGCCGCCATTCGGGCTCAGATTGCGTTATACGGAACATCTGACGCTCTGATGTGCAGGGCGTTTCCTACGACCCTGAGAGGCTCGGCCCGCGCTTGGTACAGTAGTTTGAAGACCGGGGGAATCACCTCTTTCGACCAACTCACCGAGGAGTTCGAGCTCAACTTCTTGGCTTTGGCTCGACCAAAGCCATCCATCGCCCTGCTCCTCGGGCTGAACCAAAAAGAGGACGAACCTCTCTCTCGTTTTGTGAACCGATTCGCCACTGAAATCCGAGGCTTATCAGGTGCTCACCCCTCTTTATTGATGCAGGCATTTATGGTAGGTCTCGGTCCCTCTAGGTTCTTTTGGTCCCTCGTGGAACGACCTCCCTTCGCTGTCTCGGAAATGCTCCAGCGAGCCAATCACTATGTCGCGGGAAAAGCCTGGATGACCGGGAGACGCGAGGAGAATAAAAGGCCCCGGACGGAACCACCGATTGGGCAGCTAGCTGGTCTGCTGAAACGTAGACCGGACCGATCCAACCCGATCGTACGGAGGTCGCCCTCCCTTGCTTTGGGAACATCCCGAACTCAGATATTCCTCTAAATACAGGGGAAGGGGCTGCTACAAACCCCCCCCCCCCGATGAGGAACCCCCGGCAACTCATGGACAAAACGAGATATTGCCGCTTCCATCGACAGAATGGGCATGATACGGAAGAGTGTCGCGAGCTGAAGCGACAGATCGAGGAGCTAATTCAAAGGGGGCATCTTGGCCACTACATACGGCAAAATAAAGAGCTTTCATCGCGACCCGAGGGCCTCGTCAAAAGGCAGATTGATGTGATCATGGGCGGCCCTGCGTCCAGGGGAAACAGTATGACTGGGCGGAAAGCATACGCCCGCGCCCCAACACCCGAAGACCCCGGACGCGGGCCCGCGCCCAAGGTCACGTTTCCAGCTGAGAGAGCCGAACCTCCCGAACATGATGATGCGCTAGTGGTGGACGCCAGAATCGCCAACGCACGAGTAAAAAGGATCATGGTCGACACCGGGAGTTCGGTCTACATCCTTTATTTGGACGCATTCTAGAAGCTCGGGCTTTCCCGCGACGCCCTGGTGCCTATGAGCTCGGCGCTCACCGGATTCACCGACGAATAAATTTCGCCATTAGGCATGACCGTCCTGCCCTTAACCCTCGATGAAGCACCGAGGACGAAGACGGTGATGACAACCTTCTTGGTGGTCGACCTCCCTACCACGTACAATGCAATCCTAGGATGCCCCACCCTCAACAAGTTCAGAGCAGTCATCTCTACCTACCACCGGACTGTGAAGTTCCCGACCCGCGCGGGGTTCGAAGAGGCCAAGGGAAACCCCCACGAGTCAAGGCGATGCTACTTGACCGCGATCTCCCTGCACAGGAGGAGGAGGGCCGAGCTCCTGCTTGAAGACCCTTGGGAAATAAAAAAGTTATCCTCACACCCCGAGCCAACGGGACCTACCGTTGATGTGCCCTTGTAGGACGGGCGTCCGGATGAACTGTCAAGGTCGGGTCGGAACTTCCTGAGCATGATCGTGCCTAGCTCATCAACCTCCTCCAAAAGAACGTCAATGTCTTCGCCTGGTCTCCCACTTACATGGCAGGTGTGGACTGTTAGGATCGGAGTGGCAACTAAGAGGGGGGGGGGGGGGGGTGGTGAATTAGTGCAGCGGATTAAAACGTCGGTTTTGACAAATCTTTCATACGATAAAAATCGAACTCAGAAGTGCTTAACTTGAAAGCATATTCGCAAAGTTGTGCAGCAAAGGTAATGAGGAAATAAAGCAAGTAAGAAGGTTTGCAGTAATGTAAATAGCAGTAATGAAATGCAAACCAGAGATTATGCCGATTTTAAAGTGGTTCGGTCAAATGACCTACATCCACTTGCAAGGCCACTTTTCGATAAGGCTCCCACCTTCCACTAGCAAATCTCTTGAAGGGGAAGGGTAAGGGTAAATACCCCTCTTACAACTTTTTACAAGCGGTTCACTCTCTTACAGATTTTCAGTAAGAAAGAAGGAGGTGAACACTAGCAAATTGAAAACAAGACTAGCTAAGACTTTTCTAAGACCTTTCTCTCAATCAATTGCTTCTCAAAAAGTTGTAATCTCAGTTGAGATTTGAGGGGTATTTATAGGCCTCAAGAGGATTCAAATTTGGGCTCCAAAATTTAAATTCTCTTTGGTTCTCGATGCTAGCGGTGCCACCGCCTGTCAGTGTCTGACACTGACAGTGGACTGGCGGTGCCACCGCCCAGCCAAGCAGTGCTAGGTGGTGCAACCGCCTAGTCTGGCAGTGCCACCGCCAGACCCTCCAGTTCACTAGTTGGGCTTTAAATTTAGCCCAAACCAAGTCTAATTTTGGGCCCAGTTGACCCCTAACCAGGATATAGGATTATCTCTTAATCCTAATCCTAATTACATGTGAACTACATAACTAAAAACATCCTAAGCAAGTTTTCAACCGCGAACGTCGAGTCTTGTTTCGGCGAGCTTTCCGACGAACTTCTTCCGACGGACTCCCAGCAAGCTCCCGATCTTGTGATGACCTTAACGAGTAGCCGAGCCTTCTCGGTGATCTTCGTGAACCTCCGACGATCTCTTCGCATGAACTTTCGAAAATTTCGACAGGTTCCCGATTTCTTCTCGGTTGGTTCTGGCAGCATCTCTGACGATTCTTCGGACTCCTAAACGTCCATCGAACTTGACTCCGGTATTCTTGCTTTGTGTTTTCTGGTTATCGTAGTTAATCCTGCACACTTAACTCAATAATATGGATTAGATCAATTAACCCATCAATTGATTTTATCATCAAAATCTGAGATTCAACAATCTCCCCCTTTTTGATGATGACAATCAATTGACGACGGAGTTAAACATAACTCCCCCTATCTATATGCCATATTCTGAGAAGATAAAAACACTTGAATTCCATCCCATTGAATTCATGCATAAACCAATAAGTTCTAACCGTAGAACTTATCGTTATTCTCATCAAGCAATAATAAATATGAAACTTCGATGAAAATCATTTTCAAGTCGAATGATAAGAGACAATTTTTACTACGACAGGAGATAAAGATTTTCAAAACGAATTTCATGATATAGATGTAAGGCATACTTTCAATATGATCAATCAATCTTACGATATTCTTAAGGATTTTGCAAGGCATATAAGATATTTATATTATACAAGCTCTTGTAATTCATATAAGTCATGTTATCGATGCGCATAAGACATTTTCATTAAGTCATGCTATTGAAATGGTATAAGTCATCACTTAGTCATCACTTCTCCCCCTTTGTCATCAACAAAAAGGGAATGAGACTTGAAGCACATAATTTGTGATTTTAACATCAGGAATTCAGCATTGATCATACAAAAATTTATCATTCAAAATTAAGTATGCTAAAATATTTACGCAGAGTTCATCCATTTTATCAAATCTCTTCTTTCTATAAATAACAAAAATTGTAGGTGTACAAGGAAGAGATTGTGATTAAAAAAAAAATTCAAGTAGTAACTCCAATAAGTCAAGATCATAATTCGAATACAAACTCATTCAAATTCAAATCGTCAACTTGAAACTCATAATCAAGCCATCAAAATCAATTTCGAGATTCACAAAATATCATAAATCTTGATCAGATGGGAGCGGTGTTTGACTCAAGATAGGATAAGGTAATTTAACGTGTCATTTAGAATCGAAAGAGAAGGATCAAATTCACCGAGGAACGGAGAGAGGATTAAAAAAACTTTACGAAAAATCCATTCAAACAAGTTTATTCTTAGGGACAATTTAACATACCTAATTCTCTTCTAATGAATTCAAATTGGTCTTCATTCAAAGCTTTTATAAATATATCTGCTAATTTATGCTTTGTGTCAATGAATTCTAGAACAACATTATTGTTAAAGACATGATCGCGTATGAAATGATGCCTAACGTCGATGTGCTTAGTTTTAGAGTGCTGAATTAGAGTTTTAGTAAGACATATGGCACTAGTATTATCACATTTTATGGCAACGTTTTTGAAGTGAATTCCATAGTCTTATAATGTATTTTTCATCCAAACAACTTGTGCACAGCATGCACTTGCAGCAATGTATTCGGCTTCCGCTGTAGATAGTGCAACTAAATTTTGTTTCTTGGAAGTCCAAGAAACAAGTGCATGTCCTAAAAATTGGCATGTTCCGGATGTACATTTTCTATCTATCTTGCATCCGCCAAAATCGGCATCTGCATAAGCTATTAAATCGAATTTTTCAGATTTTGGATACCACAATCCTAAATTTGGAGTTCCTTTAAGTTACCTAAATATTCTTTTAACACTTCGCGGTGAGGTAGAGTAGACTACATATCATTCCCCTATATATTTTTTTATCAAAATTTTCACTATTTTCATCCACATCTAACTTAGTCGAAGTACTCATAGGGGTGTTTATTGCTTTTGAATTATCCATGTTAAATCATTTTAACAATTCTAATGTATATTTAGATTGGTTAAGAAATATACCATCACTAAATTGTTTGATTTGTAATCCCAAAAAGAAAGTTAATTCACCCATTAAACTCATTTCAAATTCATGACTCATACATTTGGCAAATGATTCACATAGTGATTCATCCGAAGAGCCAAAAATAATATCGTCAACATAAATTTGTACAATAAGAAAATTATTTTCAAAATATTTGATAAACAATGTAGTATCAACCTTGCCTTTGGTAAAATTATTTAAAATAAGAAAGGAACTAAGCCTTTCATACCAAGCTCTAAGAGCTTGTTTCAAGCCATAGAGAGCCTTAGTCAATTTGAATACATGGTTAGGAAGAAGAGAATTTTCAAATCCGAGAGGTTGTTCGACATATACTTCTTCGGAAATAAAACCATTCAAGAAAGCACTTTTGACATCCATTTGAAACAGTTTAAAATTATTACTACTAGCATAGGCAAGGAGCATCCTTATGGTTTCTAATCGAGCCACGGGAGCGAAGGTTTCTTTGTAATCGATACCTTCTTCTTGGTTGAAACCTTTGGCCACTAATCTAGCCTTGTTTCTAACCATGATACCATTTTCGTCTTGCTTGTTTCTAAAGACCCATTTAGTACCAATGACTAAATGGTCACTAGGTCTAGGAACAAGCTTCCATACCTTATTCCTCTCAAATTGATTTAATTCCTCTTGCATTGCAATAACCCAAAAATCATCTTTTATGGTCTCGTCAATGCATTTAGGTTCGATTTGAGAAAGGAAAGCAGCATTAGCACAAAAATTCTTGAAAGAGGAATGAGTTTGAACCCCTTTTGATGTATCTCCTATAATTTGCTCCTTTGGATGAGCATCTATATACTTCCATTCCTTGGGTAAGGAAATTTCGGAAGAAGGTGCATCCAAGTTGCTATTTTGAGGAGGGGGTTCATTTAGATTCAAATTATAAAAACTAAGATCATCATCAAAATCATTTTTCTTTAAATTAGAAATTTCATTAAAAACTACATGAATAGACTCTTCGATTACTAAGGTTCTTTTGTTGAAAACTCGAAAAGCCTTAGAAACGGAAGAGCAACCAAGAAAGATGCCTTCATCGGATTTAGCATCAAATTTTCCTAAGGCATCCCTTTCATTCAAAATAAAGCATTTACAACCGAAAACTTTAAAATAGGAAATATTTAGTTTTTTGTTATTCCATAATTCATAGGGAGTTTTTGATAGGGATGGTCTTATTAGGACCCTATTCATGATATAGCAAGTCGTATTTACGGCTTGGGCCTAAAAATACTTGGGTAGACTATGTTCATTTCACATCGTTCTTGCCATTTCTTATAGGTTTTTATTTTTTCTTTCCACTACTCCATTTTGTTGGGGATTCCTCGGAGTGGAGAAGTTGTGATTGTATCCATTAACTTCACAAAAATTTTGAAAGTCACGGTTTTGAAATTCACCACCGTGATCACTCCGAATTGATGAAATCATGAAACCTTTTTCGTTTTGATTGAGTTTACAAAATTTAGAGAAACACTTGAAACAATCACTTTTGTGAGCTAAGAAATAGGTCCAAGTGTATTTAGTATAGTCATCCACAATTACAAATGCATATTTGCTTCCTCCTAGACTTGTCGTGTTAATTGGTCCAAATAAGTCCAAATGAATCAATTGTAATGGTCTAGTGGTGCTAATTTGAGTTTTTGGTTTGAAACTAGTTTTTATTTGTTTACCTAGTTGACATGCATCGCATACTTTGTCCTTAATAAACTTTATATTTGGAATTCCTCGCACTAATTCTCTAGATGAGATCTTAGATATTAGTTTCATGCTTGCATGGCCTAGTCTCCTATGCCAAAGCCAAGCATCATCATTTAAAGCAGAGAAGCACATTTCATTACTTAGTTCATCAAGGTTGATGGTGTAGACATTATTTTGTTTTAATGCAATCATAGTTATGTTATGATTTGGTTTTTCAATAATACACACATTTGATTCAAATCTAACGATATAACCTTTATCGCATAATTGACTAACACTCAAGAGATTATGTTTCAATCCATCAACTAGTAAGACATCATCAATAGAAAATTTTAATTTGTTACCTATGGTTCCCTTACCAATGATTTTGCCTTGGTTGTTGTCTCCGAAGGTGACGTACCCTTCTTCTTTGCTAGTGAGCATAGAGAAATGAGATGGATCGCCAGTCATATGTCTTGAGCATCTACTATCTAGATACCATCTCTTGCTCCTAGCTTGTGATGGTGTATGTTTCTATAAGAAGGGATTATTTTTAGGTACCCATTTTCTTTTGGGTGCCGTAAAAACTGATTTAACTTGTTCATCATATTGTATAGAATTGATCATGGTTCCTTTAGGAACCCAAATTAGTTTGTTCGGACTAATTTTCTTGAATGGACATTTATAAGTTTTATGTCCATATTTGCAACAAAAGTTGCAATTGCTTTGGTGCCGAACATGTAAGATAGGGCCTTTAATGAAGGTGGTTGGATTTTGGTGAGGACTTCTCACAAATCCGATTCCACTTCCTTTAGGAATGTGACCCTTATTTGTAAGGATCATGTTCAAAGACTTACTACCAACCTCGAATTTCTTCAAGGTGTCATTAAGTAGCAAGTTCTCCTTTTGGAAAGATTCTAGATCATGGCATTTTATACATGGAGCTAAACTATCATGATATTCAGTTTTTAATTTATCGATATCACAAGTGAGACTATCATGCTCCTTTTTTAGCAATTTGTATTTTCTACTAATTGTCTTACATTCATCAAATAACTCATGGAAGGCATTTAGTAATTCATGATAAAGTAAATCTGCATCAATTAAATTCGTTACCTCTTCTCCGATGGCCATTAGGGCGTAATGAGCAACTTGCTTGGTGTTGGACTCCTCTTCTTCGGACACGCTTAAATCATCCCACGTTGCCTTGAGCGCCTTCTTCTTTGATGTTCTCTTTTTGGCTTGAGGACAATCGTTCTTGTAGTGTCCCGATTTTTTGCACTCATAGCAAATCACTTGGTCCTTCTTGTGTTCGAATTTATTTTTTATATTATTTTTAAATTTGTTCTTTCTTAAATATTTTTTAAATTTTTGAGTCAAAAGTGCAATGTCATTGTCACTATCCTCATCACTTGATGTTCCTTTCAAGTGGTCTTCTTGTGATGTGAGTGTCATATCCTTCCTGTTCTTTGGAAGGGGGTTCTCGAGCTCGTCATGAGCTTGACATGTCATTTCGTAGGTCATTAGAGACCCAATAAGTTCTTCAAGAGGGAATGTTTTAAGGTCTTTAGCCTCTTGAATGGTCGTAACTTTTGGATCCCAACTTTTAGGGAGGGATCTTAAGATTTTAGTTACTACTTCAAAGTTAGTAAAATCTTTACCAAGAGCTTTGAGTCCATTGATGACATCCGTGAACCGGGTATACATATCTCCGATGTACTCACTTGGTTTCATTCGGAAAAGTTTATAAGAGTGCACAAGGATGTTGATTTTGGACTCTTTCACTCGGCTAGTGCCTTCATGAGTGACCTCAAGAGTTCTCCAAATATCAAAAGCCGAATCACAAATTGAAACACGATTAAATTCATTTTTGTCTAGTGCACAAAACAAGGCATTCATAGCCTTTGCGTTTAAAGCAAAAACCTTCTTCTCTGATTCATTCCATTCGCTCATCGGAAGAGAAGATTTTTGAAATCCGTTTTCAACAATAGTCCAAAGCTCGAAATCCATGGAAATGAGAAAGATCCTCATATGAGTCTTCCAATAAGTATAATCTGACCCATTAAACAAGGGTGGACGTGTGATAGAATGACCCTCATGTATGCCGAAGTAAGCCATCTCTCTTGGGTATCAAACCAAATATGAGAGTGAGCCTAGCTCTGATACCAATTGTTAGGATCGGAGCAGCACTAAGAGGGGGGGGGTGAATTAGTGCAGCGGATTAAAACGTCGGTTTTGACAAATCTTTCGTACGATAAAATTCGAACTCGAAAGTGCTTAACTTGAAAGCGTATTCGCAAAGTTGTGCAGCAAAGGTAATGAGGAAATAAAGCAAGTAAGAAGGTTTGCAGTAATGTAAATAGCAGTAATGAAATGCAAACTAGAGATTACGCTGATTTTAAAGTGGTTCGGTCAAATGACCTACATCCACTTGCGAGGCCCCTCTTCGATGAGGCTCCCACCTTCCACTAGCAAATCTCTTGAAGGGGAAGGGTAAATACCCCTCTTACAACTTTTTACAAGCGGTTCACTCTCTTACAAATTTTCAGCAAGAAAGAAGAAGGTGAACACTAGCAAATTGAAAACAAGACTAGCTAAGACTTTTCTAAGACCTTTCTCTCAATGAATTGCTTCTCAAAAAGTTGTAATCTCAGCTGAGATTTGAGGGGTATTTATACGCCTCAAGAGGATTCAAATTTGGGCTCCAAAATTTGAATTCTCTTTGGTTCCCGATGCTGGCGGTGCCATCGCCTATCAGTGGCGGTGCCACTGCCTGTCAGTGTCTAACACTGACAGTGGACTGGCGGTGCCACCGCCCAGCCAAGTGGTGCCACTGCCCAGCTCTCGGGTGCTGGGCGGTGCAACCGCCCAGTCTGGCAGTGCCACCGTCAGACCCTCCGGTTCACTGGTTGGGCTTTAAATTTAGCCCAAACCAAGTCTAATTTTGGGCCCAATTGGCCCCTAACCAGGATATAGGATTATCTCTTAATCCTAATCCTAATTACATGTGAACTACATAACTAAAAACATCCTAAGCAAGTTTTCAACTGCGAACGTCGAGTCTTGTTCCGGCGAGCTTTCCGACGAACTTCTTCCGACAGACTCCCAGCAAGCTCCCGATCTTGTGATGACTTTAACGAGTAGCCGAGCCTTCTCGGTGATCTCCGCGAACCTCCGACGATCTCTTCGGCGAACTTCCAAAAATTTCGACAGGTTCCCGATTTCTTCTCGGTTGGTTCCGGCAGCATCTCCGACGATTCTTCGGACTCTTAAACGTCCATCGAACTTGACTCCGGTATTCTTGCTTTGTGTTTTCTGGTTATCATAGTTAATCCTGCACACTTAACTCAATAATATGGATTAGATCAATTAACCCATCAATTGATTTTATCATCAAAATCTGAGATTCAACATAGACCCTGAAGTATCTCAACACCACCTGTGCATTTCCCCTGATGCACGGCCGGTAAAGCAGAGGCCCCGGCGTCTCGCTCCCGAATGCCAGCAGGTCATTCGGGGTGAAGTAGAATGACTCCTGGCGGCCGGCTTCATTGAGGAAGCCAAATACCCATGCTGGTTATCCAATGTAGTCCTCGTGAAGAAACCCAATGGAAATTGGAGAATGTGTGTTGACTACACCGATCTCAATCGTGCTTGTCCGAAGGACTGCTACCCCCTCCTGCGAATCGACCAGTTGGTCAACGCGACGGCTGGTCATGCCCGTCTTTCATTCATGGACGCCTTCTCTAGTTACAATCAAATCAGGATGGCACCCGAGGACTAGTAGCATACAACGTTCCTCACCGACCAAGGAGTCTACTTCTACAAAGTTATGCCGTTCGGACTGAAGAACGCCGGGGCTACGTATCAAAGAACCGTGAATAAAATGTTTGCTCACTAGATCAGGAGAAACATGGAGGTCTACTTCGACGATATGATTGTGAAAAGTCGCACAACCACAGCTCACCTGTCCGACTTGGCCAAGACATTCAACACACTGCAAAGGTACAACATGCGGCTCAACCCCGCCAAATGCGCCTTCGGCGTCAACTCAGGAAAATTCCTCGGGTTCATCATACACGAAAGGGGAATCGACATAAACCCCGACAAGGTACGGGCAATCACCGACATGCAGGCCCCTCGGACAATCAAGGAGTTACAGCGCCTGAACGGGAGGCTCGCCGCCCTGTCAAGGTTCTTATCCCGATCGGGCGACCGGTGCCTACACTTCTTCCGGGCCCTGAAGAATCCTAAAGAGTTTGCATGGACGGCGGAGTGCGGGGAAGCCTTCGCCCGCATAAAGGAGCACCTGGCCTCCCTCCCTCGCCTCACTTCGGTGTCCCCTCGGTAAAAGCTCGGTATATACCTAGCTGCCTCCCAAAATGCAGTAAGTTTGGTCCTGATCAAGGAGGCCTCTGGAGGACAGCAATTGGTTTACTACACTAGCCACGTCCTTAACGGACCCAAGGAGCAATACCCCCCCATTGAGAAGCTGGCGCTGGCGCTCGTGCTGGCCGCCCGGAAGCTGCGCCCCTATTTCCAAGCTCATCCGATCGAGGTAATCACCGATCAGCCGCTCCGGCAAGTGTTATCTAAATTTGACCTAGCAGGTCGCCTCCTCAAGTGGTCAGTGGAACTCGGAGAGTTCGATATTCGGTACGTCCCGAGGACCACCATCAAAGCACAGGCGGTAGCCGACTTTATCTCGGAATTGACTCAGCCCAAGGGTGAGGAGCCGGAGTGCGTGAAAACGGAGTGGCTCCTCTATGTGGATGGATCGTCCGATTGGGCACGGGGGCCGGGCTGGTATTGGAGGCTCCCGATGGGCGCTCGTTCGAGCGCTCCCTACGCTTTGGGTTCAAGGCCACCAACGACGAGGCGGAGTACGAAGCGCTGCTGGCGGGGCTTAGGCTAGCCGTCGAAATGCAGGTGGATGACATACACGTCCTCATCGACTCGCAGCTGGTTGCCGAGTAGATCGACAGTGGGTATGAGGCCCGGGACCCGACCATGTCGAAGTATCTGGTGGAGGTGAGAACACTCGCTGCCCATTTTTCCCGTTTCGTGTTATCTAGGGTACCCAGGCGCCAGAACGAGCGGGCAGACGCCCTGGCAAGGCTGGCCTTGAGATCAGACCCTTCAGACGAGCCCGGCGTGGAAGAGCTCCCCACCCGCACCGTCACAATTGCAGCGGTGACCACTGCCGACCCGCCGACGACATGGGTGCAGGAGGTGCTACAATTTAAGCGCCATGGCATGCTCCCCGAAGATGAAACCGTAGCCCGGCGCCTGCGCCGAGCCCATGCCCGCTACTGTGAGATCGGTGGCCGGCTATATAGGAGGTCGTACTCGCTCCCCCTCCTACGTTGCCTCGAGCCCGAAGAGGCTAAGTCGATTCTCGCCGAGGTCCACGGCGGTATTTGCGGCGAACACGTAGGTGGACGCACCCTAGCATTTAAGGTGCTCCGACAAGGATACTACTAGCCCACCATGTTCCGAGACGCAAAATTGTACGCGCAAAGGTGCGATGCATGCCAGAGGCATGCACCCACGCCGCGGCAACCGGTAGTGCCGCTTACGCCCGTGGACTGCGCATGGCCCTTCGCGCAGTGGGGAATGGACCTTCTCGGCCCCTTCCCCCCGGCTTTGAGGCAGCGAAGATATATTATCGTCGGGATAGACTACTTCACCAAATGGGTCGAGGCCGAACCATTGGCGGCAATCACGGAGCGTCAAGTGGAGGGATTCGTGTGGAAGAACATCGTCACCCGGTTTGGTCTGCCCAGGGTCATAATTACGGACAACGAGACGTAATTCGCCAGTGCTCGGTTCAAGGGATTCTGCGCAAATTATGGGATACACCTGAGGTTCAGCTCGGTTGCACACCCTCAAACAAATGGGTTGGCCAAGGTAACCAACCGAGCCATTCTGGGCGGTCTCCAGAGGAGGACTCTTGCGGCCCGTTCGGCTTGGGTCGATGAACTCCCGAGCGTCTTGTGGTCCTTGCGGACCACCCCTAAAACCGCAAACGGGGAATCCCCGTACAGCTTGGCGTTCGGCGCAGAGGCCGTCTTGCCCGCTGAGGTGGAGATAGCCACCCCTCGAACGGAGTCCTATGACGAAGGTGCGTCGACCGAGGGTCTCCGGGCCGGATTGGACTTGCTCGAGGAGAGGCGAGCTGACGCGCACCTGAAGGCCCTCTCATATAAAAGAGCTGTGGCCAGGATTTATAATAGGAAGGTACGTCCCCGACCTATTAGACTGGAGGATCTGGTGCTACGCAGGGCCGAGGTGAGTAACCTAACCCGAGCACACGGTAAACTCTCCCCCAGATGGGAAGGACCCTATCGAGTCGTCGGGGTCGTTCGACCGGGCACGTACCGGCTCGCCACGATGGATGGCTGTCCTTTACCAATGACATGGAATGTCCAAAACCTTAAGAAATTCTACGTGTAAAGAGAATAGAAGATTGGCAACATGAGAAAATGTTCTTTTATTTGAGAATAGTTAATATTACAGGACTCGACCCCGACTTACAGACCGACCGACACCTTAGGAAAAAAAAAACCAACAAAAAATACAACTCTTTTTATTCCTTTGGGATGTCCAGACGGTCATCGAAGGGGACGTCCTCGGGCATGTCCACCTCAAGATCCTCGGGGTGAGGGGTGAAGGGGTCCTCCTCCACCTCGAGGCCTAGGTGGTGCGCACGGAAGCGGGACGTGGCGATCCGGTATCCGTATTCGAAGGAAACCCGCCCCGTGCGCGTCAGCCCGAGTTCGAACCCCTCGGACTTCTTGTATGTCTCGATTAGCTCCTTGTCCTTGTCGGGTCGGAGGCGAGCCTCCTCGGCAAGTGCTTCAGAAGCCGCCCTCGCCTCCGCCTTCACCTCCTCCAGTTTCTTGCTAAGGGTGCCCGCCTCCGTCTTCAACAGACGGAGCTCGGTCCGCTCCACCCTTATGGTTTTTTGGAGCTCCTTATTCGAGTTCCCGGATGCTTCGAGCTCCGACCTGAGGCGAGCCGCCTCCGCCTCCGTGTTCGCCACGTGCTTCTCGGCGGCCGCCACGGCTTTCGGGCCTCCTCGACTTGGCAACGGAGCTCGGCGTTGCGGCTGATGAGGCCCCCGATGACTCGACCGGCGTCACGCACCCAGTCCATCAGGGTCGTAGCGTAACAAAGGCCCTGTAAGAGGGAAGACGAGTCAGGAAGAGCAGCGTCGGATGAGTAACCCAAGGTGGGAGGTGAAGCACTTACCCAGGTCAAAGACTTGGCGGACTTGCCAAGCAAAGCCTCCGAGGGTAGGGTGTATAAATCCCGAGCCATGTCGGGATGAAGGGTGCCCCGGAGGAATGCCGCGAAGGATTCCCCTCTGGCCCACATGTTGTCCCCCCGGGACAGGCCTCCCCAGCGGGCGACCAGGGGGTCGCTTTCCTCCCCGGTTGGGATCTCGCCAACCAGCCACGTCAGGAACGACTCCTCGTCCCCTGCGGGCAGTCAGCACAGGTCGCGCACGGAGGGAGGGCGCGGGCCCTTCCCTGCCGCCTGCCGACTGGGTCCGGCCTCGCCTCAACGGGGGCCCGCTTCAGCCCCCTTGGAGGGTGCTGTCTTTGCCTTCTTCCGAGGGCACCCGGCCTCGACCTCCAATGGGGCGTCCTTCGAGCCGGGCTTCGGGTCGGCTGACGGGGTTGGAGGGGGAGCTTGCGACGCCTGACTGCCTAGAAGCGATTGAAGGTTCACCATTTCTGCAAGAAATAGGAAAAATATTAGTACTAGGATTGAGCCATGCAATGTCCGAACCTAACGTTACTGACGTACCACCCGGAGGCGTCGGGCTGAGACCCGCCTCGACCAACCATTGCTCGGTCATGTTCCGGATGGCCTGGGAGCTAGGGAGAACCTCTTTAAGCCTCCCCAGATCCCGGCGCTCTGCTTCACTCAGGCTCGGGACGGTGTTATCGATCGCCCTCGTGGACCACCGAACCCCGAAGCCCCGGTCCTTTACACAACTAACATAAAAAAACCTTCCCTTCCAACCTTTGTTGTTGGAAGGGGCCCCCCCGACTCGAAAGCTCGTCCGGGCAGATAGAAAGTAACCCCCCGGCCCTTTAGAAAGATTATAACAAGAGAGGAATAGGTTGAGGGAGGGGGTGATGTTGGCTTAGTGGCATTCCCCCAGGAACACCACTAGATAGCGCCAGGAGTTCGACGCCACCAGGGACGGCGAAATCTGCCAGAAAGAAATGCAGGACACGATAAGTGGATGCAAGGGAAGGCGCAGCCCCGCCTCCAGGGCGTCTAAGGTTAGTGCAAAACCCTTCGGGACCGAGTCATAGGCCCATTGTCCCAGTTCGGGCGCGCTGAGGATATAGTCCTCCGGGATACTATAGCGTTCCCGGAGTCCCCTCAGCAATGACCCACCCACAGTGGAGTCCAGGTCATGCAGCCACATCAAGACCTCGAGGGCCCGCGCCGCTTCCCCATTGGAGGACTGAACGGGGGACGATGGAGGACATCTCTCCCTAGCTCCGTGGGAAGAGGAAGAAGAAGAGGGAGGAGAGGATGTCATCCTCACTGACCTTAATGGGGAGGAACTACTGGGAAAACTAAGGCGACGCAGGAGGCGAGGAGGACGACTGGAAAGAAGACGACAATACCTGAAGGAGAGGACTCAGCAGCGAGAGATAGGAACGAAGCCGGGCGTTCGCTATTTAAGGGAGATATCCCGCCAGAACCAGCGCCCCTTCGCCTCCCGAGAATGGGCAGCAGCCCACCCGCGCACGTGCATAACCGTCATGTCACGTCAGGAATGCCGAAGGACGCCCCGCCATAATGAAAGCCTGACATGGCGATTCCGCTGAAGCGGCAGAGCCTTGACGCCTCGATCTCGACGTCCAAAAGTGTGCGACATAAGCAACCAGCTCCCCCTTAGAGAGGAAATCAGACACAGTAGTTTTTGGCCCCCGCCACTGTTAAGTGGGTAGGGGGGACGACAGCATAAGTAGCTCCTCGGGCCAGCCCGCCTACATTGTGCTCCTCGGCTGCATGTTGCCTGAGACACGCCTACGCGGCCTGCCCGCCTACGTCGTGCTCCTCGGCTGCATGTTGCCCGAGACACGCCTACACGGCCTGCCCTACATGTTGCCCGAGACACGCTTGCGCGGCCTGCCCGCCTGCGTCGTGCTCCTCGGCTCCGTGCTCCCCGAGACACGCCTGCGCGGCCTGCCTGCCTACGTCATGCTCCTCGGTCGCAGGTTGCCCGAGACACACCTATGCAGCTAGCCTGCCTGCGTCGTGCTCCTTGGCTCCGTGCTCCCCGAGACATGCCTGCGCGGCCTGCCCGCCTGCGTCGTGCTCCTCGGCTCCGTGCTCCCCAAGACATGCCTGCGCGGCCTGCTCACCTGCGTCGTGCTCCTCGGCTCCATGCTCCCCGAGACCACGGCCTCCGCTCGGTCTGCTCTACTGGGTGTGCTCCTTGGTCGCACGCCACCCGGGTTCACCGCTGCACACCCGACCCTTCAAAGACGAAGCCATGCCTCGGACCCCCCCATTTACGGCATGACTTCCTTCGGGGGGGGGGGAATATGATGAGGATAATAAATGGCGACAAGACCCGCGCAGACGTCAGCTGTCCCGGACGACACCACACACCTCAAACGACTCGGTGGAACCTGGTCAAACGAACCAAAACGCGCACCGAGGCCCATTAACGACCTGTTCAGACTCGATCCTTCACGCCACGCTAACACCAGTGTCAGACACTACCAGAAGTATGAGCTTGCTCCCTACAAGCGGACACATCAGGAAACAGTAAGCTTCCCTATAAATACCCCCGCATTCCAAACGGAAAGGAGGGGGAACACCAACATAGATAACAAACTCTACTCCACATTACTAACTTGATTGTCGGAGGGGTCGGGCCGAGCTTCCGACCCGACCTGTGTGCAGGTGAGGAGACGAAGCTATTTCCCTAGGACACAAGGAGAGGGCGCCTTCCCCCCGGGACATCCCGACGAACCCAAACGTGATCCGATCCGCGCGGTCGGTCACTTCGGCAATCCCGAGAGACCTCGAGCAAAGATCCCCGCCATTCAGCCCCGAACCAAGCCGCGTCAGCCCCGAGACACGGCACAAAGTTGTTTACACCAACAAGACTCATCTTCATTCTTAACAAAATCAAAAGATCTAATCGCCTCATAAAATCTTATGTTCCAATTACGGAAAACTTGCTTTAGTCAATAGATTGATCTAAGCAATCTACATACCTTATCTGGATTTTCTTTGGATATGAATCCCTTAAGCTATATCATATACACCTCCTCCTCGAGGTTGCCATTGGGGAACATAATTTTCACGTCCATCTATCAGATCACATAATCATAGTGTGCTGTAATAGCTAATAGAATTCAGATAGATTTTAGCATGACTATGGGTGAGAAGGTTTCATCATAGTCAACACTTTACCTTTAACGATACCCCTTAGCCACTAGTTTTGCTTTATAGGTCTCATCTATTCTAATTTTCTTTTTGAAGATCCGCTTGCAACTAATAGGTATAATACCCTTGGGTGCATCAACGGTTGAATCTTAAATTTTGATAATAGAATCAATTGATGAGTTTACGATCAAATATATGGTTTGAGAAAAGTGATACAGGTAACCTCAATAAAAAAAAAGATAAAATGATTAAAATAGAAGAATCAAATATTGGGCCAGAGTCAAACATCAGGCATAAGGCCGGAAGAATCAAACACTACACAAAGATTGAATGTTGGGTCGGAATCAGAAATGTCTATCTATTTTTAATATATTTCTATATTTTCTAATGTAAAAGAAAACAGAATTTCATTTCGGTACATTTTGGTCTCATCATTGAACAAATTTCATATGCAGTAACAATCCAATCAGTGCTTCTCTGGCTATTATATTATAAGTCTGTATCTTTCTATTTGATTCAATCTTCTTCAATACATTGGCACCATGTAAACTGCAAGTAGCCGTTGCTGCTCTTTTGCATACTATTATAAATCGCTGTTAGGTGTATCCTATCAATCTAATTCTTACTCCTCGCATGTGCATGATGACATATATTATGTCTCTACCTTTATAGTAACTTATGTGAGACCTTTCTTGTTGTACCCACATCCATCCAAACTAGGTCACTTCGGTGGTCCAATGCAAGGGCCATTACACCCTCGCGGCACAATAATTTGTCGGTAAGGTAGCCCCAAGGCTGAGTTTATAGCCATGTGTCGTATGCAAACATTTTATATATATATATATATATATATATATATATATATAAACTCAATTTAAAAATAATAGTGATAATAAATTTAATATTATAATTATAAAAAGCTAAAGGATGAGTATAAGATTTAATCTAAGACCTTGCTATTAACAGCAAAGATGATTATTAGCTAAGCTAGCTGATATTTTTTAAAAATTATGGAATGAGATTTTGAACAACATACTAAGATACACTATCATCACAGAAATTTATAATATAAAAAATATGAACCATTAATATAAAATAAGTAAATCGATTACATCATAACAAGACAATGTAAAAATTTGTATAATGAAATTTCAAACCTTCAATTTAAAATAAATGTATTAGATATATCATGATCATGATCAGAGTAATATCGTTAGTTTTATGTGTCATTTTGCCATCTAGTTTTTGTCGGAAAGTGAGCAGTTGAATTTGCTTTCTCACATTTTCTGTACGGCCCTTTAATAGGCCGTTGGGATGTCAAGCTCGTGGAGAAGACAATGGGCAATAAACCAAACAGGAAGCGGAAATGGAGAACAGAATCCAAGACTTCGAGGCGCAAAACGACAGCAGCCGACGAGACCCTGAGAAAAAGTCATGCACCGATCTGAATGTCACACGCTACACGCCCTGTTTTCCCAATGAGATGTTCTCATGGTCCAATCCCTCGACTATACCAAAGTGCGCATTGCTCTGTGTTTGTTACCCGAGTCTCAAATTGTGTGCTTGTTTAACATCTCTTAGATGTTGCCTTCATGTCCGTGTGCTAGATCAACTTAATCGTATGCCAACTGTTTGAACTTATGTCTTGCTTACTTCTTCCTCAAGATACGGTGTCTTTCTTATGATGGATTCAGAAGGTTGCTTGACATACTTTAATATGTTATTCGGTTGGGTTTCTCGATTCAGATGATGAAAATGGTACATTAGCTACATTGCCAGCAAATTATTTGCTCCAATAAGTCCATATCTGCGGCTACCACGAAGCTTCATCTTCATCATAAAGAATAGTTCTTTGATTTGTCCATTTGAGACCTTCACAGAGTTCAAAGATACGTTGAACATGATCAGTTTGGATGACGACACCAAGCTCTGTATTCTTCTTACTCTCCTCTCTTATTATTCGAGATATCACAGCACTTGGAAGATGCAACATGCATGGTCATGCACTGTTGCACTGTAGAAAAGCTTGTTCCTACCGCTTGCACCAACCAGAAGTACCTGCTACATCTTTTCTTCCTTGCATGACTAGCTTGAGGATATCCATCTGCTTTGGAGCCATGGAAGCTTGTCTTTGGCTTGAATAAACATTTTTGTCCCAGTATAAAACATTACAAGGTGTTAAAGAAAAAGAAAATAATCATACTTTATCTTGATATAGAATCTGGATGTGTTAGAGCTAGCCCCAGGAAATTTACCACAAGGTATTTTTGGTAACACAACAAAGACAATAAAGCGAAAAGATAAAAGCGACAAAACACCATATTTACGTGGTTCGGTCAATTAACTTTAACCTAGATAACCCAAAGTATAAGTCCAAACTATTTAACTGAGTGTGGACTTAAACTAAAGTAAATACTTAGGTTTTCTTGTGGTGTCTCTGACTTCAAAGCTCAAGCCCTTATTTATAGTTCCAATAGGAGATAACGATCCTGATTTTCCTGATGTGGGACTATGAGACTTGCCAAGCTAACAAATCTCCACATTGGCATGTCCCAACAAAACTTGCTCCACCTTCTTCATAAAAGCCCCAATGGGCAATCACTAATAATGAACACCAATCAAGTCCAAGCACTGCTTGAACTTATAAACCGGAAGAGGCTTCGTAAGCATATCAGTTGGATTGTCCTTCGTATGAATTTTCTGAACAAGGACATTTCCCTCAGTAATAGTATCCCATTTGCATCCAATAATTTTCTTACACGAAGACGACTTCACAAGATCCCAAGTTCTATTTCGAATGAGAGATTCAATTTCTTCATTCATCGCAATCAACCACTTAGCGGAATTATCACAAGAAACTGCATCTGAGTATGAAGTAGGCTCACCAACTTCACTTGTCTCTTCTGCAACAGACAAAGCATATGTAACCAAATTTGGATATCTTTGTAGTGGTCGAATATCTCTCCGTGGTCTATCCTTGGCTATGGAATATTGTTCTTCCTCTAGATCATCTGCATCAGTAGACTCGGGACCATCTACCAGCATTCTTTGAGTAGAAGAGTTCGACTTAAAAGAATCTGAACTACCAATCTCAAGCTCCACCTGCTTCTGCGCACTATCATTTGTACAACTAGTAGAATCCTCTTTGGAAGATAATATAAACAATTCATTAAAAGTAACATCTCTACTGATTATAAATTTTGGGGATTTGGGATCAGAATACCATAATCTGTATCCTTTCACCCTAGAAGCATACCCAAGGAAAATGTATTTTTTAGCTCGAGACACTAATTTTTCTTCATTTATATGCATGTATGCTGGACACCCAAAAATTTTTAAATCAGAGTAATCAGTAGGAGTACCTAACCAAACTTCCTCCGGAGTTTTAAAGTTAAGTGCTACAGAAGGAGCGCGGTTGACAACGTAATAGGCCATATTAATCGCCTCTGTCAAAAGTTCTTTGTCAACCCTACATTTGAGATCATATACCTTGCTCTCTCCAAGAGTTTTCTGTTCATACGTTCGGCCACACCATTTTGCTGAGGCGTCATCCTAACAGTGCGATGCCGAGCGATTCCTTAATTTTTGCAGAATTCATCAAAGTCACCTTCACAAAATTTCATGCCATTATCTGTTCGAAGCCGCTTAATATGTTTACCTATTTGTTTCTCAATCAAAGCCTTCCATTGTTTAAAGGTTAGAAAAACATCATTTTTATGCTTCAGAAAATAAACCCAAACTTTCCTAGAATAATCATCAATGAAAGTCAACATATACCTAGCACCACCCTTAGACTGAACTTGAGCTGGGCCCTAAAGGTCTGAATGAATATAGTCAAGAGTACTTTTTGTTTTGTGAACTACCGGAGAATTGAAGCTGACTCTTTTCTGCTTTCCAAAAATACAGTGTTCACAAAAATCTAGTGGCCCAGTACTCTGTCCACAAAGTAGACCCCTTTTGCTCAATATGCTCAAACCTTTTTCGCTCATATGACCCAAACGCATATGCCATAATTTGGTGATGTCAGAATCAGACAATGATGATGACGACACTGTAACCGAGCCTGTGATAGTAGTTCCCTGCAAAATATATAAGCTACCAGACCTACAAGCTTTCATAACAACAAGAGCACTTCTAAAAACTTTCATAACTCCACCTTCAGCTGTGTACTTACACCCAAGAGCCTCTAGGGTGCCTAAAGAGATGAGATTCTTTTTTAAATCAAGAACATGTCTAACATTAGTGAGCGTCCTCACAATACCATCATGCATTTTAATTCAGATTGTTCCTCTACCAACAACATCACACGCGACATTATTACCCATTAAAATAATTCCACAATTACAAGATTCATATATGAAAAACAAATCCCTATTGAGACACATGTGATAAGAACAACCTGAATATAAAATCCATTCATTTTTAGACATCGTTCTGTCATCAGTAGCAAAGAAAATATTTTCAACATTCTCATCAGATGCTACACTAGCTTCAGTGGACTTAGTAGTTTTCTCAACAAGTTTTCCTTTTTGCTTTAATTTATTTTTTAATTTAAAGCAATTAGCCTTAATGTGCCCCATTTTATGACAATATCTACATTCCAAATTTCTATGTCTGGATTTAGATCTACTACTGTCAAATTCTCTTTTATCCATTCTCCCCCTAACAACCAGACCTTCAGCCTGATTCCCTCTACTTTCCCCAGTGATATTCCTGTCTATCTGCTCCTTAGATTTCAGTGCAGATTTAATTTCTTAATACGAAACTGTTTCTTTTCCATAAATCAAAGTATCACGAAAATACTTAAAAGATTGGGGAAGAGAACACAAGAGTAACAAAGCCTTATCCTCATCATCAATTTTTGCATCTATATTCTCCAAATCCATAACCAAAGAATCAAACTTAATCAAGATGTGAGAGTATAGATGTATCTTCAGTCATCCGAAGCATATATAGACTCTGTTTCAAGTAGAGACGATTCTCCACTATCCTCTTCATGTACAAGGCTTTAAGTTTGTCCCACATGCTTTTAGCCGTAGTCTCCGTAGCTACCTCCCGTAAAACCTCGTCAAAGATATTTAGAATGATGCTTGATCGGGCCTTCTTATCTATACCCGCAAGCTCTTCTTTTGACATATCATCTGGAATGCTCTCGGCTCCCTGTAGTACCAAATCAACTCCGTCTTGAACCAGAATGGCCTCCATCTTGAGTTGCCATAAGCCGAAGTTGACATTTCTGTCGAATTTCTCGACAACAATCTTTGTTATTATCATCGTTGCCAAAAGATCCCAGAACCAAGCTCTGATACCAGTTTGTTAGAGCTAGCCCCAGGAAATTTACCACAAGGTAATTTTGGTAACACAACAAAGACAATAAAGCGAAAAGATAAAAGCGACAAGAACACCAGATTTACGTGGTTCGATCAATTAACTTTGACCTACATCCACGAACAAAAGAGGAGCAAATCACTACTATGAAAAGGGACTATTACAAATGCCTTAGGAAGATGTTCGTAAGCCATAAAACACCTGAAAATACTAAACAAAAAAAATCCAAAGTATAAGTCCAAACTATTAGTGTGGACTTAAACCAAAGTAAATACTTAGGTTTTCTTGTGGTGCCTCTGACTTCAAAGCTCAAGCCCTTATTTATAGTTCCAATAGGAGATAACAATCCTGATTTTCCCGATGTGGGACTATGTGACTTACCAAACTAACATGATGTTTTGATAAGTCGAAACATTCAAATAAATTAAACACGTAACCTACTCAGCTATTGTATGCAGCAAAAAAAGGCCAATTATTTAGTTTTGTTGTTAGTATTCTAGTCACTTCAATCACCTGCCACACACCGAAGGACTTCGTGTGCGCTTCTATAGAAGGTAGAGTCCTCGGAACCAGAGTGTTCCCTAAAAGCCAATGACAATCATGTCCTATGTCATGGAGGGAAACTTCTAACCCGACCCTCCTTTGTCCACATCTTAGTGCTTGTAGATTGACGTGAATAGAACATTATCTAGTCAAATAAACAATTTTTATGAGCAGGTGAGACTACATCAACCTAATATGATAATCTTTTTTTTGCTGTTGTTTTCTCTTTTGGACAATGGTTCTTCAAGGATCAGATAGTCTATCTTGACATGGGAGTGATTTGGAGTGCTTTGCCACTGAAATTGGTTACTGTGCCATCATTTTCTTCATCAAATTTTTTATAACCTTGTTTCATGGGCTTTCTCGTGACAAAATTGTCTTGGATCATTTAGATTTGCTACAAGGTTTTCCTGCTCTGATAATATCATTTCATATTGGGTGGTGGAGCAAGTATGGAGAAGCTCTTGTGGACTTATATGAGGATAAGAATCTCTTTTGTCATAAATTTATTATTTTAAATGGAATAATTAGGATATATTGACATGATTTGGATCTTGTCAGAGTATGTTAATGTTTGGAACATATAAAGAAACCTGAAACAAAATGCATGACTTTGTCATTTTGTTACTATTTGCTTGCTATATGATTATAAGTGTTGCTGTACTGACAGTGTTAACTTTATATGAACTGGTACAGACTACATATCATGCTTACATGCAGCAGAGTTCTGTGCCAAAATGGTGATATCATTGTATTGAACTGGCTCAATGACAATGCAGGTTGGTACAGATTCCATGTAGACAAGATTTGGTGAGTATCTAAGAAACTAATATGGGACTTTACTAGCACAAAAGCATCCTGAGAATTTAAAATCGTTTCAAACAACCCTCAAAGTTGTCTTAATGTGAAGGAGTGGCTACTAACTTCTCAGCTACGAGGGGCTTGTTGAAGTTCTTGTCTTTTTGATTGAACACTTAAATAACAACATTTGAAGATATTGTGAGTTTAATCCTAAGCGAGTGATATGCCCAGTCGTGATAGTTCAAATGCCTTGTCTTATAATGATAAGTTTCAGGTTAATGCAAATGACATCATAAATTTCTGCTGATGATACCGAAATTTGTCTCACGTTCAAGTATTTTTCGTATCTCTTTAATTAGTTTGCTTATGTTTATTGCTAAAACTTTTAACAAAAGAATTTTCTCTTGTCAATAAGGGGAAACCAGTTATTAGTATTGTATTGCTCAATCATTCTGGCTAATACTTTCAACATTTTCAGTGGTTGATCCAAATTTCTGCATTAACCACTCAGAATTCTTCAGCTCAGGTTTTTAGCTGCAATCATTGGCTATGTAATGCACTTTACCCGTTGGTGATATCCTTACTAGAGTTATGCTTCCGTTAATGCACTTTTTTTGAACATAATGCACTTTTTTTGAACATAAGTTGTTTCAGAGTAAGATAATATAAGTCATGCAGCAACCAGTTTTATGGTCTTACCTAAACACAGAAAATAATTGAGGGAAGATTGTTATTTAATTCATCATGTTCTACAAAGTACAACACAAGTTTGACAATTGAGCTAGCAGAATGTATTGGAAACAAAGTAGCCAATGAAATCAGCATTCTTATGGGGACAGACCAGCTGTCTGTAATCACGTTCTCTTGGAGTCAAATGGAGAAACACTAAATTGTAGTGAAAGCCATTTGATAGGGTTCCTAGCTCATTCACTCAAGGAGCCACTAAAATTTAAATGATCATATCAATATGTCGATTGATGGTGAAAGCTACAGTGGATGCAGAAGAAACTGGTGCCCACAAGTGTTTTAGAGCTTCATGTGGAAACACCTTATTAGAACAGACTCTGCTCCATGATCAAGCATTCCAATGTGGTCCTTGTAGTGCTTATTCAGCATCATCAGTGGCAACGTCGGCCATACTCACCTAACGATGTTGATGTAACATGCATCAGCACTCGCAAAGCTTTTGCAATGATACGCGGTTGTCATGGAGTGTAGTTTGTCTAGATTCTGTACGTTGGTCATGGAGTTTCCTGCAGATACGTGTTTCCACGGAGAGGGAGTGGCTTTTCAAATCCCCGAGAGATGCAAATGTGAAGATGTTTGGCTCGATGCGATACTCGTTGAGGTCATCTGCAACTGATCCTAGAGGGAGTTCAGTTGCTGCCAGAGTAGTGAAAGATGGATCTGTGTTGGCCTTTGATCCCATGTACAAAATTATAAACTAATTCTTCTGTAAGTACAGACCTCAATTCTGAGGGACTGATGCCTCGGTGTTGTTAGACATGAGCTAAACAGTTCTCACTGGAGTAGCAGTCAAATTATGTCCGCTGTTCATTGGCTTATGCCCCATGACTGTATTTTGATCAAATTAGTACATAATAAATATAGTTTCTGGAGTAGTTATTTACTATAAGGTCAATGTCTCTGAAATCTACAACATTAACATCCAACACCCAATAATAAGTTTCTGAAATCTATGTTGGATTGCATTATACAATTCAAAATTGAACAGAATCTTATCTGGGCTTGACAAAATCATTTCAGCATTGACCATAGATCGAAGGAGGAGCCCTTCATTTTGCATCCATGTGGCTCATAGAAAAGGGTGCCTTCTGCAAATGATTAATCGCCAATGTTCAAAAACTCCGTTTATACATTCTCTTGTTCAAAGAATTTATGCTGTATTCTTGTAACCCCCCACCCCCAAAGCTTAGAGTCCTCGCTTCCGCTGTTCCCATTTTGAGCTTTTAAGATCAAGGATAATAATGTGATGTGACCATAAAAAGGTTAAAAGGAATTACAATCATGCATTTGATCGATTAGCAGCATTAAAAAAATGCTAATACTTACTACTTTCTTCTGTGTTAATGCATCTAATGCTGGTCCATCCTTTCGACCTTAAATTGTCATCCTTCAGCATCAAATCAACCTGGTTATTTAGTACATTCTTCTGAAAAGAAGTGCTTAGCATTTACCAAACTTTCACTTGGAGATTGTTAGCCAATCCCCTACGTTGTCTCCATCTACATTTCTGCAACTTTCAACCAATCTACTTAATTATATGCATCTCTATAAGGTGGGCACACCCCCACTTTTTTCCTATATATACCATGTGTCCCAGCATGCACTTCCTCCACCACTACTCTCCCTTTCTTAAGCCTAGATGGGTCGTCTCCTTCTTCTTCTCCTCCAATTCCTTGTCCTCCTCATGCTCCAATCCATCAATGCCCAGCCTTCCCCAGGCTACTACCCAAGTTCTAGGATCTGGCCAATGAGATTCTACCAAGGCTACAGTTACCTCTGGGGTCCTCAGCACCAATCGGTGTCCCAAGATCAGTCCTCTGTAACAATATGGCTTGATAGAAGCTCAGGTCTGTCATTCCTGCCACTTGCAGTATATCATCTTTCTCCACTTGTGAAAACTAGCAATTGTACCTCTTTCTGCTTGACTAGAAGAAAATATCTATGTAGGAAGTGGATTCAAGTCGAATCGCCCTTACCGAAATGGCTACTTCGGAGCTTCGATCAAGCTCCAAGGTGGCTACACTGCCGGAGTAAACACAGCTTTCTATGTATGCTAGATAACTTAATCATGGATTCAGTACCATTTGCTGTCTCGTTCATGCAGTAGTGGCTGTGCTTGTAGCTCTCAAACAATCAAGCTCACCCTGGCTTCCATGACGAGGTCGACATCGAGTTCCTCGGCACAACTCCTGGTAAGCCATACACTCTGCAGACGAACGTGTACGTGAGAGGAAGCGGCGACGGCCGCATCATCGGCCGGGAAATGAGGTTCTACCTCTGGTTCGACCCCACCGCCGACTTCCACCACTATGCCATCCTCTGGAACCCTGATGAGATCATGTGAGTGCTCCACCGTTGTGTTCTACCATCACCGGAGCACATGATGCTGAACTCGTTCATCCATCCCTGCAGATTCTTCGTGGATGATGTGCCGATAAGGAGGTACGCGAGGAAGATGGAGGCGACGTTCCCCGATCGGCCGATGTGGGTGTACGGCTCCATTTGGGACGCGTCGTCGTGGGCGACGGAGAACGGCAAGTACAAAGTCGATTACGGTCACCAGCCGTTTGTTGCGAGGTTTACCGGCTTCAAGACAGCAGGGTGCTCGGCCTACGCGCCGTGGAGCTGCAACCCGGTGTCGTCGTCCCCGGCCGGCTACGGCCTCAGTTCTCAACAGGACGCCGCCATGCAGTGGGCTCAGAGGAACCACATGATCTACAACTACTGTCAGGACTACAGCAGGGATCACTCCCTCACTCCTGAGTGCTGAAGCACATCATTGTTCCAGTTTGCTCTGATGTTTCATTGGTTTCTTCCTGCAAGGAAGAGCTGCCCTGCTACTACTGTGTGTTAGTAGTTGAGGCGTTTGTGGTTTTCCTCTTCTTCTTCTTCTTCTTCTTCTTTACATTATAAGGTTGTGTTGTCTATGTAATGCTATTCTACACTGAAGAGGTCTCTGCATGTATCAATCAATATGAAAGCCTTCATTCCCATGAAGTTTGAACTCTATGGACCAACCGAGTCATGCACTCTTTCCATGCTATTCTACATTGAAGTGGTCTCTGCAAGTATTAGTCAATATGAAAGCCTGCATTCCCATGAAGTTTGAACTCTATGGACCAACCGAGTCATGAACACTCTCCATCCCTTCCACTTTCTCTGTTTCCTTTTTTGTTTCTGTATCAGACTTTTCTGTTCCTTGATGCAGAAAAATATTGAGCTCGCTTCGGCCCAATTAAAACTCATATCTTTTTAATCATGAATATTGGGATATATACTGGCTTTAGGACTCAGAAAATTAACCCAATAATTAAGTTGATTTCCCGTCTCCTAGTAGTCCCAACTCCTACAATCCATCTACCAGAAGATTGTAGAGCTGTTTAGGCATGGCATTTACAACAATTTAGCTTTGGATAGCAATCTTACTTGAATCAAGCTGATAAAAGATGTGTTTTGTAATATCAATAGTGATGAGCAGAGCAACATTGATAAGAAAGAATTCACAAGAAATGTTGTGGCGAAATAAAGATCTGGCACCATGGAAAGACACACTTCAATCTATCTTGAAGTTGATCCTTAAGCATATACATACAGAGCATGATCTTCCTGAATTGGTCATCCAAGTTTGATTTCACTGTGACTGACAAGCTTGTGCATTTAAACAAGCCATTCACTTTCTTGGTGAGGATGTGATAAAAGCTTTCCTGAATTAAAGGAAACATGTGATTGCTGAAGTGTGAGAACTGATACTATCATTAACAACCAAATATCTTGTATGAAACTAAGCTAACAAACATGTCACCACTACTAGCAATTCAGATTATAACTTTAAAAGCTCAATTCACATAACAAATCATTATTAGTTCCCTTTTTGTTAAATTTGATTATTTCATTCGAGTATTACTTAACACGCATACTAAACGATTCCCTTCATCTTCAAATATTAAATTTGATGGAACTATTATGTTCTTATCTAATCATGGAAATATAATCATTGCTTATATGCAACATCAACTATTTGGCTTTAACCTTAGGAATAAAAGAAATACAACTTCTTAATTAAATGCACCTGCTACCTCTTTGATATTAAAAATTAAAAAAGATATCATCGTATCTTCTCCGGGTTGCACAATCAATCTTTTTATAAGCCACTATTTCATCATAATTTACACCAAGGTATGCAATACCGTACCGTACCGGTGTTTCGAGGTTGACTCGGTACGATACGGTACCGGTATACCGAGCGGTACACTAAGACGTACCAAGTACTGTAGCACTGTAGCATTGCTATAGTATAGCACTATAGCACTATAGCGATACCGGACGGTCCACGTACCGGTATGCCGTTGGATCGGTACGTACCGCCTGTATCGGGCGGTACGATTCGGTACTACATACCATGGTTTACACATGAAAAATGTAAATAGAAATACAATTATTTATTTACCAAAAAAAGTAGGAATGGAGTTGGGCTCATATTATAATTGTATTATGTCTCTTTCGAAGAACATCAACCAAATTGAATTCTCTTTCTGATGTGAAACAAGTTGAGACCCAACCCAAACTTTACATTCACCGGATCATAATTTAGCTTGTCCTTGGTCTTTGATCTTTGGGCCTATTGACCTCTCCAAGTGGCCTAATTTTTTGTCACAAAAGAGATCATAATTATCTAAAACTTATGAAAACAAGCATGATGAGATATATAGATATGAGGATATAACTTAGTTGATAATAACATTAACCGTTAATAGTAAAATCATGGGATTGAATCCGGTCTTAAATATCTTTGAAAAAATAGTGACCATTAAATATATCAAGAAATTAAATTGATTTTTATAATTTGCTATAACTATTCATATTCCACCATTCCATATAAAATCAGCTGTAGATTAACTTGTTCTGGTTTGATTTTGAGGTAGGCTTGATAGTTTATTTTTTTTTAATATATAATGTCAGAGACTAATGTTTAAATAAATTACTTTTACAAAATTTGGAGACAGGAATTCTGCAAGTTGTTGAAAGAATTACTGAAGATGGAATAAATTTAATGAAGAACTCATTTCCTCAAAATTTGTATGTGTCAGAGCATATGGTTGTCACTGTTGAAACTGTGAATAATTGTTCCATCTAGGGTTTCTTCTAGGCTGAGGATCTTGAAAACTATGGCATATCTTTAGTGATGTCAGGCTGGCTTTTATATCTGGAAATATGCAGATGCATTGTAGAAACAGAACCAGAAGGAATGATTATTAGTTCAGTTATTCCTGGACATCAATGACATCAGCAAGGGAGAAGATAAAAAACTTAATGTTGATCTTAATTTTGGTTAGTCAATATTGTATCTGATGAGAAAACTGATCCATTAATTTTATTTAATATGAATTATTCATTTTAAATTTATATATAAATTATAATGATAATGTCCACACGAGAAGAAAAAGCATACACATGAGATTCAACCCATAGGTATCTTTGATGTGTGTTTTGTATATTGTCCATGGACATTTCTTTTCTAGAGTCCTTTATTATATCTATATCTAGATCGGTTTTGATATGATTTATCACGATCTTGATGAGAAAATTAGTTCACTAATTTTATTAAGTCTAATTTCTTAACCTAAAATAACTACCTGAAACCAAATTAATTTTAGTAAATCCATTTGCTTATGCATAGCTTCTTTCATATTTGAAAGACATTAATTAGCAAGGGAGCCAAATGAACTTGTTCATGTCACTATTAATGAGTCCTATGTCCGTATGTTGGAAGTCACTATTAATCAGTCATCCATATTCTTGTCAGCACATGAGCAAGGGACCAGTGAACTTATTCATCTCAGCATCGATGAGTCTTCTATGTTTATGTGCACTAAGCTCCAATAACTTAAGGAAGCTTACATCTCGGTATTGATGCAACCTTGCTGTCGTTCTTCTCCTTGGCAAATCACTTTTTCCAAGTTTTTCTTCTTTCTTATCCGTTGGAACATCTAATGTATTATGGACCAGTTTAATTTCAAGTTTTATGAGTGTGCAAAATCCGAGTAAAAAGACCAGTTCAATAAAACTGCAGCGATGCTTGAGGAAATACTTAATTTGAACACCATATATATTTTTTTTTTTAAGGTTAAAATCCATTTAGCTCCTATGATTTTGATCGTGAATTTCTTAATCTTTATGATTTAATTGTATCTAAAATAATTTTTATATTTTTAAAAATATAATATATAAGTCTCAATCTGAATTAATAGACATTAGTGTCTACTTATATAATATATTGATTCATAATAAATTATTAATATAATAATATATATAATTTAGGATTATGGTTTATTTTAACCCCTGTGGTTTTGGTCATGAACCTATAAAGCTCTTATGGTTTACTCATATTTAAAATAATTTATATATTTTTAAATATAGTAGAATATAAACTCCTCTCATTTAATCTGAGTTAATAAACGTTAGAGTCTACTTACGTGGCATGTTGACTCACAATAAATCATTGATATAATTACATGTGTAATTTTAGTTTTTTTTTAAAAACTGAGATCTCAATCAATGACGAGAGGAGGTGTTGTCGTGGAAGCTGTTAAGAAACTTAAGGTAGCATCACATGCATAGTGGAAGAACAAAAAAATAAAATTTCAGAATTTCTTGTAGAAAAAGTTTCTCGTCATTATGCGAAGATTGATACACAAAAACCCGCAAAACCAAAAACTACATGCATGTAAAAGATGTGTTACCTAGGAAGATTGTATATCCTTGAAAATCTACAGATCTGTGGAAGAGGATGAAGAAGGTCAACTGTTCTCCTTTCTAGCGGTAATCCACATAGTAGGTGTTGTGAAGACATTCATCAAATCACTATACAATCCCCCTTTCCATGCACACCATGCGATTAAGAAAGGGCTAGCCCTTCTTGTTGTCCACATGCCCCAAACTGGGGCTATTGGCTAAGGAGGAGAGAGAGAGAGAAGTATAGGAGGTGGCAGCCAAAAAGGGTTTAGCCTATGCCCCTTTGGTTCCCTTCTATTTATAGAGGTCTCTATCAACTTAACTCTAATGAATTCTGCACTATTAGGTACTAGATCTCTATCCAACTTCCCAAACCTCTTAGAATAATGTATCTCTACCCAATAATTCCTCATAGGCTCTTATTGGTTCTTATCCACAAGATCCAATAATTTAGGAGCTTATTGGATATCAAATAAAATAAGAGCTCCAACCAATATCTAATATCCGAACCTCTATTCATCACAACACCTACCATATGTGTGTGGTCTCTAGACCTAATATTAAGTTGGCTATAAGTTATACTTATCATAATTCCTTCTAACTTAGTAAATTACCATATCTTCTAATAATTTACTTGACTCATCGACTATGGACGTACTAGGCTATTACGCCTAGTCCTAAAATGATACAGGGGAATCCAATCCATTAGACATATCTATCCTCAATTATCATGTATTTATAGTTTCTTATCTATCTATTATCTTATAGACCATATATAAGGTATGGTGCTATCAGATCCATACGATTTCTACTCGAGTCTCCCTCTAATTGGATTCTCCCGGAGAACTCTTTCTCTCCCAATCTGAATGACCAATGACCATAGCCAGTGATTTACTTGAGTAAGAATATATATAATATTCCTCTCATAACACTGAGAGTGGATAATCCTCTATCGACACTCAATAGCTCTCGTAAGGTTGGCTGTTACTCCCAATGATCAGTTGTGCTAGATTTAGAACTTTTAGTATCAAAGAGAGGAGTATTCATATAGGACATTCTTGGTATCTTAAGTCTAAGAACCAGATACACTATTGGGATGATAAAATCGTTGTTTGACAATGAGATATCATCTACCATCCAATATTCTGTGAGCGGATCGATCAATGAACTCATTATACAATGAGCACCTATATTGTATCTCTAGTATCCCCACATAAGTATTTATGAGAACAATCACATCCATCATATGGATAGATATATTGTACACTAGTTTGTCTGATTATTTCGATGTCCCTCTCGAGTAACCTATAATCGGGATTATTTAGGGTTTGAGTTTAAAGGTGAATTGGTCTCATTATCGTGATCTCATCATGATCTGATTCCAATTGCATAGATCCATGAACATCACAATACATGCAGCAAACAACATAAAGTGAGAAAAAAAAAACAAATAAACAATAAGTAAAAAAAGTGTGTATCGTGTCACACATAACATCACTCACATGATTGGCTTGTAAGACACCTATGACTAGTAATCTTCCATTTGACCTAATGTCAATCACCTACGTATCTGATCCCTATCAGACCCTTGTGACGCTCAAAGACAATATATGATAATGACTTTATTAGTGGATCAATGATGTTATTTTCGAATGGAACTCTTTCTACTACTATATCTCCTCGGGCCATGATCTCCCTGATCATGTGAAACCTCCTCAGAATGTGCTTGGATTTCTGATGAGACCTGGGTTACTTGGCTTGAGCAATTACCCCGTTATTGTCATAACAGAAGGGAATCAACTCCTTGCTACTTGGCATGACTCCTAGATCTATGATGAATTTCTTTATCTAGACTCCCTCCTTTGCTGCTTCTGCCACAGTAATGTACTCCGCCTCTATAGTCGAGTCAGCAATAGTATCTTGCTTAGAACTCTTTTAACATACTGCTCCTCCATTTAGGGTAAATATATACCTTGAGTTAGACTTGCTATCATCGATATCAGACTATAAAATCGAGTACATGTAGCCCTCAATCCTGAGACTACTTCCTCCATATACCAACAAAAAATCCTTAGTCTTTCTCAAATACTTAAGGATACACTTTATTATCTTTCAATGTTCCAAACCTCAATCTACCTTATATTTGCTCGTAACACTTAGAGCATTTACTATATCAGGCCTAGTATATAACATAATACACATGATAGATCCTATCACACTTAGGATATCATATGTTCCATCGGTATGGGACCTCTATTTGAATTTTTCATGCAAAAACTTTTGACAATGGCGTCTATGTATTTAGACTAGGACAAGCTAAGCATCCTTTGTAGGGAATTCTAGGGCGACATCAAATATATAGTGGAAGAATAGAAAACAAAAATCCATAAATTTTCCAATGATGTGTTCGTCGTCATGTGAAGATTGGTGCATAAAATCTATAAAACTGAAATTACATATATAAAATTGATTGTGTTTTACCTAAAGAGATCGTATATCCCTAAATCCCTATAGATCTATAAGAGAGGATGAAAGAAGTCACGCGCCCTCCTCTCTAGCGATGATCTATACAGTAGGGTTGCAACGACGCTCCTCAAATCTCTAAGCCTACTATTTGAGGAGGAGAAGGGGAGAGGAGAATAGGATGTGGCAACCAAGAAAAGCTCTAGCCTATGAGTCTTTGGTTCCCTCTTATTTGTAGAAATCTCCTATTCACTTAACCTTAATGGATCCTGCCCTATTGGGTACTAGATCTTTATGCAACTACTTATGCTTCTTAGATTAGTGGATCTCTATCCAATAATATCTTATTGGCTCTTATTGAATCTCATCCAAAGGATCCAATAATTTAGGGACTTATTGGATATCCAATAAGATAGGAGCTCCGGTGGATATATCATATCCATACCTCTACTCATCGTAATACCTACCATATGTGTGTGACCCTTTGGGCCCAATATCGAGCTGGTCATGAGTCATACCTGCAAGAACTCCTTTTGGCTTAGTGGCTTATTATCTCCATAATAATTCACTCGACTCATCGACTACGGATGTACTAGGTCACTACGCCACAATCCTTAGATGATATAGGAGAATCTAATCCATTGAACTTATCTGTCCTCAGTTATTGTGTACCTATAGTCCCTCATCCATCTAATATCCTAGAGACCGTATACCGTGCATTATGCGGTAAGACCCATAGGGTTTCTACTCGAGTCTCGCTCTAATCAGATTCTCTCGGAGAATACTTTCTCCCTCAATCTAAATGACCTTGGCTAGAGATTTGTCTAAGCAGGAACATATGAGATATTTTTCTTATGACACCGAGAGCGGATGATCCTCTATCGACACTCAAATAGCCATTGTAAGGTTGGCTACCACTCCCGATGATCGATTATGCTAGATTTGGAACCTCCAAACCTATAAGTCTGGAACTTCCACTCCCGATGTACCTGAAGCTTCTCCAAACTTCTATTTCGCTCTCTCCGTAAGGTACTATTTATAGTTCCTCTTCGAGTGCCCATCTTTGCTGTAGTGGAAGCACTGACCTTTGTCCTTTGTCGGGTCTCGTAAATATATATATAAATAAATATATATATATATATATGTATATGTATAAGTATAAGTATATATATGTATATATATACATATATGTACATATATGTATATGTATATGTATGTATATGTATATATATGTATATGTATAAATGTATATGTATGTATATATATGTATGTATATATATATATACATATATATATATATATGTATGTATATATGTATGCTTATATATATATATATACATATATATATATATATACATATATATATATATATACATATATATACATATATATATGTATATATACATATATATATATATACATATATATATATATATATACATATATACATATATGTATATATACATATATACATATATGTATATATACATATATACATATATGTATATATACACATATATATATATATACATATATATATATATATATATATACATATATATATATATATATATATACATATATATATATATATATATATATATATGTATGCTTATATATATATATATATATATATATATATATATATATATATATATGTATGTATATATGTGTATATATATATGTATATTTTGTTAGGATCGAGAGCACTAAGAGGGGGGGGGTGAATTAGTGCAGCGGAAATCTTACAGCGATTAAAAACCAAAAGCTGCGTTCGTCCGATAAAAAATGATTTCGATATAAAAGCAGAATCACAGTGCAGTTTGCGTCTAAGCGCAGTTTTGCGTCTAAGCGCAGTTTGCGTCTAAACACAGTTTGCGTCTAAGCGCAGTTTGCGTCTAAGCACAGTTTGCGTCTAAGCGCAGTTTGCGTCTAAACTCAGTTTTACGTCCAAACGCAGTTTTACGTCAAAACGCAGTTTTACGTCTAAACGCAGTTTTGCGTCTAAACGCAGTTTTACGTCTAAACGCAGTTTTACGTCAAAACGCAGTTTTACGCAGTTTTGCGTCTAAACGCAGTTTTACGTCTAAACGCAGTTTTACGTCTAAACGCAGTTTTGCGTCTAAACGCAGTTTTACGTCTAAACGTAATTTTACGTCTAAATGTAGTTTTGCGTCTAAAAGTAGTTTTGAACCTTGAAAAGCGTTTTACGTAGAAAGCAATTTGCAGTTATAAATGGAATCCGAATGTAAGCGTAAACTGCAGTGTGAAGATCGTACGAAAACACGATTTACGTTTGAATGCAGATTCTGAAAGAACAGCACTTAGAACTTGTTCGTGAAAGCGCAGAGAGCAGTAGTAATGGAGGAGGTTTGCAGTAATGATAAAGTGCTCAAAAATAAACGCAAACCAGAGATTTAGAGTGGTTCGGTCAGCCTTGACCTACTCCACTTTTGGCTTCCTCCACCGACGAGGTTGCCGACGTCAACTAGCTGCCTTCCTTCAATGGGCGAAGGCTAACTGCCCTTTTACAGTTTCTCTCCTTTTGACAGGCTCAGGAGACAACCTTTACAGATCCTTTCTCTCCTCTCTTTACAACTCAAGACTTGAAGAACAGAAGGAGGAGAACTTTAGGACTTTACACAAATTTGAGCTCTTAGAATCACTGAAAAGATCAAGAATTCGGTGTGGATCTATATCTTTTCAGTGCTGAATGGGTGGGGTATTTATAGGCCCCAACCCAGTTCAAATTTGGAGCTCAAAACGATCAAATCGATCAAATCCCAGAATTCTGGGATCAGGCGGTTGCACCTCTTGACTGGAGAGGTGGCACCGCCTGGCAGAGCTCGAAGACTGAGCTCAGGCGATTGCTTCTCTCTGCCAGAGCTCGAAGACTGAGCTCGGTGATTGCATCACCTGGCAGAGCTCGAAGACTGAGCTTGGTGATTGCATCACCTGGCAGAGCTCGAAACTGAGCTCGGTGGTTGCATCACCTGGCAGAGCTCCAAACTGAGCTCAGGCTGATGCACCTCTCTGCCAGAGCTCGAAGACTGAGCTCGGTGATTGTATCACCTGGCAGAGCTCGAGACTGAGCTCAGGCTGATGCACCTCTCTGCCAGAGCTCGAAGACTGAGCTTGGTGGTTGCATCGCCTGGCAGAGCTCGAAACTTGAGCTCTGGCGGTGCTACCTCTTGGCAGAGGAGGTTGCACCGCCCAGTCTAGCTCGTAGACTGAGCTCTGGGCGGTTGCACCTCTCGGCTGGGGCGGTTGCACCTCCCAGCCTCGCAGCCCTGGCGGTTGCACCTCCTGGCTGGGGCGGTTGCACCTCCCAACCCCACAGCCCAGGCGGTTGCACCTCCTGGCTGGGGCGGTTGCACCTCCTGGTGCAATCAGGGTCTGAATGGTTCACTCCATTCGGCCCACTTTGAATCTTTTCAGGGGCCCAATTGCCCCAAGATTAAGCTAATGGGATCACCTCCCATTTTCATGCTTAATCATCATGCTAACTACGATTAACTCTAAGACAACTTCTGCAGCTTTGCTCCGATGCGTCAATCGCTTCTTTCGGCGAGTTTCCGGCCAACTTCCGTCGATCAACCGATAACCCTCGGTGATCCTTCTGCGGACATCCGGCATACTCCTGGACTTTGCGACGATCCACTTGGCGAGTTCTGACGAGCTTCGCTTGGCAAGCTTCTGGACTTCTCGGATCTGTCCTCGCTGAACCTCCGACGACCGTCCGAACTTCCGTCGAACTCTCGAACTCCCAACGTGATCATGATCTTGACTCCGGCGCAACACCTGCTGCTTGTCTTACTCTTATCGTAGTTAATCCTGCACACTTATCTCAACACATAGATTAGACAACAAATGACAATTGACTTCATCATCAAAATCCGAGATTCAACAATCTCCCCCTTTTTGATGATGACAATCAATTGATAATGGAGTTATCCTTAACTCCCCCTGTCTATATGCCATAGTTGAGATAAGTCAACCTTGAATTCAAGACTAAGAATTCAAGTGACGTATTGATAAGTTAGATCAGTTAAACTTATCAATACTCCCATCATGATACCTATCATGATGTATCTCTTCAAGGATGATGTCAAAGCTTGACATTCATCATCACGTTTGTATTATGGTGTTTGTAACTGTTCATCATGTAAACATATAAAGCTACGAAGGACTTTTTACATGATGCACACATTCGAGATTTTCTAGCAAGTTTGCATTTACTTCACAAAATAGGATATCAAATCAAGATATGATGCAAACTATAGCACATGTTCACATATCTCTTGGTGATGCAAGGATGGCATAACATTGTTTATAGCATCATTCAAGTATTTGCAACTATGACATAGATATGATGATGGCAGTTCAGCTATGACATAGTGTTTATCAATTCATATGTTTCTCCCCCTTTGTCATCAACAAAAAGCATGATAGCATTATCAAGCATATAAAGGAAGTCATGACACGTATATCTTTTTATTATTTTTGCTTGACGGAGGAAAGTCATTTTTCAAAGAGTTTTCATAAGAGTGTACAAGAACATCCCATTTTTAGTATACAAACCGAAAAATGAACTTCTTACATGCATCTGGTTAAAAATGTTTGTCACATAATTTGCAACATGTTATTTGATCAAGCGTTTGTCAAGGCATGTAATAGTAATAACATCCGAAAAATAATTTTAACTAGTTAAAGTATTCGGACAATTCAACATTCCTAATTCTCTTCTTATGTAATCAAATTGTTCTTCACATAGGGGTTTTGTAAAAATGTCAGCTAGTTGATGTTTAGTATCAATGAATTCTATGGTTACGTCATGATTGGTGACATGATCTCGTATAAAGTGATGTCTAATATCAATGTGTTTGAATCTTTTGATGTAGTAACACAATTATTTCAAGTGCAGCATTCTATCATATTGCATAGCAAGATTTTTATTTCAGCAAGTGTAGCATTGCATCACATGGTAAGATAGCAATCATATTAGCAACCATATCAATGTCATACTGCTGACTTATCAACTTACATTGGTATGTTGCTTCATATTTTTCAAGGCATAGGCTTTTAAACCTTTTTAGTTTCAGTGCAAAAACCGAGATAAACAACAAGAGATGTTTGCAAATATGCTTACACAAACAAAGATAACTATATGTACAGCATATCAGGTAACCATAAAGACAAAGTCCTTCATGAATAACATAAAGAGTTTACAACATCAGATGTTTATACAAGCTTATTCATGAAGTGGAAGATTAAAGTGCCTAAGTAAAGAGTCAAATTGTCGATGGATTTGCTGCAGCTCGGTTAGGATTTGATCTTGTTGAAGTTCAAGCCGTTCTTGTCTTTGTTCAAATCGGTCCATCCGAATCCCGATATCTTCGATGGATGATGTGTGAGTTTGCTCAACCGGATATGTTTCCTCAAAGGGACAGATCGGAGGAGAGTGGGTACTCCTAAAGACTGGGGTTTCCGACTCTGGTTCAGGCTGAGGGGGATCAGTTCTTCTAGGCATTCTAACCCAGTTACCGTTTTTATAGTGACATCTTAGTCGGTGAAGTAGATTTTTGTTTATTATGCTGAATCTATCTGATTTCATTACTTCTTCTTCTAGTGGTATTTGAATGTCGTAAGCTTTCATTATTCTAGTAATTATTCCACCATATGGGAGCATCATATCTTTCGTAGATAATTCCAACATGTTTTGTTGGATCAGATAGCCAAGACAAATGTCACGTCCTTTCATGATTAGGTACATAATTCCTAATTCCAATTGACTCACTTCATCATGATGGTATTGTTTAGGAAGAATTATACTAGTCATGATATGATGAAGTATCTTAGTGTTAAAGGGCAATAGATGTTCACAACTTTTAGGAATAGATTCTATGTTAGGATTGGCAAGGATTGTTCCTAAGGCTTCAACGTAGGATGTTTCAATAGTTTGTTCATCCCATGATCCTTTAAAGTAAAGTCCTATGCTTTTCATGGGAATACCTATCATATCACAAATGAATCTATCAGTGATTGAGATGTGTTGTCCTAAGAGATAGGTTGATATCCTTTCTTCATCATCTATTTGCATGTTGTTGTAAAACAATCTAACTAGTCTAGGATAAATGGGTTCGTTGATCTGCAAAATGGGAAGTAGATTTAGGTTTGCAAACCAATGGATAGTCTCTACATCTCTTAGTTCATTCAGATCTACGTATTTTCCCTTATTGATGCTTCTTAGTTCGAAGGAGAGAAATTTTTCAGCATGGTTTTTGGAATCAAAAAGAGTGAGATCAAACTCTTCTACTACTCTCCTCTTTCCCTTGTCCCTTGAGGATCTTCTAGATCCCATTACTACTGCTGTTTAGAGGGATGATGATGAGCTAAAGTAAATGAAGAACAAAACAGAATTTTAAGAGCTTCTTAGAGAGTACCTTTGTGAAATCTTCAAGGGAAGGAAGAATTCTTGATGTTTTGCTCCGAAATGGGAGGTGTTTGGAAGGCTTAGAGGAGTGAAATGGGAATGGAGGAGACTTGGAAGAGTAGAGGAGAAAATGGGGGTGAGTTGTGGTCGGTTCCTTAGCCGGCCCTAGCGTGATTTTAAAGGGCAGAGCTGCTGGCGGTTGCACCTCTGGCTGGAGCGGTGCAACCTCTGGCAACCTGTGATAGCTGGAGGTGCCACCGCCAGCTGGAGAGGTGCCACCGCCTGCAGCAGGTGAGCACTTAAGATGATTTGATTAGGGAGCCTTTGCCTTGAGGAGAGTTTCAAAGCAATTAATGATTTCGTATGAGTTTTTATTTAAGGAAGAAGCTCTTTGTAAGATAGATCTTTTAACGTGCATACGTATGTTTGTTTGGTATCCCTTTTAAAATCATGACATATTTAGTTTCTACAAGAATTGATTCGTAGATGAACGAGTTTTGAAAATCAGGGGGGTATCATATGTTTCTGATTGTATCGTATTTGTGATAACTTCCACTTGTTACTTAAGCGTTGCGAGTTCCTTTTTGATTGTTGGTTTATGACCATTGAGAGTCAAGGAGCAGAATATTATTTCTTGCTCCGGCCTAGACTTTTAATGTTTTTATAGGAAGGGATGATCTTTAGGAACCCATTTGCTTTTGGGTGCCTCATAAATAGATCTACATTTTCTATCATGTTGCATAGAGTTTATCATGGTTCCCTTAGGAACCCAAATTAATTTGTTTGGACTTATTTTCTTGAATGGACAACAATGTGTCTTGTGTCCAGATTTGCAACAAAAGTTGCACTTGGTTTGGTGTTGAACATGTAAGATGGGGCCTTTTACAAAGGTAGTTGGATTTCGGTGAGGACTCCTCACAAATCCAATCCCACTTCTTTTGGGAATGTGACCCTTGTTTGCAAGGATCATGTTTAATGACTTGCTACCAACCTCGAATTTCTTCAAGGTGTCCTTGAGTAGCAGGTTTTCTTTTTGCATAGTTTCTAAATCATGACATTTGATACATGAATTTAAACTATCATGATGTTCGACTTTTAACTTATCAAACTCACAGGTAAGACTATCATGCATCTTTTTCAGCAATTTATATTTTCTACTTATACTCTTGCATTCGTCAAATAAATCATTGAAAGCATTTAATAATTCATCGAAAGATAAATCAGCATCTATTGAATTTGTTACCTCGTCTTCGATGGCCATTAAGGCGTAATGAGCAACTTGCTCGGTGTTGGACTCCTCTTCCTCAGATGCGCTCGAATCATCCCATGTTGCTTGGAGCGCCTTCTTCTTTGTTGTTCTTTTCTTGACTTGGGGACAATCACTTTTGTAGTGTCCCGGCTTTTTGCATTCATAGCAGATCACCTGGTCCTTTTTGGGTTCAAGTTTATTTTTTGCATCATTCTTAAATTTGTTTCTTTTAAAGAACTTTTTAAACTTTCTTGTTAGTAGTGCCAAGTCATCATCACAGTCCTCATCACTTGAGTTTTCTCTCAAGTGGCATTCTGACGTTTTGAGTGCCATATCCTTCCTGTTCTTTGGAAGGATGTCTTCTTGCTCTTCATGAGCTTTACAAGTCATTTCATAGGTCATTAGTGACCCGATTAGTTCTTCAAGAGGGAAATTTCGCAGATCTTTTGCCTCTTGAATAGCGGTGACTTTAGGATCCCAACTCTTAGGAAGGGATCTTAGTATCTTATTAACAAGCTCAAAATCCGAAAAGCTCTTTCCGAGTCCTTTTAAACCGTTGACGACATCCGTGAAACGGGTAAACATGTCGCCAATGGTTTCACTCGGTTTCATCCGGAAGAGTTCGAAAGAGTGTAACAGCAAATTGATTTTTGACTCTTTTACTCTACTTGTGCCCTCATGGGTCACTTCGAGTGTGTGCCAAATATCAAATGCAGTTTCACAAGTTGAAACACGGTTAAACTCGTTTTTATCGAGTGCACAAAATAAGGCATTCATAGCCTTTGCATTTAGAGCGAAAGCCTTTTTCTCCAAATCATTCCAATCGATCATTGGAAGAGAAGACTTTGAAAAACCATTCTCGACAAGATTCCATAATTCAAAATCCATAGAAATAAGAAAGATCCTCATTCGGGTTTTCCAGTAGGTGTAGTCCGTCCCATTAAACATGGGTGGACGTGTAATAGAATGGCCCTCTTGGTTTCCGGCGTAAGCCATCTCTCTTGGGTTTTAATCCTTTTGAGAGTTAACCGGGCTCTGATACCAATTGTTAGGATCGAGAGCACTAAGAGGGGGGGGGTGAATTAGTGCAGCGGAAATCTTACAGCGATTAAAAACCAAAAGCTGCGTTCGTCCGATAAAAAATGATTTCGATATAAAAGCAGAATCACAGTGCAGTTTGCGTCTAAGCGCAGTTTTGCGTCTAAGCGCAGTTTGCGTCTAAACACAGTTTGCGTCTAAGCGCAGTTTGCGTCTAAGCACAGTTTGCGTCTAAGCGCAGTTTGCGTCTAAACTCAGTTTTACGTCCAAACGCAGTTTTACGTCAAAACGCAGTTTTACGTCTAAACGCAGTTTTGCGTCTAAACGCAGTTTTACGTCTAAACGCAGTTTTACGTCAAAACGCAGTTTTACGCAGTTTTGCGTCTAAACGCAGTTTTACGTCTAAACGCAGTTTTACGTCTAAACGCAGTTTTGCGTCTAAACGCAGTTTTACGTCTAAACGTAATTTTACGTCTAAATGTAGTTTTGCGTCTAAAAGTAGTTTTGAACCTTGAAAAGCGTTTTACGTAGAAAGCAATTTGCAGTTATAAATGGAATCCGAATGTAAGCGTAAACTGCAGTGTGAAGATCGTACGAAAACACGATTTACGTTTGAATGCAGATTCTGAAAGAACAGCACTTAGAACTTGTTCGTGAAAGCGCAGAGAGCAGTAGTAATGGAGGAGGTTTGCAGTAATGATAAAGTGCTCAAAAATAAACGCAAACCAGAGATTTAGAGTGGTTCGGTCAGCCTTGACCTACTCCACTTTTGGCTTCCTCCACCGACGAGGTTGCCGACGTCAACTAGCTGCCTTCCTTCAATGGGCGAAGGCTAACTGCCCTTTTACAGTTTCTCTCCTTTTGACAGGCTCAGGAGACAACCTTTACAGATCCTTTCTCTCCTCTCTTTACAACTCAAGACTTGAAGAACAGAAGGAGGAGAACTTTAGGACTTTACACAAATTTGAGCTCTTAGAATCACTGAAAAGATCAAGAATTCGGTGTGGATCTATATCTTTTCAGTGCTGAATGGGTGGGGTATTTATAGGCCCCAACCCAGTTCAAATTTGGAGCTCAAAACGATCAAATCGATCAAATCCCAGAATTCTGGGATCAGGCGGTTGCACCTCTTGACTGGAGAGGTGGCACCGCCTGGCAGAGCTCGAAGACTGAGCTCAGGCGATTGCTTCTCTCTGCCAGAGCTCGAAGACTGAGCTCGGTGATTGCATCACCTGGCAGAGCTCGAAGACTGAGCTTGGTGATTGCATCACCTGGCAGAGCTCGAAACTGAGCTCGGTGGTTGCATCACCTGGCAGAGCTCCAAACTGAGCTCAGGCTGATGCACCTCTCTGCCAGAGCTCGAAGACTGAGCTCGGTGATTGTATCACCTGGCAGAGCTCGAGACTGAGCTCAGGCTGATGCACCTCTCTGCCAGAGCTCGAAGACTGAGCTTGGTGGTTGCATCGCCTGGCAGAGCTCGAAACTTGAGCTCTGGCGGTGCTACCTCTTGGCAGAGGAGGTTGCACCGCCCAGTCTAGCTCGTAGACTGAGCTCTGGGCGGTTGCACCTCTCGGCTGGGGCGGTTGCACCTCCCAGCCTCGCAGCCCTGGCGGTTGCACCTCCTGGCTGGGGCGGTTGCACCTCCCAACCCCACAGCCCAGGCGGTTGCACCTCCTGGCTGGGGCGGTTGCACCTCCTGGTGCAATCAGGGTCTGAATGGTTCACTCCATTCGGCCCACTTTGAATCTTTTCAGGGGCCCAATTGCCCCAAGATTAAGCTAATGGGATCACCTCCCATTTTCATGCTTAATCATCATGCTAACTACGATTAACTCTAAGACAACTTCTGCAGCTTTGCTCCGATGCGTCAATCGCTTCTTCCGGCGAGTTTCCGGCCAACTTCCGTCGATCAACCGATAACCCTCGGTGATCCTTCTGCGGACATCCGGCATACTCCTGGACTTTGCGACGATCCACTTGGCGAGTTCTGACGAGCTTCGCTTGGCAAGCTTCTGGACTTCTCGGATCTGTCCTCGCTGAACCTCCGACGACCGTCCGAACTTCCGTCGAACTCTCGAACTCCCAACGTGATCATGATCTTGACTCCGGCGCAACACCTGCTGCTTGTCTTACTCTTATCGTAGTTAATCCTGCACACTTATCTCAACACATAGATTAGACAACAAATGACAATTGACTTCATCATCAAAATCCGAGATTCAACATATTTGTGTATATATATATATATACACACATATATATATACACATATATATATATATATATACACACATATATATATATACACATATATATATACATATATATATATATACACATATATATATATATATACACACATATATATATATACACACATATATATATATATATACACACATATATATATATATATACACACATATATATATATACACACATATATATATATATATACACACATATATATATATACACACATATATATATATATATACATATATATATATATATATATATATATATACACACACACACATATATATATATATATATATATATATATATATATATATATACACATATATATATATATATATATATATATATGTGTATGCTTATATATATATATATATATATATATATATATATATATATATATATATATATATATATATATATATATATATATATATATATATAATTTTCTAAAGATTTGTTCGTCATCGTGCGAAGATTTATGCACAAAAACCCACAAAACTTAAGTATTCGTGTGAGATAGTATTTTACGTAGGGAGATCGTATATCTTTGAATCCTTACAGATCTATAAGAGATGATGATAGAAGTCAAGCATCCTCATCTCTAGTAGTGATCATTACAACAAGACTACGACAATGCTCCCCAAAACTCTAGGCCTACTATTTGAGGAAAAGAAGGGGAGGAGAATATGATATGGCAACCCAAAAAGGTCTAGCCTATGAATCGTTGGATCTCTCTTATTTATAGATGTCCCCTGTCAACTTAACCCTGATAGATTCTATATTGGATATTGGATCTCCCTCCAACTACCCAAGCCTCTTAGATTACTAAATTTCTATCCAATAATCTCTCATTAACTCTTATTGGATCTCATCTATAGGATCCAATAATTCAATGGTTTATTGGATATTTAATAAGATAGGGTCTCCTACGGATATTTTATATTTGAACCTCTACTCATCTCAATGCCTACCATACGTTTGTGACCCTTTAGGCCCAATATCGTGCTCGCCGTTAGTCGTACCTGTCAGAACTCCTTTTGGCTCAGTGAATTATTATCTTAATAATTCACTCGACTCATTGATTGTGGACGTACTTGGCAACTATGTCGTAGTCCCTAAACGATAAAGAGGAATCTAATTCATTGGACATGTTTATCCTCAGTTACCGTATTCCTATAGTCTCTCATTCATCTAATATCCCAGAGACTATATACCGAGCATAGTGCTGTTAGACTGTGAGGACCCTTTTTCTATGCTTTTGAATAATGATTATCGAGTCTATTTAGTTTAGTTATTTATTAAGTCAGTTTAATTCAATTAGAGTCAAGTAGAAGTTTATTTAATATTTATTTATTATTAGAGTTCAAGTCCTGATGGACTCTAGGTGGAACTCTATAAATAGTGATGTAACCCTTTCTTGAAAAAATCAATCAATCAATTAATCAATGAAATGTTATTCCACTCTGTGGACAAACCCTAGGAGGCCAATCCCCTCGAAGTGATCAAGAAGGGCTGATCCCCTCGAATTGATCAAGGAGGGCCGATCCCCTCGAAGCGATCTAGGAGGCCGATCCCCTCAAAGCGATCATTATCATTCCCTTTTCTCCCCTTTCTTCCACGATAAGACTTTAGGGTCTTATCATTTGGTATCAAAGCGACGATAAGACTTTAGTGTCTTATCAATTGGTATTAGAGCGACGATAAGACTTTAGGGTCTTATCAATTGGTATAAGAGCGACGATAAGACTTTAGGGTCTTATCATTTGGTATCAGAGCAGCGATCCTTAGCATTCTCGCTGCAGTATTACCATAGCTATCTAAAAAAGAAAAAAAAAGATGAAAAAAAGAAAGAGAAAGATATCGTTTGAGAAAGGTTGAAGCCGGCGGCCACTGACCACCACCGCGAGAAGGAAACTCTACTTCCGGCCACTAACCACCACTGCCTTCTCCACCAACGCCACTGCTTCCCGGCCGGCGACCACCGCCGCCATTGTTCCTCGGCTAGGAGAAATGCTGCCAGTGTCCATCCCAACCCTACTGCCGCCGCCTGCCTCCCCTTGGGTCGCAACCGCAGCCGCTCGACCTCCCCTCATCGGCGATCGTTGGTGATGCTGCTTCCAGCCACGCCACCACTGTTGCCTCCTTCTTCACCGCTGCACTGCCATTGCCAGCATCGCCAGCGGCTCCAGTTGTGGTGCGATAGAAACAAAGCACCCTGTTTCCCATCTCCAGCATCACAACTTCCTGGCTAGCGACGACGCTCTGTTAGGACTCTAGCTTAGAGAGTCCTAATTGAGAGGGACATTCATGTAAAACTGTTAAGACTCTAGCTAGGAGAGTCCTAATTGAGAGGGACATTCTGTTAAGACTCTAGCTAGGAGAGTCCTAATTGAGAGGGGCATTCATGTAGGAGGTGTTTTGTTAGAGAAGAATTAGGAGTTGTAAGGGAATAGGAGTCTTGACTAGGAGTCCTATTAGGAGTTGGTTCGAAGTAAGAGTCTTAAGTAGGAGTCCTATTAGAAGTTAGGGTTTAGAAGCCCTATAAATAGCCATGTATTCCTTCTCTTTTGATAAGCAATAGATGAATCTTTTATGCAGCCTTTGAGCAGCAACTTGGAGGGAGGAACCCCTATAGAGTTCCAAGGAGGTCGATCCCCTAAAGAGATCAACCCCAAGTTTAGAATCTGCAAGGGTTCTATCACCTGGTATCAGAGCAGCGTTCTTGGCATCTCGTTGCCCTTTCACAGCCATCCATCAACCCTCCACAACCATCCAAAGCAATTCCCACAATTGCTTAAAAGATCGTCACCGAATTCCGCCATCATCTCCACCACCACGGATCATCCTTCGATCTCCCCGTGAATTGCAACAGGTTCTGGTTTCCTACCTTACTGCTGCTGCAATTTAGTTATCCTTATTCGAAAAAAAAAAAAAAAATCGTTCTTATATTGCTGCATAAACTTTTCGTCACAAAGTTTTCATCTCTACGACGAAAGATACATTGCAGAATTCCAGCCGCATAGCACCATCTGTTTGATCTTGCTACTATGCTTTTTCTATCCAAATTTCTAGGAAATTTTTATGACATCTTTGACACTTCCTAACAGTGGATTTCCCTTTGGTTTCATAAAAAAATTCTCAATATAAACTACTGATCTTTTATGTCCAATCTGCTGCACTTGAATTGCAGAATTCAAGCCGCATAGCACCATCTGTTTGATCTTGCTACTATGCTTTTTCTATCCAAATTTCTACAAAATTTTTATGACATCTTTGACACTTCCTAACAGTATATTTTCCTCTAGTTTTATTGAAAAATTCTCAATATAAACTACTGATCTTTTATGTCCAATCTGCTGTACTTGAAAATCTATGCTGCAGAAAATTTCAGCTGCATATCGTTGCCTTAACCCATCTATTTGCAATCATTTTTGAATGAAATTTCTTATAAACTTCATAGATCATCTTGGCTTTCATCTAAGATTGATCTATTAAGAAATTCATCTCTAAAAACGATTTTATGTTGCTGCAAATTTTCATCGTAACCCGCTGAAATTTTTCGACGATAATTCTGCAATTGCAACTTGCACCAATTTCCTTGCTGTTATACTGCCGAAATTTTCTTGATTAAATTAGATATCCTTGCTGTCATATAAACTATGATTTTGCTATCAATTCCCTCCTCAATTCTCTCAAGTTTTTGGTGGAAATTACGTCGAGAAACCGTTGTTTCTTCGACGACAATTCTACTCTTACAAGACAGCACATACTTGCTGCAACTTCTACGGATTTCTGTCAAACCTTTGCTACCATCTACCACAGTTCCAAAACTTTCATCCAGAACCCTAAAACTCTGCCAAACCATACCCTCAAACTGTACCCAAAACAGCCACAAAACAAGCCTAAACCGCAGCCTACATCCACCAATCCACCAACTCTTTCAACCATCACTTCTCTCAACCTATACATGCCTTTAACCCAACAACAAAAGAGAGATTTGGGGGCATATACTATGGTATCTAAGGAGGCAATCAATGCTAAATTCGAAGCCTTGGAGGTGCGAATGGAAGATAAGATTCGGATGCTCTTTACCGAACTCAGATTAGGCTGACCACTAAGCCCGAAGAAATCATATCAAGGAGAGAGCTTTGCCCAATCACACCAAGCCTGAAGAGATGACTTCCAAGGGAGGGGAGGCTATATGACTGACCCCAAATATCCATGCATGAGAGTGGACTTCCCTAGATGGGAAGAAGGAGACCCGATTGGTTGGTATACGCGGAGCGATATTTTCGGTACCACAAAACCGCGGATGTATCTATGGTGAAAATTGCAGCTATACATCTTGAAGGGGATGCTATACAGTGGTTTGACTGGTTTGAACATACTTATGGAGTCCTTTCATGGCAACAATTCAAAGAAGGACTGCTGATCCGCTTCAGACCAACCGATTACGAGAATATTGACGAACAACTAGCAAAGATCCGACAAACCTCCACCGTTCAAGAGTACCAAACCAGGTTTGAAAGGTTATCTAATCAAAATCATGATTGGTCTCAAAAACAACTATTGAGGACCTTCATTGGGGGCTTGAAGCCGGAGATCCGAGAAGAAGTTAAGGCGCGACAACCGTACACGCTTATGGCAGCCATCTCTTTCGTACGACATCAAGAGGAGCAATTGAACCATGAAGCTCGGAGGACTAGGGTCGCTACTCAACCAGCAATATTGAAGCCCTTAGCCCCCCCTACTGTCGACAAAGTCCCTACACCAAAGAGGTTAACAAGAGAAGAGCTTCGGGAGCGATATGCGAAGGGGTTATGTTGGCATTGTGACGAGCCATGGAGCCGTAAGCATCGCTGTAGTAAAGGGGGACTTCTTATGATTGAACCGATAGAAGAAGAGGTCATTGAACATCCAAAAGAGAGCCTTGAATATGAAGAAGAAGATGCAGAAGAAGAGCCATAACCGACTGAAGTTACGGTACATACACTAGCTGGCTACTCAAACCCGCAAACGATGAAAGTTGGAGGCCTTCTTAAACAACAACTGATCACTGTTCTCATCGACACGGGCAGCACTAATAACTTCCTAAACAGTAAGGTTGCTGTCCATATGAACTTACCTATTAAGAATTGCAGCAGGTTTGTCGTTAAGGTCGCCAACGAACGGATTTTGAAGTGTGATCATAGGTGCCCGCAAGTGAAACTATTGCTGCAGGACCAAGAGATAATTGTAGATTTCTACCTCCTCCCTCTTGATGATCATGAGGCCATACTCAGAATTAAATGGTTGATGACATTAGGTGATATTTCTTGGAATTTTATGCAACTAATTATAAAATTTTACAGTAAGGAGAAACAGGTGATACTGCACGAGAAACGTGAGGGCGACATAACGACGATTTGCACACAACAAATGGAGAATGTTTTGCATAAAGTATGCAGCAGCTTTTTGGTACAACTTGAGCAACAAACTAAGGGAGAGCCAACAAAATTTGAAGATCCAAATCTACTTCCTTTGCTTGCTGAATTTTCAGATGTATTTGACGAACCGTGCAACCTACCTCTTACTCGTCGGCATGATCATTGTATAACGATTCTTCCAAGCAAATCTCCAGCAAATGCTCAGCCATATCAGTATTCACATCTCCAGAAGGATGAAATAGAAAATATTGTAAACGAGATGCTCAAAACAGGAGTTATTCGGCCATGTTGCAGCCCCTACTCTTCACCGGTGCTCCTCATACGAAAGAAGGATGGAATATGGCGATTATGTGTTGATTACCGAACTCTCAATGGCATAACCATCAAGGATAAATACCCTATTCTAGTAGTAGATGAGTTGCTAAGGGAGCACAAATCTTCACAAAGCTGGACCTTCGATCCGGGTATCATCAAATACGAGTATGCGAAGAAGACATACCGAAAATCACCTTTTGAACACACAACAACCACTATGAATTTTTGGTTTCTTCAAAAGAAGGTGGAATATCTTGGGCATATCATATCAGAGGAAGGTGTGGCAGTAGACCCCTTCAAAATTGGAGCAATGCAAAACTGGCTGACCCCGAGGAACATAAAATTACCACATGGTTTTCTGGGTTTAACAGGCTACTACTGCAAGTTCGTGAAAAACTATGGAGAGATTAGTGCACTAGTTACTTCCTTACTGAAAAAAGATGTCTTCCAATGGTCGGACAGAGCCTCCGCTGCCTTCGACAAACTTAAGACAACCATGACGACGACGCCGGTGCTAACACTACCAGATTTCAACCGACTCTTCATTATTGAGGCCGACACATCTGGAATCAGAATTGGAGCCATTCTCATGCAAGATGGTCAACCACTCACATACACTAGCAAGGCATTATCTCCCTCCCATCAAAATAAGTCAACATATGATAAGGAGATGCTTGCTATTGTGCGCGCAGCAACGAGGTGGAGACCCTACTTGATTGGTCGACGATTTCAAACTAAAGCCGACCATAAAAGCCTCGAGTACTTTTTGGAGCGAAAGATATCATCCCCTGAGCAGCAAAAATGGGTAACAAAACTTCTTAGATTTGATTATGAAATAACTTACAAAAAGGGGAAAGAGAATGTTCTTGCAGATGCGCTTTCGCAGCTACCCGAGCAAGCTGAAGTTTCGGCCATTTCACTTCCGACCAGCAACTTTCTTAAGGATATTAAGATGGAATGGCAGGAAGATTCAGAGACTAGTAAGATTATAAAAAATTGGAGGAAGCACCAAGCTCCATGGCTCATTACAATTGGGACTCAAAAGAATTACACTATAAGGGATGCATTGTTTTTATGATAAATTCTACTTGCATCTTCATGAGTAGATTTTGGACCAAGTTATTCTATATGCAGGGTACTAAATTGAAAAGGAGTATGGCATATCACCCACAAATCGACGGTGAGACAGTTGTAAATAGTTGCTTGGAAACAACCCAAAGCCACCCACCAAATATGACTACCCAAAGAGAACTCCAGACCCAGCGAAGTGCCATTATTGATCGACGGATCGTGACTCGACGACGGCGACCCACTAATGAAGTTCTAATACAGTGTGCGAACCTACCAATAGAAGATGCCACTTGGGAGAACTATGACGACTTGAAGATCAAATTCCCAGAATTCATTAATCATCAGCCTCGAGGACAAGGCTGATTTGAAGAGGGCGGGTCTATTAGGACTCTAGCTTAGAGAGTCCTAATTGAGAGGGACATTCATGTAAAACTGTTAAGACTCTAGCTAGGAGAGTCCTAATTGAGAGGGACATTCTGTTAGGACTCTAGCTAGGAGAGTCCTAATTGAGAGGGGCATTCATGTAGGAGGTGTTTTCTTAGAGAAGAATTAGGAGTTGTAAGGGAATAGGAGTCTTGACTAGGAGTCCTATTAGGAGTTGGTTAGAAGTAAGAGTTTTAAGTAGGAGTCCTATTAGGAGTTAGGGTTTAGAAGCCCTATAAATAGCCATGTATTCCTTCTCTTTTGATAAGCAATAGATGAATCTTTTATGAAGCCTTTGAGCAGCAACTTGGAGGGAGGAACCCCTATAGAGTTCCAAGGAGGCCGATCCCCTAAAGAGATCAACCCCAAGTTTAGAATCTGCAAGGGTTCTATCACGCTCGCTGCCTTTTTCTCCACCGTCACCGTTGCTTTCTGATTGCTCGATCACCATCGCCTGCCTCCCAGCCTCAACCCTCGCCGTGCCCCCCCCCCCCGTTGGGTCACAGCCATAGCTGCCGGTTGTCATAGCCCTCGTTGCAACGGTTGCAGAAACAGAGCTTCCTCTGTTGCTGTAGACCCCGTCGATCCCAACCGCGACCCTCGCTGCCTCCTTCTCCACCGCCAATGCTGCGCTCTGGCCAGCAACCACCACTGTTGTTAACCACCGTAGCCTTCTCCTCAACCGCTCGTGATCCTTCCAGCCAACTCCTTCGGTGGTGCGACAAAAACAGAGTATGCAGCAACCACCATGCAGCAACAAAAATAGTGGCACCCTCTACTGCCACAACCACCGATTGTAACCACCGTCGTCGCTCCCGGCCAACGACCAACTCCTCGTTCTGCAGCAGCCGCCCTCTAACAATGAACACAGCAACCGCAGCAAGTATGCTGCCCTACCTCAACCCCAGCAGCGCACGCAACACTGATTCCTCTTCTCAACCTCGACCGCTTCAACGCCGCCTCCCCCTTGCTTAGCATATTCTGCCACAACCGCAGGTTGCCATCGCCACAGGTTGCCATCACCGCAGCCTCAACCCCATTGCTTGGCGATCGCCCCTTGGATCACAACAACTGCAGCCACATCAATGCAGTCGCCTTCCAACCCCGGCACTCTCACCCCACACAGCGATAGAAACAGGGTAGCAACTCTTCCTCCAACATAGCGACCGCAGCACTGCCCTCAGCATCCATCTCCTCGGCAACTTCACATCGACAATGTTGATGCCCTTGACCGACACCAAAAATAGGAGTTGAGATTACAGATTTACAGTCTTACGCAATGACCACTGATAACTCGGTGAAAGCACAAATGGAAGCATTGGAAATCAAAATTGAGAACCGACTGCAAGAAACACTTAATGATTTCAAAAAGAGCCTACTGGAGAGCCTCAGCAAATTTCAACAAAATGGGGGCTCAAGTTCTACATTGCACAGATCTGAAAATATAGGAAAAAGGCCCCAAGATTGTGACAGAAACTACTTACACATGAAGGTGGAATTTTCAAGATGGAAAGATGAAGATTTGACTAGTTGGATCTCTAGGGCAGAAATTTTTTTTCATTTTTACAGAACTCCAGAAGAATCCAAGGTGGAAATAGCCTCAATCCAGCTCGATGGAGATGCACTCCAGTGGTACGATTGGTATGAAACTGTTTATGGAGTTCCTTTATGGGAGAAGTTCAAAAGAGAGCTTCTTGTTCCATTTGGCCCATCCGAATATGAGAATGTTGATGGCCAGCTCACCAAAATTCCTCAAACATCTACAGTGTTGGAATATCAGAGTAGGTTTAAAAGATTGTCAAATCAAGCTAGAGATTGGTCGGAACGATAACTTCTGGATACATTTATTGAAGGGCTTAATCTGGAGATCCGGTGTGAAGTTAAGGCTCGTCAACCCTGCACTATGATAGTTGTGATCTCATTTGCATATATACATGAGAAAAAAATTAGAAAGGAAAGATCAACAAGGGATTTGCACTATGATGAAAAGTGGAGTATCGAGCACCAATGTAAACAAGGGCAACATCTGATGATTGAGCCAATTAGAGAGGAACCGAAAGCGGAACCGAAAGCAAAAGAGTTGGACTACGATTATGAAGGTGTGGAACCTAGTGAAGATATTGAAGCCATCACACATACAGTGCATGCATTGGCTGGCTATGCTAACCCATAAACTATGAAAATCAGAGGAACTTTGAAGCATCAACCTATCACTATTTTGATTGATATAGGTAGTACTAATAATTTTATGGACAGGAAAGTTGCAGCCCAACTAGCCCACCATATTAAAGGCTGTGATATATTCGAAGTAAAGATCATTGATGAACGGATTTTAACTTGTGATAGCAAAGGCCAGGAGTTTTTTTTAATGATTACTACACTGAAAGACCGACCTATTGCTTACACTGTTAAAAATTGGAGACCATACTTACTTGATCAACGGGTTGTGATGTGTTGCAGATAGCCTATGATTGAAGTGCTGAAAGAGAAGCTCCTCGAGATTGATGCTGCTCAGCCTTGAGGATAAGAGTGATTTAAAGAGGGAGGAATTGTTAGAACCCTTTTTCTAAGCTTTTGAATAATGTTTATCGAGTCTATTTAGTTCAGTTATTTATTGAGTCGGTTTGGTTTAGTTAGAGTCAAGTAGAGGTTTATTTAATATTTATTTATTATTAGAGTTTAAGTCCTGATGGACTCTGGGTGGAACTCTATAAATAGTGATGTAACCCTTTCTTGAAAAAATCAATCAATCAATCAATGAAATGTTATTCCACTCTGTTGACAAACCCTAGGAGGCCGATCCCCTCGAAGTGATCAAGGAGGGCCGATCTCCTCGAAGCGATCAAGGAGACCGATCCCCTCGAAGCGATCATTATCATTCCCTTTTTGCCCCTTTCCTTCACGATAAGACTTTAGGGTCTTATCATTTGGTATCAGAGCAACAATAAGACTTTAGGGTCTTATCAATTGGTATTAGAGCGATGATAAGACTTTAGGGTCTTATTGATTGATATCAGAGTGACGATAAGACTTTAGGGTCTTATCACAGACTCATATGGTTTCTTCTCGAGTATCGCTCTAATCGGATTCTCCTAGAGAACTCTTTCTCTCTCAATTCGAATGACCATAACCAGGGATTTTGTTTGAGCAAGAACACATGAGACTTTTCTCTCATGATACCGAGAGTGGATGATCCTCTATCGACACTCAATATTCCTCGTAAGGTTGGCTACTACTCCCGATAACCGATTGTGCTAGATTTAGAACCTCTAGACCTATAAGTCCGGTATCAAAGAGTAGAGCACTCATACAGGACATCCTTAGTAACTCAAGTCTATGTACCAGATACACCACCAGGATTACAGAATCGCTATCAGAAAATAAGGCATCATGAACTATCCAACATTCCGTAAGAGGATCAATCAGTAAACTCATTCTTCAATGAGCACCTGTACTGTATCTCTAGTATCTCCACATGAGCAGCTATGAGACCAGCTGCATCTATCATATAGATAGGTATATAGCCCACTAGTCTATCTGGTTATCTTGATGTCCCTATCGAGTAACTTATGACCGAGATTATTTAGGATCCGTGTTTAAAGATGAATTAGTTTCATTATCGTGATCTTATCATGATCTGATTCTCATTGTCTAGATCCATGGACATCATAATATATTCAAGCGATAGACAATATAAAGTGATAAAATATCAAATAATAATAATAAAAAAAAGACTATGTGTCAAGTTACATATGTCATCACTCTCACGTGATTGGATTGTAGAACACCTATGACTAGTAATCTCCCACTTGACCTAAAGCCAATCACCTATGTGTATGATCCCTATCAGACCCATGTGACGCTCAAAGATAATATGAGACATTAGCTTTGTCAATGGATTTACAATGTTATCTTTGAATAAAACTCTTTCTACTACTACATCTCCTTGGGTCACGATCTCTCTAATAAGCTGGAACCTCCTCAGAATACTTTTAATGAGACCCAGATTCCTTTATTTGAGCAATCGCCCCATAGTTATCGCAACATAAAGGAATCAGCTTCTCACAGCCCAGCACGACTCCTTGATCTGTGATGAACTTCTTAATCCAAACTTCCTCCTTCGTTGCCTCTACTACATCAATGTACTCTGCCTCTGTGGTCGAGTCAGCAGTAGTATCTTGCTTGGAACTCTTCCAGCATATTGCTCCTCTATTCAAGGTGTATACATACCTTAAATTTGACTTACTATCATTGATATCGGACTAGAAACTCGAGTCTGTGTAGCCTTCAACTCTAAGGCTACTACCTCCATATATCAGTAAAAAATCGTTAGTCATTCGCAAGTATTTAAGGATATACTTTACTGCTTTCTAGTGCTCAAAGCTTAGATCAGCTTGATACCTACTCGTGACACTCAAAGCATGCATTATATCAGGCCTGGTACATAGTATGACATACATGATAGACCCAATCTATACATAGTATCCTATCTATATTCGTCCTTTCTTCAGAAGTCTTTGGATATATTCTTAGAAAGCGATATCCCATGTCTCATCGGTATGAGACCTCTTTTAGAATTTTTCATGCTAAACCTTTTGACAATGGTGTCTATGTACTTAGATTGGAACAAGCCAAGCATCCTCTTGGATCTATCTCTATAGATTCGAATCCCCAAGATATAGGATGCTTCCCCTAAGTTCTTCATGGAGAAGTGTCTAGATAACCAAGTCTTTACTATGGATAGTATTCCTACATTATTTTCAATGATCAGGATGTCATCCACATATAACACTAAGAAAGTGATAGCGCTCTCACTTACCTTCATATACACACAAGGCTTATCTTCATTCTTAACGAAGTCATAAGATCTGATTACCTCATCAAATCTTATGTTCTAACTTTAAAAAGCTTGCTTTAGTCCATAAATAGACCTAAGCAACCTACACACCTTATCTGGGCAGTCTTTGGACACGAATCCCTCAAGCTGTATCATATATACCTCATCTTTGAGGTTACCATTGAGGAACATGATTTTCACGTCCATCTGCCAGATCTCAAAATCATAGTGTCTCGCAATAGCTAATAGAATTCAGATGGATTTTAGCATGGCTACGGGTGAGAAGGTTTCGTCATAGACAGCACCTTGCCTTTGACGATACCCTTTAGCCACTAGCCTTACTTTATAGGTCTCTACCTTTCCATCTACTCCGATCTTCTTCTGGAATATCCACTTGCAATCGATAGGTACAATACCCTCGGGTGCTTCAACTAGGTTCCAAACCTTATTGCAGTATATAGAAACCATCTCAGAATTCATGACTTCTTGTCACTTCCCAAAGTCTATACTCGTAATAGCCTTCTCATAGGTTTAAGAATCAATATCCTCAATATCGTCTTCGTTAATATATGACACGGGAGTGTCTAATTTATTACAATCTGCTCATATGAACCTCTCTGATGCTATAGTATCTTTTTTAGCCAACAATGTTGCCTCTTAGTCTTCAACTTAACCCACTCAAACATGACAACTCAACAACATATTCCTTGCATAAAGTTAAAGTTGTTTCAAGGTACTTTTATTCATGACTAAGGAATGCATTAAAGGAGTTGGTTAGCAGTTGTAAAATACTTAATTTCGAAATTCCCTATGTACGAAGGGTTGTTTCATACACTAGTATTTATTTTGGTGTTGAGGGCTTAGAAAGAACTTTAGAAACTGATGATATTGGCAGAAGCTCTCTTGGAGTGCTCTCTTGAACTTTGTATCTCTTGGATATATCCTTGAGTGGTGAGTCTTTTACTTTCAGTTTTGTATCCTTGTTTATTATCCTTAGGTGGTGATTGTTTTGTATCCCTTTCTGATTTTAAACTTGGTGGTGAGCTATTTTTCATTTTTACTAAAGTTGCTTTAGGAGTTCGCTCCTTTTCTGTTTGGAAAAATCATTCTAGCAAATATAATTGTACTGTCAACATTTTTGTATGTGTTCGCTCCTTTTCTGCATGAAAAACTCATTCTAGCAAATACGATTGTACTGATGACTTTTCTTGTGAGTTTGTTCCTTATCTACTATGACATTTTCTATCTAAAAAATTGTTCCATCGGTTTTCATTCCAAATCTATTTTGCATTTTACCCTCCTTGGTATCAGTTTGGTATCAAAGCTAAAGGCTAGAGATCATGGCAAGGCGGAATGGAAAAGATATAGTTGGTAAAGGTAGCGACCATGAAGATAATGTTGAGTCGTTGAGGCTGCAACTACAAAGATTGCTGCGTAGTCTATAAGAAAATGAAATAATTGAAGAACTTCGAAATAGAAGCACTATGTATAAAAATGATATCCGTGAGTTTACTTCTGATGATGATACACCTCCTCTTCTAAGGGAGTCGAGAAGATGTCAGATAAGAAATGGATTCCAAGATGAGTGGTAGAATAAATATAACCCAAGATTGGATATTTCAGAGTCTGAAAGTAAAATAAATATTGATGACTTTATCGATTGGCTTAATACAGTAGAAAGAATTTTTAATTTTCAAAAACTACCAAAACAAAAGAAGGTTAAACTTATGGCACTCAAACGAAATGTATATTTTTGGTGGGAAAATATGAAGAATCAAAGAGAACATGAGGGTAAGAGTAAGATTGTGACATAGGACAAAATGAAAAGCGTGCTGAAGAGAAAATATTTACTTGCTAATTATCGATAAGAGATCTTTCTCAAAATCCATGATTTTAAACAAAAAGATCTTAATGTGGAAGATTACATTACAAAATTCGATAATCTAATGTTAAAAGGAGAGCTTGTGGAACCAGAAGAGCAAACCATTGTAAGATTCTTAGGAGATTTGAAGTGTGAGATTGCCAAAGTTATTCAATTACAGCCATATTGGTCTATAAATGATGTGAGCAAGCTGGCATTAAAAGTTGAAAAGCAACAGAGGTTTGAAAGCAAGGTAATATCGAAGCCTATTGTCCAAATCAATATGATATTGAAGGTGCAAGAAAAGGGTGAGGAATCTGCTGGCAGCAAAAAAAACACATAATTCTTCTACCACAAGTGGCAGAAAATGCTTCAAATGTCATGGTTTTGGGCATATTGCTTCAGATTGTCCAAATAGGAGGATTGTAACTTTGGATGAAGATCATAGTGATGGAGGAGAAGATGAAGCTTACGATGAACCAAAATATGATGATAACGAGGAAGAGATTACTTATGCTAATCATGGATTATCTATTGTATTACAACGTAGCTTACAAGTGTCCTATGTGACCGAGGATGAAAGTTGGATGAGAAAAAATATATTTCACACTAAATGTACTTCTCTTAGCGACATTGGCAGCTTTGAGAATGTAATATCTTTGAAGATAGTGCAGAAGCTAAAGCTGGATAAAATCTCTCATCCACATCCATACCAATTATGTTGGTTGCAAAAAGGAAATGATATCAAGATAACTAAAAGATGTTTAGTTTCATTTTCTATTGGCAAGTATTATAAAGACGATGTATGGTGTGATGTTGCTCCTATGGACACATGTCACATGCTGTTGGGTAGACCTTGGCATTATGATACAAGGGTGTTGTATGACGGCTACAAACATATTTATTCTTTTAAGGTGAATGAAAAGAATATTCTCTTAGCTCCATTACAACCTTCCGAAATCAGCACACCAAAGAAGGAAGTTAGCGCTTTTATGTCCTATGGTGAGTGCAAAGGAGAATTAGAAAAGTGTGGTCCTATTATGGCTCTAGTGGTAGTAGAGGAGAATGAACAACATAAAGAGACATCGGCAATAATGAAACCAATCCTAGAGGAATTTCAAGATGTTATACCGGAAGAGATTCCATATGGCCTTCCACCTTTGAAAGAATTCCAACATCACATTGATCTTATTCCGGGGGCTATTCTATCTAATAAAGCAGCATACAAAATGAGTCCCAAGGAGCATGAAGAACTTTAAAGGCAAGTTGATGAATTGGTGAAAAAGGGGTTAATTCGGGAGAGCATGAGTCTTTGTGCGGTTCTAACCTCGTTGGTGCCTAAGAAAGATGGTTCTTAGAGAATATGCGTAGACAACCGCACCATCAACAAAATCACAATGGACTATCGTTTTCCTATTCCAAGGTTAGATGATTTACTTGATCAATTATGTGGTGCTTATATTTTTTCTAAAATTATTTTGAGGAGTGGCTATCACCAAATAAGAATTAGTCCTGTAGATAAGTGGAAAATAATATTTAAAACTAGAGAAGGCTTATATGAATAGTTGGTTATGTCATTTGGCCTCAAGATGGATGATAGTGATGCATAGAGATGCGTTGAGATACTGACAGAACCGACGAGGACGAGATCAACGATTATAGTGCATAGAGATGCACAACTGCACACATAGATCTTAATGTGAGTGATTAGGCTCACTAGCTCGGGCTTGATCATATTAGGCTGTGGTCCATGATCATATAGTGTGATTAATTATATACCTATTATATATGTATATATATTTGTATGTAATGTAGATATATATTAAATATATATATGTGTGACATGTCATATTAGGAGACCAAAACGAAATACCCTCTCTCGACAATATTAAGTTAGTAAACATGAGGTAATTAGATTGACCCACGTGGCCTTCCATCATTATAGGTAGGGACCGATTCTCGATGTAGGTTGAGTTGGTCGAGTTCCTCGAGGCTCGCCTATATCGTGATTCACTATCTTTCCTATGACATAGAGATACCACTGGTGACAGGAGGACACAGTATATTTGATCTGTTGAGAAATCTTGGGGGCAACATCACATGCGCAGTAGAAGAATAGAAAACAAAATCCCCAATTTCTCAAAGATTTATTCGTCGTTATGTGAAGATTGATGCACAAAAATTTGCAAAACTTAAAACTGCGTATAAGATAAATTGTGTTACCTAGGGAGATCGTATATCCCTGAATCCTTGCAGATCTCTAGCTGATGGTGAAGGAGGTCAAGCGCCCTCTGCTCTATCGGTGATCCACACAGTAGGGCTATGACAATGCTCCTCAAAACTCCAGGCCTACCCTATGGTGGAGAGGGGGAGGAGAATAGGAGAGGCAAGCAAAAAGCTCTAGCCTATGAACCATTGATTCCCTCCTATTTATAGAGTCCCCCTGTCAACTTAACCCTAATGGATCTTGCCCTATTGGGTATTAGATCTCCATTCAACTACCCAATCCTCTTAGATCAGTGGATCTCTATCCAATAATCTCTCATTGGTGCTTATTGGATCTCATCCATAGGATCCAATAATTCAAGGGCTTATTGGTATCGAATAAGATAAGGGCTCCGACGAATATCTCACATCTGAACCTCTACTCATCGCAATGCCTACCATATGTGTGTGACCCTCTAGGCCCAATATCGAGCTGGCCATGAGTCATACCTATCAGAACTCCTTTTGGCTTAGTGAATTATTATCTCCATAATAATTCACTCGACTCATCGACTACGAACATACTAGGCCACTACGCCGCGGCCCCTAGATGATACAAGGGAATCTAATCCATTAGACATATTTGTCCTTAGTTACCGTATACTTATAATCTCTCATCCATCTGTTAGAACCCTTGCAGATTCTAAACTTGGGGTTGATCTTTTTAGGGGATCGGCCTCCTTGGAACTCTATAGGGGTTCCTCCCTCTAAGTTGCTGCTCAAAGGCTACAGAAAAGATTCATCTATTACTTATCAAAAGAGGAGGAATACATGACTACTTATAGGGCTTCTAAACACTAACTCCTAGTAGGACTCCTACTCAAGACTCCTACTTCTAACTAACTCCTAATCTTTTCTAAGAAACAACCTCCTAACTCTAGCCGACCTCTTCACCTCTTTAATAGGGGTCGGCTTATGTAGGTTTTACATGAATGTCCCTCTCAATTAGGACTCTCCTAGCTAGAGTCCTAACAAACCTACCCTCTTCAAATCAGCCTTGTCCTCGAGGCTAACAATTCATGAATTCTAGGAATTTGATCTTCAAGTTGTCATAGTTCTCCCAAGTGGCATATTCTGTTAGTAGGTTTGCCCACTGTATTAGCACTTCAGTAGTGGGTCGTCTCGTCGAGTCACGATCCGTCGATCAATAGTGGCACTTGGCTGGGTCTGGAGTTCTCCTTGGATAGTCATATTTGGTAGGTGGCTTTGGGCTGTCTCCAAGCACCTATTTACAACTTCCGTCTGACCGTCGGTTTGTGGGTGATATGTCATACTCCTTTTCAATTTAGTACCCTGCATATGAAATAACTTTGTCCAAAATCTGCTCGTGAAGATACAAGTAGAATTTGTCACAAGCACAATGCGTCCCTTATAGCGTAATTCGTTTGAGTCCCAATTGTAATAAGCCACGGAGCTTGGTGCTTCCTCCAATTTTTTTATGATCTTACTAGTCTCCTTATCTTCCTGCCATTCCCTCTTAATATCCTTAAGGAAGTCACTAGTCATAAGTGAAATGGCCAAAAATTCAGCTTGCTTAGGTAGCTATGAAAGCGTATCTGCAACAACATTCTCTTTTCTGTTTTTGTAAGTTATTTTATAATCATATCTAAGAAGCTTTGTTACCATTTTTGTTGCACGGGGGAAGATATCTTCTGCTCCAAAAAATATTTTAGGCTTTTATGGTCGGTCTTGATTTGAAAGCATCACCCGATCAAGTACGATCTCCACCTCGTTGCTGTGTGCACAATGGCGAGCATCTCCTTATCATATGTTGACATGTTTTGATGGGAGGGAGACAATGCCTTGCTAGTGTATATGAGTAGTCAACCATCTTGTATGAGAACATCTCCAATTCTGACTCTATATGCATCAGCCTTAATGATGAAGGATTAGCTGAAATCTGGTAACGCTAGCACTGGCATCATCGTCATGGCTACCTTAAGTTTGTTGAAGGCAATGGAGGCTTTGTCCGACCATTGGAATGTATCATTTTTCAATAGAGAAGTGAGTGGTGCACTAATCTTTCCATAGTTTTTCATAAACTTGCGGTCGTAGCCTGTTAAACTAAGAAATCCATGTAGCAATTTTATGTTCCTCAGGGTTTGCCAGTTTTGCATTGCTCCGGTTTTGAAGGCGTCCACCGCCACACCTTTCTTTGATATGATATGCCCAAGATATTCCACCTTCTATTGAAAAAAACAAAAAATTCGTAGTGGTTGTTGTGTGTTCAAAAGGTGGTTTTTGATATGTCTTCTTCGCACACTCGTATTTGATGATATCCGGATCAAAGGTCCAGCTTTGTGAATATTTGTGCTCCTTGGTCCAACTTTGTAAAGATTTGTGCTCCCTTTCATCTAGCAATTCATCTACTATTGGAATAGGACATTTATCCTTGATAGTTATGTTATTAGAGCTCGGTAATCAACACACAATCGCCATGTTCCGTCCTTCTTTCGTATGAGGAGCACCGGTGAAGAGTAGGGGCCGCAACTTGGCTGAATAACTCCTGTTTCGAGTATCTCTTTTATAATCCTTTTTATTTCATCATTTTGGAGATGTAGATACTGATATGGCCGAGTATTTGCTGGAGGTTTGCTTGGAAGAATCATTATATAATGATCATGCCGACGGGTAAGAGGTAGGTTGTGTGGTTCATCAAATATATCTGAAAATTCAGCAAGCAAAGGAAGTAGGTTTGGATCTTCAAATTCTATTGGCTCTCCCTTAGTTTGCTGCTCAAGTTGTACCAAAAAGCTGCTGCATGCCTTATGCAAAACCTTCTCCATTTGTTGTATGCAAATCGTCGTTACGTCTCCCCCACGTTTCCTATACAGTATCACCTGTTTCTCCTTACTGTAAAATTTCATAATTAGTTGCATAAAATTCTAAGACATATTACCTAATATCATCAACCATTTAATTCTGAGCATGGCCTCATGATCATCAAGAGGGAGGAGGAAGAAATATGCAATTATCTCTTGGTCCTACAGCAATAGTTTCATACACGGGCGCTTACAATCATACTTTAAAATCCATCTGTCGGTGACCTTAACATCAAACCTACTGCAATTCTCAATAGGTAAGGCCATCTGGACAACAACCACATTACTATTTAGGAAGTTATTAGTCCTGCCCATGTCGATGAGAATAGTGATCTGTTGTTGTTTGAGAAGGCCTCCAACTTTCATCGTTTATGGGTTTGAGTAGTCGGCTAGTGCATGTACCGTAACTTCGGTCGGTTGTGGCTCTTCTTATGCATCTTCTTCATGTTCAAGGCTCTCTTCTGGATATTCAATGACCTCTTCTTCTACTGGTTCAATCATAAGAAGTCTCCCTTTACTACAGTGATGCTCATGGCTCCACGGCTCATCGTAATGTCAACATAACCCCTTCGCATATCACTCCCGAAGCTCTTCTCTTGTTAACCTCTTTAGTTCAGGGACTCGGTCAATAGTGGGGGGGCTGAGGGCTTCAGTATTGCTGGTCAAGGAGCGACCCTAGTCCTCTGAGCTTCACAGTTCAATCGCTCCTCTTGATGTCATGCGAAAGAGATGGCTGCCATAAGCGTATACGGTTGTCGCGCTTTAACTTCTCCCTAGATCTCCGGCTTCAAGCACTCAATGAAGGTCTCCAATAGCTATTTTTGAGACTAATCATGAGTTTGATTAGATACCTTTCAAACCTAGTTTGGTACTCCTGAATGGTGGAGGTTTGTCGGATCTTTGCTAGTTGTCCGTCAATGTTCTCATAATCGGTTGGTCCGAAGCGGATCAGCAGTCCTTCTTTGAATTGTCACCACGAGAGAATTTCATTATATGGCATTCCCTTCAAGATGTATAGCCATAATTTTCACCATAGATGCATTCGTGGTTTTGTGGTACCGAAAATATCGCTCCACGTGCGAGATCTAACCAATTGGGTCTCCTTCTTCCCATCTGGGGAAGTCCACCCTCATGCATGGATAGTTGAGGTCGGTTATAGAGCCTCCTCTCCCTTGGAAGTCATCTCTTTGGGCTTGGTGCGATTCAGCAAAGCTCTCTCCTTGATGTGATTTCTTCGGGCTTAGTGGTTGGCCCAATCTGAGTTCGGTAAAGAGAGTCCAAATCTTATCCTTCATTCACGCCTCGAAGGCTTCGAATTTAGCATTGAATACCTCCTCAAATACCATAGTATATGCCTTCAAATATGTGATGTTAAGATCTCTCTTTTGTTGTCGGGTTAAAGGCATGTATAGGTTGAGAGAAGTGATGGTCGAAAGGGTTGGTGGATCGATGGATGTAGGCTACGGTTTAGGCTTGTTTTGTTACTGTTTTGGGTGCAGTTTGAGGGTGTGGTTGGTGGCGTTTTTAGGGCTGTGGATGAAAGTTTTAGATTTGTAGTAGATGGTAGCAAAGGTTTGATAAAAACTAGTGAAAATTTGCTGTAGAATTATCGTCGAAGAAACAACGATTTCTCGATGAAATTTCCATCAAAAATTTGAGAGATTTGAGGAGGGAATTGATAGCAATATCTCAATTTATATGATGGTAAGGATGTCCATTTAATCAAGAAAATTTTAGTAGTAACAGCAAGAAAATTGGTGCAAGTTACGATAGTAGAATTCTCGTCGAAAAATTTTAGCGGTTTACGACAAAAGTTTACAACAACACAAAATCATTTTTAGAGATGAATTCCTCAATAGATCAACCTTAGATGGAAGCCAATATGATCTATAAAGTGTATAAGATATTTTATTAAAAAAAATTACAAATAGATGGGTTAAGGTAATAATATGTGGTTGAAATTTTCTGCAGCACAGATTTTCAAGTGTAGCAGATTGGACGTAAAAGATCAGTGGTTTATATTGAGAATTTTTTGATGAAACTAAAGGAAAATCCACTATTAGGAAGTTTCAAAGCTATCATAAAAATTTCGTAGAGATTTGGATAGAAAAAACATAGTAACAAGATCAAACGAACTGTGCTATGTAGCTGGAATTATGCAATGTATCTTTCGTCATAAAGATAAAAACTTTGTGACAAAAAGTATATGCAGTAATATAGGAATAAATTTTTTTTTGGATTTTTGAATAAGGATAACTAAATTACAGTAGTAATAAGGTAGGAAACCATAACCTGTTGCAATTCACGGGGAGATCAAAGGATGATCCGTGGTGGTGGAGATGACGACGGAATTTGGTGACGATCTTTTAAACAATTGTGGAAATTGCTTTGGGTGGTTGTGGAGGGTTGATAGATGGTTGTGGAAGGGCAGCGAGATGCCAAGAATGCTGCTCTAATATCAGGTGTTAGAACTCTTGTAGATTCTAAACTTGGGTTTGATCTCTTTAGGGGATCAGCCTCATTGGAACTCTATAGGGGCTCCTCCCTTAGAGTTGCTGCTCAAAGGCTATAGAAAAGATTCATCTATTACTTATCAAAAGAGGAGGAATACATGGCTATTTATAGGGCTTATAAACCCTAACTTCTAATAGGACTCCTACTCAAGACTCCTACTTCTAACCAACTCCTAATCTTCTCTGAGAAACAACCTCCTAACCCTGGCCGGCCTCTTCACCTCTTTGATAGGGGTCAGATTATGTAGGTTTTATATGAATGTCCCTCTCATTTAGGACTCTCCTAGCTAGAGTCCTAACACCATCTAATATCCTAGAGACCGTATACTAGGCATGGTACTGTCAAACCCATATGGCTTCTACTCGACTCCTAGATCTGTGATAAATTTCTTCATCCAGACTCCCTCCTTTGCTGCCTCTATTACAATAATATACTCTACCTCTACGGTCCAATTAATAATAGTATGTTGCTTGGAACTTACTATCATCGATATCAGATTAGAAACTCGAGTCTGTGTAGCCTTCAACCCTGAGGCTACTACCTCCATATACTAGTAAAGGATCCTAAGTCCTTCTCAAGTACTTAAGGATACACTTTACTACTTTCCAATGCTCCAAGCCTGGATCCACTTAATACCTGCTTGTGACACTCATAGCATGCGCTATATCAGGCTTGATACATAGCATGACATACATAATAGACCCTATCGCTAAGGCATAGGGTATCCTATCCATGTTCGCCCTTTTTTCAGGAGTCTTCGGGGACATACTCCTAGAAAGCGATATCTCATGTCTCATTGGTATAAGACCTCTCATGAAATTTTTCATGCCAAACCTTTTGATAATGGTGTCTATATACCTGGATTGGGATAAGCCAAATATCATCTTGGATTTATCTCTATAGATCTTAATCCCCAAGATATAGGATGCTTCCCCTAAGTCCTTCATGGAGAAGTGTCTAGATAACCAAGCCTTTACTATAGATAGTATTCCTACATCATTCCTAATTATCAGGATATCATCCACATATAACACTAAGAAGGTGATAGTGCTCCCACTTACCTTCCTGTGCACACAAGGCTCATCTTCGTTCTTAACGAAGTTATAAGATATGATTGCCTCATCAAATTGTATGTTCCAACTTCAGGAAGCTTGCTTTAGTCCATAAATGGATCTAAGCAACCTACACACCTTATCTGGATAGTCGTTGGACACAAATCCCTTGGGCTGTATTATATACACCTTCTCCTCGAGATTCCCATTTAGGAATGTGGTTTTCACGTCCATCTATCAGATCTCATAAACATAGTGTGCTGCAATAGCCAATAGAATTCAGATGGATTTTAGCATGGCAACGGGTGAGAAGCTTTCATCATAGTTAACACCTTGCCTTTGACGATACCCCTTAGCCAATAGCCTTACTTTATATGTCTCTACCTTTTCATCTACTCTAATCTTTTTCTTAAAGATCCACTTGCAACCGATGGGTACAATACCCTCGGGTGCATCAATTATGTTTCAAACCTTGTTGGAGTACATGGAATCCATCTTAGAATTCATGGCTTCTTGCCACTTCCTAGAGCCTATACTTATAATAGCCTCCTCATAGGTCTAAGGATCAATATCCTCAACATCCTCTATACTAATATGTCCCACATATCTCTTAGAAGGATGAGATACTCTATCGGACGTACGTAAAGTTAGAACTTGTGTATTAAGTACTTAAATAGACTCGGGCTGTAGAGTGATGCTTGAGCTAGGTTCTCCAACCTCACTCAACTCTATCATGCTCCCACTGTCTCTACTAAGAATGTGTTCCTTCTCAAGGAACATCGCTCTCTTAGCTTCAAAGACCTTTTGGTCATCGAGATGATAGAAATAATACCTACAAGTTTCCTTGGGGTATCTCGCGAACTTACACCGCTCTATCCTCGATTCCAACTTATTGGAGTTGTGTCTTTTAACGTGGGCAGGGCAGCCCCAAATCTTAACAACCTTAAGATTGAGCTTATTCCCTTTTCATATCTCATATGGTATAGACACTACCGACTTAGTTGGAACTCTATTCAGAAGGTAATCTGCAATCTCAAGGGCATATCCCTAGAATGAGATGGGTAGGTCAGCGAAACTCATCATGTACCGTACCATGTCTAATAGTGTACGATTCCTCCTTTCAGATACACCATTGAGCTGAGGTGTATAAGGAGGTGTCCATTGGGATAGAATCTCATGGTCCTTGAGGAACTAGGTAAACTCTATACTTAAGTACTCACCTCCTCGATCTAATCAAAGAGTCTTAATACTCTTTCCAGTCTGGTTCTCCACTTCATTCTTATACTCTCTGAATTTCTCAAATGCCTCGGACTTGTACTTCAATAAGTACACATGTCCATACCTTGAGAAATCATCAGTAAAGGTAATGAAGTAGGAGTAACCACTAATGGCATGAGTTGACATAGGTCCACATACATCACTATGTATGAGTTCCAACAGCTCAGTGGCTCTTTCTCTAGTTCTACTAAATGGAGAGTTGGTCAGTTTTTTATGAAAGTAAGGCTCGTAAGTTACATATAACTTATAGTAAAATTGATCTAGATATCCATTCTTTAGCAACTTTTGAATCCTTCCCTCATGGATATAACCTAATCTACAATGCCACAAGTATATAGTGTTCACCTCATCGCGTTTCCTCTTAGATACACTTACATTCATGATATGTGGAGTAGTGTCTAACATAAACAAACTTTTTTGTAATATTCCTCTCGTCAATCCCCTCAGCTTTGCTAGAATCTACAACAAATTGCATATATGATAAGCACTACCGGTATCCAATACCCATGTATTATCATAAGAGTCTGACAAATAGAGACTGATAATGAATGTACCAGAAACTTCTCCAAGCTTCTGTTTTGCCCTCTCTACAACCTCTTCCAGTGCCCATCCTTTTTTGCAATGGAAGCACTGGCCCTTTGTCCTTTTGCTGGGTCTTTCTTAGCAACATTTGCTTTACTTGGTCTGCTCTTGCCCTTCTTAAGGGACTTTTCTGCATTCCTTTTTTTTTTATCTCACTAGTGTAGAGAACTAGCTTCTCCTTTTTGATAGTGCTCTCTGCCTCCCTCAACATATTGAGGAGTTCTGGGAGAGTGACCTCAAGCTTGTTCATATTTAAGATTCATTATGAACTATGAAATTGAATCCAATAAGGACTGAAGCACAATATCTACACACAAGTTATCCTCTAGGACCATTCCTAGACCTGAGAGTTTCTCTATCCACTCAATCATCTTTAAGACATGCTTCTGAACCGGTGTCCTCTTAGTCATCCTAGCACGGAAGAGGCTCTTGGATATCTCATATCGCTGAGTCCTTCTTGTTCCTCAAAAAGTTTACAGATATGTAGGAGAATGGATCTGGCATCCATCTTTTTATGTTGTCTTTGTTACTCAGGAGTCATAGAGCCCAACATATAACACTGAGCAAGAGTGGAGTCATTAATGTACTTCACATAATGAGCAATCTCATCCTCGCTTGCCCCTTGTTAGGACTCTAGCTTGGAGAGTCCTAATTGAGAGGGACATTCAGGTAAAAGCTACCTAAGCCGACCCCTATTAAAGAGATGAAGAGGCCGGCTAGGGTTAGGAGGTTGTTTCTTAGAGAAGAATTAGGAGTTGTACACCATTCAGGAGTACCAAACCAGTTTTGAAAGGTTATCTAATCAAACTCATGATTGGTCTCAAAAACAGCTATTGAGGACCTTCATCGAGGGCTTGAAGCCGGAGATCCGAGGAGAAGTTAAAGCGCGACAACCGTATACGCTTATGGCAGCCATCTCTTTCGCACGACATCAAGAGGAGCAATTGAACCATGAAGCTCGGAGGACTAGGGTCACTCCTCAACCAGTAATATTGAAGCACTCAGCCCCCCCTACTGTCAACCAAGTCCCTACACCAAAGAGGTTAACAAGAGAAGAGCTTCGGGAGCGATATGCGAAGGGGTTATGTTGGCATTGCGACGAGCCATGGAGCCGTGAGCATCGCTGTAGTAAAGGGAGACTTCTTATGATTGAACCAGTAGAAGAAGAGGTCATTGAACATCCAAAAGAGAGCCTTGAACATAAAGAAGAAGATGCAGAAGAAGAGCCACAACCGACTGAAGTTACGGTACATGCACTAGCCGGTTACTCAAACCCGCAAATGATGAAAGTTGGAGGCCTTCTCAAACAACAACCGATCACTATTCTCATCGACACGGGCAGTACTAATAACTTCTTAAATAGTAAGGTTACTGTCCAGATGAACTTACCTATTATGAATTGCAGCAGGTTTGTCGTTAAGGTCACCAACGGACGGATTTTGAAGTGTGATCGTAGGTGTCCGCAGGTGAAACTGTTGCTGCAGGACCAAGAGATAATTGAAGATTTCTTCCTCCTCCCTCTTGATGATCATGAGGCCATGCACAGAATTGAATTGTTGATGACATTAGGTGATGTTTCCTGGAATTTTATGAAACTAATTATGAACTTTTATAGTAAGGGAAAACAAGTGATACTGCATACGAAATGTGGGGGCGACGTAACAACGATTTGCACACAACAAATGGAGAAGATTTTGCATAAAATATGCAGTGGCTTTTTGGTACACCTTGAGCAGCAAACTAAGGGAGAGCCAATAGAATTTGAAGATCCAAATCTACTTCCTTTGCTTGCTGAATTTTCAGATATATTTGATGAACCGCGCAACCTACCTCTTACTCGTCGGTTTGATCATTATATAACGATTCTTCCAGGAAAATGTCCAGCAAATACTTAGCCATATCAGTATCCACATCTCCAGAAGAATGAAATAGAAAGGATTGTAAAAGAGATGCTCAAAACAGGAGTTATTTGGCCAAGTTGCAACCCCTACTCTTCACTAGTGCTCCTCGTACGAAAGAAGGACAGAACATGACGATTGTGTATTGATTACCGAGCTCTCAATGGCATAACCGTCAAGGACAAATACCTTATTCCAATAGTAGATGAATTGCTAGATGAAAGGGAGCACAAATCTTCACAAAGCTGGACCTTTGATCCGGGTATCATCAAATACGAGTGTGCGAAGAAGACATACCGAAAACCACCTTTTGAACACACAACAACCACTACAAATTTTTGCTTTCTTCAATAGAAGGTGGAATATCTTGGGCATATCATATCAAAGGAAGGTGTAGCAGTGGACCCCTCCAAAATAGAAGCAATGCAGAACTGGCCGACCCCGAGGAACATAAAATTGCTGCATGGATTTTTGGGCTTAACAGGCTACTACCGCAAGTTCGTGAAAAACTATGGAAAGATCAGTGCACCACTTACTTCCTTACTGAAAAAAGATGTCTTTCAATGGTCGGACAGAGCCTCCGCTGCCTTCAACAAACTTAAGGTAGCCATGATGATGACGCCGGGGCTAGCACTACCAGATTTCAACCGACCCTTCATTATTGGGGTCGACGCATTTGGAGTCATAATTGGAGTCATTCTCATGCAAGATGATCGACCACTCGCTTATACTAGCAAGGCATTGTCTCCCTCCCATCAAAATATGTTAACATATGATAAGGAGATGCTCGCCATTGTGCACGCAGCAACGAGATAGAGACCCTACTTGATCGGTCGACAATTTCAAATTAAAATCGACCATAAAAGCCTCAAGTACTTTTTGGAGCAAAAGATATCATCCCTTGAGCAACAAAAATGGGTAACAAAACTTCTTGGATTTGATTATGAAATAACTTACAAAAAGTGGAAAGAGAATGTTGTTGCAGATGCGCTTTCGCAACAACCTAAGCAAGCTGAATTTTCGGCTGTTTCACTTTCGACCAGCGACTTCCTTGAGGATATTAAGATGGAATGATAGGAAGATTCAGAGACCAGTAAGATAAAAAAGAAAATAGAGGAAGCACCAAGCTCCGTGGCTCATTACAATCGGGACTCAAAAGAATTATACTATAAGGGACGCATTGTGCTTGTGACAAATTCTACTTGCATCTTCAAGGGCAGATTTTGGACAAAGTTATTTCATATGCAGGGTACTAAATTGAAAAGGAGTATGATATATTACTCACAAACCAACAACCAGACGGAAGTTTTAAATAGGTGCTTGGAGATAGCCCAAAGCCACCCACCAAATATGACTACCCAAAGAGAACTCCAGACCCAGCCAAGTGCCATTATTGATCGACGGATTGTGACTCGACGACGACGACCCACTAATGAAGTGCTAATACAGTGGGCGAACCTACCAATAGAAGATGCCACTTGGGAGAACTATGACGACTTGAAGATCAAATTCCTAGAATTCATGAATCATCAGCCTCGAGGACAAGGCTAATTTGAAGAGGGCTGGTCTGTTAGGACTCTAGTTTGGAGAGTCCTAATTGAGAGGGACATTCAAGTAAAAGCTACCTAAGCTGACCCCTATTAAAGAGATGAAGAGGCCGGCTAGGGTTAGGAGGTTGTTTCTTAGAGAAGAATTAGGAGTTGTAAAGGAATATGAGTCTTGAGTAGGAGTCCTATTAGGAGTTGGTTAGAAGTAGGAGTCTTGAGTAGGAGTCCTATTAGGAGTTAGGGTTTAGAAGCCATATAAATAGTCATATATTCCTCCTCTTTTTATAAGTAATAGATGAATATTTTCTGCAGCCTTTGAGTAGCAACTTGGAGGGAGGAACCCCTATAGAGTTCCAAGGAGACCGATCCCCTGAAGAGATCAACCCCAAGTTGAGAATTTGTAAGGGTTCTAACACCCCTTCCTTGGGCATATGTATCACTGTATCAAGGACGTACGTGATTTTCTCCACCATGAGAACAATTCTCAAGTTGCGGAGCCAATCCGTATAATTTGGACCATTGAGGCGGTTGACATCAAGCATGCCATGTAAGGGATTTGAATACGACATTTTCTAAAAATAAAGATGTAGTAGAAATAAATAACATGCAAATTTTATGAAAATAAATAATCAATATATGGACTTCTATCTTAATATGCTCCTACTATTTTATTGGCAAGTCATGCGACACCCTTAGCACGTGAAACGAAAGTCTCCAGCAGACTTCTAGTGGGGATCAAGATCGAATCAGCATCTTAGTGTAACCTCAAGAGACTCGACCAATCACACTAAGCCCAAAAGGTAGGTAACTCTTACCGATCATAATTCCTTATGATTCTCATCCTATTCGACCTCTGAATCACCATGGTCTCAAGGGACTCGACCAACCATGATGTTTGGTTAAGTCAACATAATCATTACAAGATGAGTCTGATTCAATGATATACCCTCGAGGGACTCGACCAAGTATACCATGTCCTCAGGTCACCGGTGACATCTCTATGTCATAGACAAAATAGTGAATCGCGATATAGGTGAGTCTTGAGGGATTCGACCAACTCAACATATATTGGTAATTGGTCCTTACCTATAACGATGGAAGGCCACGTGGGTCAATCTAATTGCCTCACATTTACCAACTTAATACTATTGAGAGAGGGGTTTCTATGATTTGATCTCCTAATATGATATGTCACATATATACATATTTAATATATATCTACATCGCATACAAATATATATACGTATCTAGTAGATGTATATACAATCTAATGTGATCGGGCCCGAGCTAGTGGGCCTAATCATTCACATCAAGATCTATATGTGCAGCGATGCATCTCCATGCCTTGTGATCATCCATCTTATCATCGTCAATTCTGTCGGCATCTCAACGCATCTTCATGCATCGCGATCGTCTGTCACATGGGTCCCGCTATCGCATCCACTCTCCCGCTATGCCTCCTCGTATGATTACAACTTAATCATAGGCACGTAGGCCTGACAATAAATGAGAAATATAATGGAGGCTCGCAGGCCCCAATAATAATAATCACAAGTATATACATCACACGGTCCATGATCATCCGTCCACACATCATACATCACATGTATAAATCATCATCATTTAGGACTACTAGATAATAATAAAATACTAATCAATTAAACCTTTTAATTAATTAATATTTTCTGAAATCAAGGATATGTAGGGAATTTTTTGAATTCTTAAGGGTATTTTCATAATTTGGATAAACGGACAGAACTATAATTTCTTAAATTCACAAGGGCAAAACTATCTTTTTGCCAAAAACCCTAATGCCCTTCTCCCTCTCCCTTACTATCACCGTCACTGCCACCCTACCAATGGTGGCCTGTGCGGCGGGGGGCGGGGGTGCTGCCCCTACCTGCGGGCAACTCGCTCATGGGCTCACCCACGGGCGGACGCCCCTACGTGTGCCGCCCCTGGTGTTCTGCCCTTGGGGCAGCGCCCGCAGGCGATGTTGCCCCATTGGGCGGTCGCCCTTGTGGGGGGTTTTGCTTGTGGGAGTGGCGGTCGCAAGCGCCGCACCCTGCGACGCTTCTGCCCGTGGGCGCCGAGGCGCGTGGGCACAATGGCCATAAGCGCCGCTGCCCTGCGGCTTCTCTGCATGCGGGTTGCCAATGGCAACGCCAATAGTTGCAGGCAGCGCCAATGACTACAAGCTCCGCCAGGGCTACCGGTCGCCGGTAGCAAGCCTGCTTCACGCAGATGGCAATGCTACCATTTCCGAGGGTAGCAACAGTTGCTGCCCTTTCTTGCTTTTGCGTTAATGATTTTGACGCTAAAAGCTTCTCCAAAACCCAACACACGTAGTTTAAAACCAATCTTTCACACGAACAACCTAGCTCTGATACCATTATTCATAAATCTTGGGGGCGACATCACATGCGCTGCGGAAGAACAGAAAAAAAAAATCCCTAATTTCTCAAAGATTTGTTCATTGTTATGCAAAGATTGGTGCGTAAAAATCTATGAAACTTAAAACTGCATATAAGATAAATTATGTTACCTAGGGAGATTGTATATCCCTGAATCTTTATAGATCTCTAGGAGAGGGTGAAGGAGGTCAAGCGCCCTCCTCTCTAGTGGTGATCCACATAGCAGGGCTGCGACGTCGCTCCTCAAAACTCCAGGCCTTTTCTGAGGTGGAGAGGGGGAGGAGAATAGGAGAGGCAAGCAAAAGGCCTATTGGGTATTGGATCTCCATCCAACTATCCAAGCCTCTTAAATTAATGGATCTCTATCTAATAATCTTTCATGGGTGCTTATTGGATCTCATCCATAAGATCCAATAATTCAAGGGCTTATTGGATATCGAATAAGATAGGGGCTCCGATGGATATCTCATATCCGAACCTCTACTTATCACAATGTCTATCATATATGTGTGACCCTCTAGGCCCAATATCGAACTGGCCGTGAGTCATACCTGTTAGAACTCCTTTTGGTTCAATGAATTATTATCTCCATAATAATTCACTCGACTCATCGACTACGAACGTACTAGGCCACTATACCGTAGCCCCTAGATGATACCAGGGAATCCAATCCATTGGACCTATCTATCCTCAGTTACCGTGTATCTATAGTCCCTCATCCATCTAATATCTCAAAGACCGTATACCGAGCATGGTGCTATCAGACCCATATGGTTTCTACTTGAGCCTTGCTCTAATCAGATTCTCCCGGAGAACTCTTTTTCTCTCAATCCAAATGACCCTGGCTAGGGATTTGTCTGAGCAAGAATATATGAGATATTCCTCTTATGACACCAAGAGTGGATGATCCTCTATCGACACTCAATAGGCCTCGTAAGATTGACTATCACTCCCGATATCTGGTTGTACTAGATCTGGGACATCCAAACCTACAAGTCTGGTATCAAAGAACGGAGCACTCATACAAGACTTCCTTGGTATCTCAAGTTTAAGGACTAGATACACCATTGGGACTACGGAATCACTGTTTAACAATAAGGCATCATCAACCACCCAGTATTCTGTAAGCGGATCAATCAGTGAACTCATTCTCCAATGAGCACCTGTACTGTATCCCTAGTGTCCTCACCCGAGCAGCTATGAGACCAGCTACATCCATCATATGGACGGGTATACAGCATACCAGTCTGTCCGGTCATCTCGATGTCCCTCTCGAGTAACTTATGATTGGGATTATTTAGGATATATGTTTAATGGTAAATCGATCTCATTATCATGATCTTATCACGATCTGATTCCCATTGCATAGATCCAAGGACATCACAATATATAAGTCAATATAAAGTGATAAATACCAAAATATAATAAGCAAAAAGATTGCATGTCAAGTCACATGTGTCATCACTCACATGATTGGCTTACAGGGCACATATGACTAACATAATCGAGTCCCTCGAGGGCATATCATCGAATCAGACTTATCTTGTAATGATGGTATTGACTTAACCGAATATTATGGTTGGTCGAGTCTCTCGAGACCAGTTGTGATTAGCAAGAGTTGCCTACCTTTTGGGCTCAGTATGATTGGTCGAGTCCCTCAAGGTTATATTAAGATGCTAATTAGATCCCGATCCCCACTAAAAGTCTGTTGGAGTCTTCTGTTTCACGTGCTGAGGGTGTCGCGTGACTCGCTAGTAAAATAGTAAGAGTAGGTTAAGATAGAAGTCCATATCTTTATTATTTATTTTCTGTAAAATCTGAATGTTATTTATTTCTGCTGTATCTTTATTTTCATAAAATGTTGCTTTCAAATCCCTCACATAGTATACTTGATGTCAACTTTCTCACTGGTCCAAATTATACAGATTGGCTCCGCAACTTGAGAATTGTTCTCATAGCAGAGAAAATTACGCACGTCCTTGATATAGTGATGCCTACGCTTGAGAAAGGAGCAAGCGAGGATGAGATTGCTTGCTACATGAAGTACATAGATGACTTCACTTTTGCTCAATATTACATATTGGGCTCCATGTCTCCTAAGTTACAGAAACTATATGAAAAGATGGATGCTAGATCCATTCTCCTATATATCCGTAAATTGTTTGAGGGACAAAGAAGGATTCAGTGATATGAGATATCCAAGAGTCTCTTCTGCGTTAGGATGACTAAGGAGACACCGTTTCAGAACCATGTCCTAAAGATGATTGAGTGGATAGAGAAACTCATAGGTCTAGGAATGGTCCTAGTGGATAACCTATGTCTGGATCTTGTGCTTCAGTCCCTACTAAATTCCTTTTCACAATTCATAATGAATTTTAATATGAACAAGCTTAAGGTGACTCTCGTTGAGCTCCTCGATATGTTGAGGGAGGCAAAGGGCACTATCAAGAAAGAGAAACCAATTCTCTATACTAGTGAGACTAGAAAGAAAAGGAAAGCATAAAAGTCCCTTAAGAAGGGCAAGGGCAAGAGCAGACCGGGTAAAGCAAAGATTACTAATAAAAACCTGACAAAGGATAAAGGCTAGTGCTTCCACAACGGCAAAGATGGGTATTAGAAGAGAAACTACAAAGAGTACCTTGCAGAGAGGGCAAAGCAGAAGCTTGGAGAAGCTTTATGTATATTCATTATCAGTATCCATTCATCAGACTCTTATAATAACACTTGGGTATTGGATACCGGTAGTGCTTATTATATTTGTAATTTATTACAGGTTCTAGTAGGACCTAGAATTAGCGAGAGGCGAGATGGACCTCAAGATGAGTAATGAAGCAAAAATTATTACAGTAGCTATTGACGAGGTCATCTTAAACCTACTTAGTAGAGCTATTATTATATTGGATGCATGCTATTTTGTTCCTTCTATTATCAAAAATATTATTTCTATTTCATGTTTGATAGTTAGTGGATATAAATTAGTTTTTGAGAATAATGGTTATTCAATATTATTAGATGATGAGATTATCATAAGAGGAATATTATGCTGCATAATAGTTTGTTTACGTTAGACACTACTCCACATATCATGAATATAAGTGTTTCCAAGAGGAAACGAGATGAACAGTGCATACTTGTAGCTTTGTAGGCTAGGTCACATCCATGAGAGACTGATATAAAATTTGCTAAAGGATGGATATCTAGATCCATTCGACTATGAGTCATATGCAACTTGTGAGTCTTGTCTTCATGGAAAACTAACCAACTCTCCTTTTAGTGGAACTGGAGAGAGAGCCATTGAGCTGTTGGAACTTAAACATAGTGATGTATGTGGACCCATGTCAACTAATGCCATAGGTGGTCACTCCTACTTTATTACTTTTGTTGATGATTTCTCAAGGTATGGACATGTGTACTTGATGAAGTACAGGTCTGAGGTCTTCAAGAAATTTAGAGAGTATAAGAATGAAGTGGAGAACTAGACTGAAAAGAGTATCAAGACTCTTCGATCAGATCGAAAAGATGAGTACTTGAGTACAAAGTTCACCCAATTCCTCAAGGACCATGAGATTCTATCCTAATGGATATCTCTTTATACACCTCAACTCAATGGTGTATCTGAAATGAGGAATTGTACACTGTTAGACATCGTACAATTCATGATGAGTTTCGTTGGCCTACATATCTCATTATAGGGATACGCCCTAGAGACCGTAGCTTACCTTCTAAACAGAGTTCCAACTAAGTCGGTAGTGTTTACACCACATAAGATATATAAATGAAAAAAGCCCGATCTTAAGGTTGTTAAGATTTGGGGCTACCTTGCCCACATTTGTTAGGATCAGAGCGACACTAAGAGGGGGGGGTGAATTAATGCAGCGGATTAAAATGTCGGTTTTGACAAATCTTTCGTACGATAAAAATTGAACTCGGAAGTGCTTAATTTGAAAGCGTATTCACAAAGTTATGCAGCAAAGGTAATGAGGAAATAAAGCACGTAACAAGGTTTGTAGTAATGTAAATAGCAGTAATGAAATGCAAACCAGAGATTACGCCGATTTTAAAGTGGTTCGGTCAAATGACCTACATCCACTTGCGAGGCCCTCTTCGATGAGGCTCCCACCTTCCACTAGCAAATCTCTTGAAGGGGAAGGGCAAATACCCCTCTTACAACTTTTTACATGCGGTTCACACTCTTACAAATTTTCAGCAAGAAGGAAGGAGGTGAACACTCTAGTAAATTGAAAACAAGACTTGCTAAGACTTTTTTAAGACCTTTATCTAAATCAATTGCTTCTCAAAAAGTTGTAATCTCAGTTGAGATTTGAGGGGTATTTATAGGCCTCAAGAGGATTCAAATTTGGGCTCTCAAATTTGAATTCTCTTTGGTTCCCGATGCTGGCGGTGACACCGCCTGTCAGTGGCGGTGCCACCGCTTGTCAGTGTCTGACATTGACAGTGGACTGGCGGTGTCACCGCCCAGCCAGGCGGTGCCATCGCCTGGCTCTCGGGTGCTGGGCGGTGCCACCGCCAGACCCTTCGGTTCACTAGTTGGGCTTTAAATTTAGCCCAAACCAAGTCTAATTTTAGGCCCAGTTGGCCCCTAACCTGGATATAGGATTATCTCTTAATCCTAATCGTAATTACATGTGAACTACATAACTAAAAACATCCTAATCAAGTTTTCAACTGCGAACGTCAAGTCTTGTTCCGGCGAGCTTTCCGACGAACTTCTTCCGACCGTCTCCCAGCAAACTCCCGATCTTGTGATGACTTTAACGAGTAGCCAAGCCTTCTCGGTGATCTCCGTGAACCTCCGACGATCTCTTCGGCGAACTTCCGAAAATTCTGACAAGTTCCCGATTTCTTCTCGGTTAATTCCGGCAGCATCTCTAACGATTCTTCGGTCTCTTAAACGTCCATCGAACTTGACTCCGGTATTCTTGCTTTATGTTTTCTGGTTATCGTAGTTAATCCTGCATACTTAACTCAATAATATGGATTAGATCAATTAACCCATCAATTGATTTTATCATCAAAATCCGAGATTCAACAATCTCCCCCTTTTTGATGATGACAATCAATTGATGATGGAGTTAAACATAACTCCCCCTATCTATATGACATATTATGAGAAGATAAAAACACTTGAATTCCATCCCATTGAATTCAAGCATAAACTGATAAGTTCTAACCGTAGAACTTATCGTTATTCCCATTAAACAATAGTAAATACGAAACTTCGATGAAAATCATAAGTCAAATGATAAGGGACGATTTTTACTACGACAGGAGATAAAGATTTTCAACATGAATTTCATGATATAGATGTAAGGCATGCATTCTTGTGATATTCTCAAGGATTTTGCAAGGCATTTTGCAAGGCATATAAGACATTCATATCACACAAGCTTTTGCAATTTATATAAGTTATGTTATCGATGCGCATAAGACATTTTCATTAAGTCATGCTATCGAAATGGTATAAGTCATCACTTAGTCATCACTTCTCCCCCTTTGTCATCAACAAAAAGGAGATGAGACTTTGAAACACACAATTTGTGATCATCAAATCAATAGAGAAAAAATCCAGCATTAAGATTAATCATTCAAGTTTGCCAAAAATATTTATCCAGAATTCATCTAAAAATCAGCATATATCTAGAATTTTAAAAATACATCTAAGAAGAAGGTTCAGTTTTCGTTCAAAAGATGACAAGCTTCGAACTTGATATTAAGAGTAAATAGAGCAGAATAAAAAGATACATCAATTAATCCTTAGGAGGTAATCCATAGTGCTGATACATAACATCTATTTTTTGATTCATTTGTCGTAGTTCCTTCAAAATTTCAATTTGCTGGAGTTGAATTTGTTCTTGCTGCGATTTGAGTTGGTCTTGTTAGAATTTGATCTGAGACAGTTCTGCCATAATGAGTCCTTCAGAGGATGAAACAGGAGCTGAAGGTGCTGCGCCAAAGGGACTAGGAGGAGGAGATTCATTTCCCCTAAAATTTGGTGTTTCTAGTTGTTCTACTGGTGGAGGAATAGGATCAGTCCTTCTAGGTTTCCTTACCCATATTCCATTGTTAAATGTGCACCTAAGTCTCTTTAGTAGATTTTTATTGATGATGTTATATCTATCACTTTGAATTGTTTCTTCATCGGGTGGGATGCAAATGTCATAGGCACGAAGAAATCTAGTGATTAACCCCCCATATGGCAACATAGTATCTTTAGCTGTAATATCCTGCATGTGTTGCCGTATTGAGTATCCAAAACAGTTATGTTGACCGATCATAATCTAATACATGGTGCTTATCTCTATTATACTCATTTCATCAAGATTATATTGCTTAGGGAATAGTATGCTTGTTATGATATGATGAAGAATCTTAGAGTTAAAAGGTAGTAAGTGTTCGCAACTCTTGGGTATTATTCTAAGGTCCGAGTTTGCAAAAATAGTTTTGACAGCTTCGATGTAAGTTGCTCCTATTATATTAACATCCCATTTACCTTTAAAATAGCAGCCCCTATCTTTTTCAGTGATTCCAATTAGTTCACAAATAGTATTATCAAAAATCCTAATTTGTGTTCCTAAAAGGTAAATACTTAGGCTATCGTTATCTACCCATAGGTTTGCATAAAAGAGCCTAACTAACCTGGGATAAATTGGTTCATCTATTTGTAGGAGAGGTAGGGCCTCTAGATGAGCAAACCACCTAATGGGTTCTAAGTCTCCTAGTTCATCGAGATCAACGTGTTTACCCTTATGGATACATCTTGTTTTAAATTTTGGAAACCTAAGGGCCTCTTCTTTAGATCTAAAAAGATCGTGGTCATATGAATCTCCTTCAATCCTTTTCCCTTTTGATCTCTTAGGGGCCATTATCTAGACAAGATGATAGAAAAAAAACAAGAAGAAGGGGAAGGAAAGATTTTACCTTATGGAGTGTTTCTTGGAGGATGGAGAGCTTGGACCAATAAGAATCCCTCTCTAAGACTTCTAGAGGTTAGAATGAGAGCTAGGAAGTTTTTGGGAGAGTTTGAGGGAGGTCTGCACGGGTTGGGGGCGGTGTCACCGCCGGCCCTAACCATTTGGAATTTATAGGGTGCCTCGGGCGGTGCCACCACCTGGCGCCCGAGTGCTCAGGCGGTGCTACCGCCGGTTCTAGCGGTGCCACCGCTAGCATACTGCGGAAGAAGAAGAAAAAAAAAATTTTCTTCCCCCTTTTGTTTTTCAGAGGTGTTTGACTCAAGATAGGTTAAGATAATGAGTTGTACTTCAATATGTCATTTTGAATCGAAGGAGATTGATGAAGTCAAATCCATAGAAGAACGGAAAAGGATGAGACATTTTTCGGAAAATATATTCAAACAAGCTTATTTTTAGGAATAATTTAACATGCCTAGTTCTCTTCTAATGAATTCAAATTGGTCTTCATTTATGGCTTTTGTAAAAATATCTGCCAATTGATGCTTTGTGTCAATAAATTCTAAAACAACATTATTGTTAAGGACATGTTCGCATATGAAATGATGCCTAATATCGATATGCTTAGTTCTAGAGTGCTGAATTGGATTTTTGGTAAGACATATGGCACTAGTATTATCACATTTTATGGGAACGTTTTTTAAGTGAATTCCAAGAAACAAGTGCATGTCCTAAAAATTGGCATGTTCCAGATGTACCTTTTTCTATCTATCCTGCATCCGCCAAAATCGGCATCTGCATAAGCTATTAAATCGAAATTTTTAGATTTCGGATACCATAATCCTAAATTTGGAATTCCTTTAAGATACCTAAATATTCTTTTAACACTCTTAAGATGAGATAATTTAGGATTAGATTGAAACCTAGTGCAAAGTCCTACACTAAACATAATATCCGGTCTAGTCGCAGTGAGGTAGAGTAGACTACCTATCATTCCCCTATATGTTTTTTGATCGAAATTTTCACTATTTTCATCCATATCTAACTTAGTCGAAGTACTCATAGGGGTGTTTATTGCTTTTGAATTATCCATGTTAAATCGTTTTAACAATTCTAATGTATATTTAGATTGGTTAAGAAATATACCATCACTAAGTTGTTTGATTTGTAATCCCAAAAAGAAAGTTAATTCACCCATTAAACTCATTTCAAATTCATGACTCATACATTTGGCAAATGATTCACATAGTGATTCATCCGAAGAGCCAAAAATAATATCGTCAACATAAATTTGCACAATAAGAAAATTATTTTCAAAATGTTTGATAAACAATGTAGTATCAACCTTGCCTTTGGTAAAATTATTTAAAATAAGAAAGGAACTAAGCCTTTCATACCAAGCTCTAGGAGCTTGTTTCAAGCCATAGAGAGCCTTAGTCAATTTGAATACATGATTAGGAAGAAGAGAATTTTCAAATCCGGGAGGTTGTTCGACATATACTTCTTTAGAAATAAAACCATTCAAGAAAGCACTTTTGACATCCATTTGAAACAGTTTAAAATTATTACTACTAGCATAGGCAAGGAGCATCCTTATGGCTTCTAATCGAGCCATGGGAGCGAAGGTTTCTTTGTAATCAATACCTTCTTCTTGGTTGAAACCTTTGGCTACTAATCTAGCCTTGTTTCTAACCACGATACCATTTTCATCTTGCTTGTTTCTAAAGACCCATTTAGTACCAATGACTAAATGGTCACTAGGTCTAGGAATAAGCTTCTATACCTTATTCCTCTCAAATTGATTTAATTCCTCTTGCATTGCAATAACCCAAAAATCATCTTTTAAGGCCTCGTCAATGCATTTAGGTTTGATTTGAGAAAGGAAGGCAGTGTTAGCAGAAAAATTCTTGAAAGAGGAACGAGTTTGAACCCCTTTTGATGTTTCTCCTATAATTAGCTCCTTTGGATGAGCATCTATATACTTCCATTCCTTGGGTAAGGAAATTTCGGAAGAAGGTGCATCCAAGTTGCTGTTTTGAGGAGGGGGTTCATTTAAATTCAAATTATCAAAACCAAGATCATCATCAAAATCATTTTTCTTTAAATTAGAAATTTCATTAAAAACTACATGAATAGATTCTTCTATTACTAAGGTTCTTTTGTTGAACACCCGAAAAGCCTTAGAAACGGAAGAGTAACCAAGAAAGATGCCTTTATCGGATTTAGCATCAAATTTTCCTAAGGCATCCCTTTCATTCAAAATAAAGCATTTACAACCGAAAACTTTAAAATAGGAAATATTTGGTTTTTTGTTATTCTATAATTCATAGGGAGTTTTTGATAGGGACGGTCTTATTAGAACCCTATTCATGATGTAGCAAGCCGTATTCACGGCTTCGGCCCAAAAATACTTGAGTAGACTATGTTCATTTAACATCGTTCTAGCCATTTCTTGTAGGTTTTTATTTTTTCTTTCAACTACTCCATTTTGTTGGGGATTCCTCGGAGTGGAGAAGTTGTGATTGTATCCATTAACTTCACAAAAATTTTGAAAGTCATGGTTTTGAAATTCACCACCGTGATCACTCCGAATTGATAAAATCATGAAGCCTTTTTCGTTTTGAGTGAGTTTACAAAATTTAGAGAAACACTTGAAACAATCACTTTTGTGAGCTAAGAAATAGGTCCAAGTGTATCTAGTATAGTCATCCACAATTACAAACGCATATTTGCTTCCTCCTAAACTTGTTGTGTCAATTAGTCCAAATAAGTCCAAATGAATCAATTGTAATGGTCTAGTGGTGCTAATTTGAATTTTTGGTTTGAAACTAGTTTTTATTTGTTTACCTAGTTGACATGCATCGCATACTTTGTCCTTGATAAACTTTATATTTGGAATTCCTCGCACTAATTCTCTAGATGAGATCTTAGATATTAGTTTCATGCTTGCATGGCCTAGTTTCCTATGCCAAAGCCAAGCATCATCATTTAAAGCGGAGAAGCACATTTCATTACTTAGTTCATCAAGGTTGATGGTGTAGACATTATTTTGTTTTAATGCAATCATAGTTATGTTATGGTTATTGAATCTCGGATTTTGATGATAAAATCAATTGATGGGTTAATTGATCTAATCCATATTATTGAGTTAAGTGTGCAGGATTAACTACGATAACCAGAAAACACAAAGCAAAAATACTGGAGTCAAGTTCGATGGACATTTAAGAGTCCGAAGAATCATCGGAGATGCTGCCGGAACCAACCGAGAAGAAATCGGGAACCTGTCGAAATTTTCGGAAGTTCGCCGAAGAGATCGTCGGAGGTTCACGGAGATCACCGATAAGGCTCGGCTACTCGTTAAAGTCATCACAAGATTGGGAGCTTGCTGGGAGTCCGTTGGAAGAAGTTCGTCGGAAAGCTCGCCGGAACAAGACTCGACGTTCGCGGTTGAAAACTTGCTTAGGATGTTTTTTTTTTTTGTTATGTAGTTCACTTGTAATTAGGATTAGGATTAAGAGATAATCTATATCCTGGTTAGGGGCCAACTGGGCCCAAAATTAGACTTGGTTTGGGCTAAATTTGAAGCCCAACCAGTGAACCGAAGGGTCTGGCGGTGGCACTGCCCAGCACCCGAGAGCCAGGTGGTGGCACCGCTTGGCTGGGAGGTGGCACTGCCAGTCCACTATCAGTGTCTGACACTGACAGGTGGTGGCACCGCCAGCATCGAGAACCCAAAGAAAATTCAAATTTTGGAGCCCAAATTTGAATCCTCTTGAGGCCTATAAATACCCCTCAAATCTTAGCTGAGATTACAACTTTTTTAGAAGCAATTGATTGAGAGAAAGGTCTTAGAAAAGTCCTAGCTAGTCTTGTTTTCAATTTGCTAGTGTTCACCTCCTTCTTTTTTGCTGAAAATCTGTAAGAGAGTGAACCGCTTGTAAAAAGTTGTAAGAGGGGTATTTACCCTTCCCCTTCAAGGGATTTGCTAGTGGAAGGTGGGAGCCTCATCGAAGAGGGGCCTCGCAAGTGGATGTAGGTCATTTGACCGAACCACTTTAAAATCGGCGTGATCACTGGTTTGCATTTACTTATTGTCATTTATATTACTGCAAACCATTTGCACTTTAATGCTCTACTTCTTTGTCTCCTTCTTATGTATCCCTTCAAGTTAAAACGCAATCGAAACAGTTTCAAACGAAATGTTGCTTTTATCGTACGAAGTTTCCGAAAGTGTTTAAATCGTCAAAAGTTTATCGTACTTTACCGATGCACTAATTCACCCCCCCCCCCCCTCTTAGTGCCGCTCCGATCCTAACAATGGTTTGGGTTTTCAATAATACACACATTTGATTCAAATCTAACGATATAACCTTTATCGCATAATTGACTAACACTCAAGAGATTATGGTTCAATCCATCAACTAGTAAGACATCATCAATAGAAAATTTTAATTTGTTACCTATGGTTCCCTTGCCAATGATTTTGCCTTGGTTGTTGTCTCCGAAGGTGACGTACCCTTCTTCTTTGCTAGTGAGCATAGAGAAATGAGATGGATCTCCAGTCATATGTCTTGAATATCCACTATCTAGATACCATCTCTTGCTCCTAGCTTGTGATGGTATATGTTTCTACAAGAAGGGATTATTTTTAGGTACCCATTTTCTTTTGGGTGCCTTAAAAACTGATTTAACTTGTTCATCATATTGCATAGAATTGATCATGGTTCCTTTAGGAACCCAAATTAGTTTGTTCGGATTAATTTTCTTGAATGGACATTTATAAGTTTTATGTCCATATTTGTAACAAAAGTTACAATTGCTTTGGTGCCGAACATTTAAGACGGGGCCTTTAATGAAGGTGGTTGGATTTTGGTGAGGACTTCTCACAAATCCGATTCCACTTCTTTTAGGAACGTGACCCTTATTTGTAAGGATCATGTTCAAAGACTAACTACCAATCTCGAATTTCTTCAAGGTGTCCTTAAGTAGCAAGTTTTCCTTTTGGAGAGATTCTAGATCATGGCATTTTATACATAGAGCTAAACTATCATGATATTTAGTTTTTAATTTATCGATATCACAAGTGAGACTATCATGCTCCTTTTTTAGCAATTTGTATTTTCTAATAATTGTCTTACATTCATTAAATAACTCATGGAAGGCATTTAATAATTCATGATAAGGTAAATCTGCATCAATTAAATATGTTACCTCTTCTCCGATGGCCATTAGGGCGTAATGAGCAACTTGCTCGGTGTTGGACTCCTCTTCTTCGGACGTGCTTGAATCATCCCACGTTGCCTTGAGCGCCTTCTTCTTTGATGTTCTCTTTTTGGCTTGAGGACAATTGTTCTTGTAGTGTCCCGGTTTTTTGCACTCATAGCAAATCACTTGGTCCTTCTTGTGTTCGAATTTATTTTTTATATTATTTTTAAATTTATTCTTTCTTAAATATTTTTAAAATTTTTGAGTCAAAAGTGCAATGTCATTGTCACTGTCCTCATCACTTGATGTTCCTTTCAAGTGGTCTTCTTGTGATGTGAGTGTCATATCCTTCCTATTCTTTGGAAGGGGGTTCTCGAGCTCGTCATGAGCTTGACATGTCATTTCGTAGGTCATTAGAGACCCAATAAGTTCTTCAAGAGGGAATGTTTTAAGGTCTTTGGCCTCTTGAATGGCCATAACTTTTGAATCCCAACTTTTAGGGAGGGATCTTAAGATTTTAGTTACTAGTTCAAAGTTAGTAAAATCTTTACCAAGAGCTTTGAGTCCATTGATGACATCCGTGAACCGGGTGTACATGTCTCCGATGGACTCACTTGGTTTCATTCGAAAGAGTTCGTAAGAGTGCACAAGGATGTTGATTTTGGACTCTTTCACTCGGCTAGTGCCTTCATGAGTGACCTCAAGAGTTCTCCAAATATCAAAAGCCGAATCACAAATTGAAACATGATTAAATTCATTTTTGTCTAGTGCACAAAACAAGGCATTTATAGCCTTTGCGTTTAAAGTAAATACCTTCTTCTCCGATTCATTCCATTCGCTCATTGGAAGAGAAGATTTTTGAAATCCGTTTTTGACAATAGTCCAAAGCTCGAAATCCATGAAAATGAGAAAGATCCTCATACGAGTCTTCCAATAAGTATAATTCGACCCATTAAACATGGGTGGACGTGTGATAGAATGACCCTCATGTATGCCGGAGTAAGCCATCTCTCTTAAGTATCAAACCAAATATGAGAGTGAGCCTTGCTCTAATACCAATTGTTAGGATCGGAGCGGCACTAAGAGGGGGGGGGGGTGAATTAGTGCAGCGGATTAAAATGTCGGTTTTGACAAATCTTTCGTACGATAAAAATCGAACTCGGAAGTGCTTAATTTGAAAGCATATTCGTAAAGTTGTGCAGCAAAGGTAATGAGGAAATAAAGCACATAAGAAGGTTTGCAGTAATGTAAATAGCAGTAATGAAATGCAAACAAAAAATTATGTCGATTTTAAAGTGGTTCGGTCAAATGACCTACATCCACTTGCGAGGCTCTCTTTGATGAGGCTCCCACCTTCCACTAGCAAATCTCTTGAAGGGGAAGGGCAAATACCCCTCTTACAACTTTTTACAAGCGGTTCACACTCTTACAAATTTTTAGCATGAAGGAAGGAGGTGAACACTCTAGCAAATTGAAAACAAGACTTGCTAAGACTTTTCTAAGACCTTTCTCTCAATCAATTGCTTCTCAAAAAGTTATAATCTCAACTGAGATTTCAAGGGTATTTATAGGCCTCAAGACGTTTCAAATTTGGGCTCCAAAATTTGAATTCTCTTTGGTTCCCGATGCTGGCGGTGCCACCGCCTGTCAGTGGCGGTGTCACCGCCTGTCAGTGGCGGTGTCACCGCCTGTCAGTGGCGGTGTCACCGCCTGTCAGTGTCTGACACTGACAATGGACTGGCGGTGCCACCGCTTGGCTCTCGGGTGCTGGGCGGTGCAACCGCCTAGTCTGGCGGTGCCACCGCCAGACCCTTCGGTTCACTAGTTGGGCTTTAAATTTAGCCCAAACCAAGTCCAATTTTGGGCCTAGTTGGCCCCTAACCAGGATATAGGATTATCTCTTAATCCTAATTACATGTGAACTATATAACTAAAAACATCCTAAGCAAGTTTTCAATCGCGAACATCGAGTCTTGTTCCGGCGAGCTTTCCGCCGAACTTCTTCCAACCGTCTCCCAGCAAGCTCCCGATCTTGTGATGACTTTAACGAGTAGCCGAGCCTTCTCGGTGATCTCCGTGAACCTCCGACGATCTCTTCGGCGAACTTTCGAAAATTTCGATAGGTTCCCGATTTCTTCTCGGTTGGTTCCGGTAGCATCTCCGACGATTCTTCGGTCTCTTAAACGTCCATCGAACTTGACTTCGGTATTCTTGCTTTATGTTTTCTGGTTATCATAGTTAATCCTGCACACTTAACTCAATATTATGGATTAGATCAATTAACCCATCAATTGATTTTATCATCAAAATCCGAGATTCAACAACATTAAAAGACATAACCCCAATAGTTAGAATCAAGGACGGAGCGGTGTAAGTTCGTGGGATACCCCAACGAAACTTGTGGGTATTATTTCTATCATCCCGAGGACCAAAAGGTCTTTGCAGCCAAGAGAGCGATGTTCCTAGAGAAGGAACACATTATTGGTGGAGATAATGAGAGTATGATAGAGTTGAGCGAGGCTGGAGAAACTAGCTCAAGCACCACTCCACAGCCCGAGTATGTTCAGGTACCTAGTACACAAGTTCCGACTTTACATAGGTCCGTCAAAGTATCGTTGAATCTTGGATTTTGATGACGAAATCAATTGATAGGGTTTATGATCTGATCTACATTTTGAGTGACGTAGGAAGCTTCGATCAGGGAGAGATAATTAAAGTAGGAAGAATTATGTTGGGCTAGAGTGGAACATATCAGAAGATTGGACATCGAGCCGAAGGATCGGTCGACATATCGGCAGAAGGTTTCGGGCCATGGGTTTGGGCATTGGGCCAAGAAGAGCGAAAATTACACCAAGAAAATCGGAATTGCAGAGGTCAACTGGCTAATTGGGCAATAGGCAATAAGAGAGGATGATGCATCGAAGAATCAAACAAGGCGTCGATGAACCAATGACTTGCCAGACAATATTTGCTTTAGCTTTATAATAATTGTCTAGATTGGAGTAGGTTTTAGGTGTAACTGGGTTGGAATTAGGCCAGCTCAATTAGGAGCCAATTGGGCCCAAGTTTGGGCTATCTTGGGCCAAGTGAAAGGCCCAAAGAGTGACCCAACAAGTGGAATTATCAGTGGCACAGTCTCCGAGACTGTGTCAAGCGGTGGTACCACCAATCTAGGCAATAGTACCACCTAAACATAGTCTCCGAGATTGTGTTAGGTAGTGGTATCGCCCAGTGGTAGGGTGTCAAGCGGTGGTACCGCTTGGTGTTAGTGCTACAGGTGGTGGTACCGCCCAGCACTAGCAGTGGTATCATTAGTACCCGGAAGACCTAAGATGAGACGAGTTTTGGCTCCAAGTTTGAATCCATTTGGAGCCTATAAATACCTCTCTCATCTTTGGTTAACATATATAAGCATAAAGAACTTAAAAGTGGGAAAACGCTGTAACAATCACTTGAGAAATCACTTCCTCTAGTTCTAAAGTTTAGAATTATGTTTAGGGAGGAGTGAGTGCTTATAAAAGGTTGTCTTCTAAACCTATGAAAAGGATAAGAGGGGTATAAAAGGGTAGTTGATCTTCGCTTGTTGAAAGAAGATCGGTAGTGGAAGCCAGTGGCCTCGAGTGAAGAGGAATCGGGAGTGGATGTAAGTCATGACAATTGAACCACTATAAAAATTTGGTTTGCATTTTCATTTTCCTCTTTACTTTCATTGCAAACTGCTTTACTTTCACTATACTTTTGTATGCTTTCAAGTTTAACATCTTTCCGAAATGATTTTATCGAACGAGATTTTTAACTCAACATGATTTTTATCGCTATACTAATTCACTCCCCCCCCCCTTCTTAGTGGCAATTCAATCCTAACAGTTAGTATCATAGCCACATTTTTTTCTCGTTTGGTTTATAATTAAGAGAAATGACTCTTTTTGGCTTTCAAGAGGGTTACTCTATCATTTGTCCTCCTATGTTCAATGGGACGGACTATACATATTGGAAAACTTGAATGATAATTTTTTTTGCTTTCTTTAGATTTAAATTTATGTAATATTATTAAAAAAAACTTTCAAAAACCCTCTAAACCAATAAACGAATGGAATGATGCAGAGAAGAAAATGTTTTCTTTAAATGCTAGAGCTATAAACACTCTATTTTACGCCTTAGATAAAAATGAATTCAATCGAGTTTCTATTTGCAAAACGGCTTATGATATTTGGCACTCTCTTGAAATCACACACAAAGGCACTAGTAAAGTTAAAGATTCGAAAATCAATTTTTTGATGTATGATTTTGAATTATTTCGTATGAAACTAAGTGAGATTATTGGAGACATGTACACCTGATTTACGGATGTCGTCAATGATCTAAAAACCCTTGGTAAAAGTTTTTCTAATTTTAAACTTGTTAATAATATATTAAGATCCCTTCCAAAGAGCTGAGATCCTAAAGTAATGACTATTCAAGAATCAAAGAACTTGAACCATTTTTCGATTGAAGAACTTATTGGGTCTTTAATGACCTATGAAATAAGTTGTATAACACATGATGAACATTAGAACTACATTCTAAATAATAGGAAGGATTTGACACTTCGAACAATAGAAGACCGCTCAAGTGAAAGCTCAAGTGATGATGGCATAGAACTCCTTATAAGTAAATGAACTTAAAAAGAAAAAGCTATCAAAGAACAAAAAATCACTCAAGGTGACTTGAGGTAAAACGAGTGCATCCGAAGATGAGGAGCAAACCAACAAAAGCGAGGTGGCGAACTACGCCTTAAAAACTTTCGTCAACAAGATAAGCGACTCAATCGAAGCTCTTTTTCCTTACCATGAAATTACTTGATACTTTTCATAATTAGTTTATATATATATATATATATATAATCATGATAATTGCATGTTTTGTAATAATACCTACACATCAAATAAGATTAATTCCTTTTATGTTATAAGAAACAATTATGTGTATCTTGATGATTTTATACTTCTTTTCGGTTTTAAACATGATGGATGGTTTTCATATGAAAAACTTAAGCATACTTATATGAAATCAACCACATAAAATGAAACACAAAAAAAGGAAACTATATTATAATTGGAATTAAAATGATAAATCAAATCTCATGTTTAAATAAGCCTTATGTTTAATGTGTTATATTTTTTGTCATGATGAATTTTGTGATGAATCTTGTCTTTGTCTTTTGGTTTTAAACAATGATACATATTTTGATTTTGCGTAAAACCTTGGGCATGCTTGTAAGAAATCAAATCACTTAAATTGAAATAACTAAAAAGAGGAAAGTATTTTTCTTAAAAAAATTTTCTCTATCTTATCGATTTTTAAAAAAAGAGATTAATGAATCTATTTATGTTATTTTATGAATATCTTAAAATATAGTGATTTTGATGATTTAGATTTGAATGAGTTTTATCAAAATCATGATCTTGATGATTGAAGATTTCATATACATGAATTGAGATCTTTTTCTCCTATGTTTCTTTTTGTCATTTACTAAAGAGAAAAATTAACCAAATGAATCATGAATGTTCTTTTGATTACAAATTAAAAATATTTATTCAAATGCATGAATCGTCAATCTTTTTATCAAATGAATCATGATTTTTCTTGTGAATTCTTGGAATTATAATATGAGATTTTTAATTCATGTATTTTGATTTTCAAGATCATTTACTATGATTCTTCTTTTCGCTATTTGAGTCATCCAAAAAGAATCATAATTTTTCTCTTGATTTTTTGATATTCACAACTTAAAATTTGGTTCGTGACTCCCTTATATTCATGAAGTGTATATCTCATCACCTAATTAATTTTTTTTTTATATTCTTCATATGATGATATGAAATTATACATGAAATACTCATGATATTTTATTGTTGCATACAAATGAAAAGTTATGACCATGCTGGATGTAATGTAATTTGATATTTTAATACCATCTTGATTTGAAATATTTATGATTTGGAATAATGCATGTAATACTATGATTTTTTGATGAAATGATGTGAAAGACAACAATTATCATTTTCTAAAATGATACCTTATGCCATTAAGAATGATACTTTATCTTTGTTATGATTTGGAAATTGATGTAAAGGGAAAATAATTACAACATTGTATTCTTCCCTTCTTTTTGACAATGACAAAGGGGGAGAAAAATTGCTAGCTTGTACATTTCAAAGGGAAGCAAAGAACTTGCTAACTTGCACATTTCAAGGAGAAAAACTTGCTAGGAAACAAAATTATTAGTTTGCACTTCTTAAAAGAGAAAAAGAACTTGCTATCTTGAACATCACAAAAAATTGCTAGCTTACTTATCTTAAGAAACAAAAGTAAAAACTTGCAATCTTGCACATCTTTAAAATTAATGATGATTTGATGATTATACATGTTGTAAAGTAATGAAAAATTTGCTAACTTGTATGTTGTAAAATTTGCATATCTCAAAAATTGGCTAGATGCACTTCTCCTTTTTGTTTATGACAAAAGGGAAGAAGTATAATGAAGATATTAAAATCTTATGCATGATTTTATGATGACATGTTGCTTGAATTTTTTAATTCAAGAGTTCTATCAATATGGTATATTAATAGGGGGAGTTAAGATTAACTCCGTCATCAATTGGTTGTCATCATAAAAAAGGGGGATATTATTGAATCTCAAATTTTGATGATGAAACCAATTGATAGTGTTTATGATATAATTTTTGTTTTGAGTGACACAGGAAGCTTCGATTTGGGAGAGATAATTAAAGTAGGAAGAATCATGTTGGGTTGGAGTGGGACATGTCAGAAAATTAGACGTCGAGCCGGAGGATTGGTCGACATATTAGTAGAAGGCTTCGGGCCATGGGTTCGAGCATCGGGCTAAGAAAACAAAAATTGTGTCAAAGAAATCGAAGTTGCGGAGGTCAACTGGTTGATTGGACAATAGGCCGCAAGAGAAGACAATGTGCCGAAGAATCGAACGAGGCATCGATGAACAAATGACATGCCAGACAATATTTAATTTAGCTTTACAATAATTATCTAAATCGAAGTATGTTTTATGTGTAATTGGGTTGGAATTAGGCTAACTCAATTAGGGGCCAATTGGGCCCAAGTTTGGGTTGCATTGGGCCAAGTGAAAGACCCAAACAATGACCCAATAGGTGGAACCATCGATGGCATAGTCTCCGAGATTATGTTAAGTGGTGGTATCGCCAGTCTAGACAGTAGAACTGCCCAGACATATTCTTTAAGACTGTGTTAGATAGTAGTACCGCTAAACTGAACGGTGGTACCGTCCGGTATCAGCGTTATAGGCAATGGTACCACCCAACATTGGTGATGGTACCGCCAATACCCGGAAGACCCAAGATAAGACTAGTTTTGGCTTTAAGTTTGAATATATTTGGAGCCTATAAATATCTTTCTCATCCCTTGTTAAAATATACAAGTATAGATAACTTAAAAGTAGAAAAACATTGTAGCAATCACTTGAGAAATCCCCTCATCTAGTTTTAAAGTTTAGAATCTGTTTAGGGAGGAGTGAGTGCTTGTAAAAGGTTGTCTCCTAAACCTATGAAAAGGAGAAGAGGGGTGTAAAAGGGTAGTTGATCTTCATCCGTTGAAAGAAGATCGGTAGTGGAAGCCGGTGGCCTCGAGTGAAGAGGAATCAGGAGTAGATGTAGGTCACGACGACCAAACCACTATAAAAATATGGTTTGCATTTCCATTTTGCTCTTTAATTTCATTGCAAACTATTTTACTTTCACTATGCTTTGATATGCTTTCAAGTTTAATAGCTTTCTGAAATGATTTTATCGAACGAGATTTTTAACTCGATGTGATTTTTATCGCTGCTCTAATTCACACACCCCCCCCCCCCCCCCACCCAATGCCGACTCGATCCTAATAAGCATCATATTCTCTTGAGAGATATATGAGATATATTGATACCGGGGAGGGTAAAATATAGAACGGATATGGAACAGTTTTTCATATAGAAAATGTCACAGTAGACAAGGAAAAACTCACAAGAAAAGTTGACAGTACAATCATATTTGCTGGAATGAGTTTTTCTTGCAGAAAAGAAATGAACACATGCATAAACATCGACAGTATAATTATATTTGCTAGAATGAGTTTTCCAAATAAAAATGGAGCGAACTCCTGAAGCAACTTTAGTAAAAATGAAAAATAGCTCACCACCAAGTTTAAAATCATAAAGGGATACAGAATAATCACCACCCTAAAGATAATAAACAAGGATACAGAACTGAAAGCAAAAGACTCACCACTCAAGGATGCATCCAAGAGATATAGAGTTCAAAAGAGGACTCCAAGAGAGCTTCTGCCAATATCATCAGTTTCTAAAGTTCTTTCTAATCCCTAAACACCAAAATAAATACTAGTGCATGAAACAACCCTTCATGCATAGGGAATTTCGAAATTAAGTGTTTTACAACTGTTAACCAACTCCTTTAATGCATTCCTTAGTCATGAAGAAAAGCACATTGAAATAACTTTAACTTTATGCAAGGAATATGCTGTTGAGCTGTCATGTTTGAGTGGGCTAAGTTAAAGACTAAGAGGCAACATTGTTGGCTGAAAAAAATATCATAGCATCAGAAAGGTTCATATGAGCATCTTGTAATAAATTAGATACTCTCATGTCATTCTCCCCTGGTTGAAAAAGACTTATCCTAAGTCCTTATTTGTTTCGTCAACTTGATTATGAAAATGACTTAAATCAACAATATTAAATATTGGGGACACTCCGTAATCTTTAGGTAGCTCGATCTTATAAGTGTTTTTGCCAATTCTCTTAAGCACTTTGAATGGACCATCAGCCTTTTATTTTAATTTTCTAAATTTGCTCGATGGAAACCTCTCCTTGCTTAGATGAATCCAAACTAAATCACCAACATTAAACTCCATATGTTTTCTATGTTTATTGGCAGCTTCCATGTACCTCTCATTTTGCATTTCTATATTTGCTTTAACACCCTCATGTAGCTTCTTTATCTGCTTTGCTCTCTCATCAGCATCTCCACTAAATTGCTTAGTTGTCGAATGAGAGACGGAGTCCAAAAGGCTAGCAGGATTAGCACTATAAACAATCTCAAAAGGACTCTTACCGATATTATAATGGATAGACCGATTATAGGCAAACTCAATTTGTGGAAGAATGAGATCCCACTACTTAATATTCTTGTCAATATAGCTTCTAAACAAATTTCTCAAGCTTCTGTTCGTTACCTCAGTTTACCCATCGGTTTATAGATGATGCAAGCTACTGAAATTCAAATAAGTACCTAGCTTCCTCTAAAGAGTTCTCCAAAAATGACTAAGAAATTTTGAATCTCGATCAAACACCATAGTTCTTGGAATACCATGCAACTTAACAATCTCCTTAAAATACAGATCAGCAATATGATATGCATCATTCGATTTATTGCAAGGAACAAAGTGAGATATTTTTAAAAATCTATCAAAAACAACCATGATAGAATCCTTGTTCCTTTGAGTTCTTAGCAGTCCCAAAATGAAATCAAGACTCACATCCTCCCATGAAGCATTTGGCACAAGCAATGGAGTGTACAATCCAGAATTTGAACTTCTTGTTTTTGCCAAATGACATACTAGGCATTGCTTTATATGTCTCTCCACATCTCTAAACATCTTTAGCCTATAGAAGTTTGATTGAATAAGAGCTAGATTCTTGTCTCTATCGAAATGTCCACCCAAAATACCATAATGAGCTTCAACTAGAATTACTTGTCTTAAAGAACAAGATGGAACACATAAAGCATTATCTCAAAAAAGAAAACCATCAAAGATAGAAAATTATTGAAAGGAACCTGATTTGCAATTCTGCCATATTGAGCCGAAATCCATATCATTCTCATATAGATCTTTGAATGTTTCAAATCCAACCACTTTGACTTCCATTATTGATAATAAAGAATGCTTTCTGCTTAATATGTTAGCAACTATATTTTGAACACCAGATTTGTGCTTGATTGTAACGTTATAAGATTGTATAAACTCCACCCAAGCTGCATGCCTCTTGTTTAGCTTGTGCTGGTGATTAATGAACTTTAATGCCTCATGATCAGAATACAAGACAAATGTTTTGGCAAGAAGATATTGACTCCAATGAGACGAAACTCGATAAATCACATAAAACTCCTTGTCATAAGTATAATATTTCTTTCTCGTATCATTCAGCTTTTCACTGAAAAATACAATGGGCTTTCCGTCTTGACTCAAAACAGCACCAACTCCTACATTAGATGCATCACATTCAACCTCAAACACATTGTCAAAATTTGGTAGAACTAAGATAAGAGCTTTGGTCACCTTTCTTTTTAAAAGCTCAAAAGTATTATTAGCCTC